>NC_040101.1:38872500-39175189 GCF_003369695.1 Bos indicus x Bos taurus
GCAAATTTGGCCTTGGAGTACAGAATGAAGCAGGGCAAAGGCTAATAGAATTCTGCCAAGTGAACGCACTGGTCATAGCAAACACCCTCTTTCAACAACACAAGAGAAGACTCTACACATGGACATCACCAGATGGTCAACACCGAAATCAGATTGATTATATTCTTTGCAGCCAAAGATGGAGAAGCTTTACACAGTCAACAAAAGCAAGACCGGGAGCTGACTGTGGCTCAGATCATTAACTCCTTATTGCCAAATTCAGGCTGAAATTGAAGAAAGTAGGGAAAACCACTAGACCATTCAGGTATGACCTAAATCAAATCCCTTATGACTATACAGTGGAAGTGAGAAATAGATTTAAGGGACTAGATCTAATAGAGTGCCTGATGAACTATGGACGGAGTTTCATGATATTGTACAGGAGACAGGAATCGAGACCATCCCCAAGAAAAATAAATGCAAAAAAGCAAAATGACTGTCTGAGGAGGCCTTACAAATAGCTGTGAAAAGAAGAGAAGTGAAAAGCAAAGGAGAAAAGGAAAGATATAAACATCTGAATGCAGAGTTCCAAAGAATAACAATGAGAGAAGAGAAAGCCTTCCTCAGTGATCAATGCAAAAAAATAGAGGAAAACAACAGAATGGGAAAGACTAGAGATCTCTTCAAGAAAATCAGAGATACCAAAGGAACATTTCATGCAAAGATGGGATCAATAAAGGACAGAAATGGTAGGAATCTAACAGAAGCAGAAGATATGAAGAAGAGATGGCAAGAATACACAGAGGAACTGTACAAAAAAGATCTTCATGACCCAGATAATCACGATGGTGTGATCACTCACCTAGAGCCAGACATCCTGGAATGTGAAGTCAAGTGGGCCTTAGGAAGTATCACTACAAACAAAGCTAGTGGAGGTGATGGAATTCCAGTTGAGCTATTCCAAATCCTGAAAGATGATGCTGTAAAAGTGCTGCACTCAATATGTCAGCAAATCTGGAAAACTCAGCAATGGCCACAGGGCTGGAAAAGGTCAGTTTTTATTCCAACTCCAAAGAAAGGCAATGCCAAAAAATGCTCAAACTACCACACAATTGTACTCATCTCGCATGTTAGTAAAGTAATGCTCAAAATTCTCAAGCCAGGCTTCAGCAATACGTGAACCTTGAACTTTCAGATGTTCAAGCTGGTTCTAGAAAAGGCAGAGGAACCAGAGATAAAATTGCCAACATCTGCTGGATCATCGAAAAAGCAAGAGAGTTCCAGAAAAACATCTATTTTTGCTTTATTGACTATGCCATAGCCTTTGTGTGAATCACAATAAACTGGAAAATTCTGAAAGTGATGAGAATACCAGACCACCTGACTTGTCTCTTGAGAAACCTGTATGCAGGTCAGGAAGCAACAGTTAGAACTGGACATGGAACAACAGACTGGTTCCAAATAGGAAAAGGAGTACGTCAAGGCTGTACATTGTCATCCTGCTTATTTAACTTCTGTGCAGAGTACATCATGTGAAATGCTGGGCTGGAGGAAGCACAAGCTGGAATGAAGATTGCCAGGAGAATATCAATAACCTCAGATACGCAGGCAACACCACCCTTATGACAAAAAGTGAAGAACTAAAGAGCCTCTTGATGAAAGTGAAAGAGGAGAGTGAAAAAGTTGGCTTAAAGCTCAACATTAAGAAAGCTAAGATCATGGCATCTGGTCCCATCACTTCATGGCAGATAGATGGGGAAACAGTGGAAACAGTGGCTGACTTTATTTTTCTGGGCTCCAAAATCACTGCAGATGGTGATTGCAGCCATGAAATTAAAAGACACTTACTCCTTGGAAGGAAAGTTATGACCAACCTAGACAGCATATTAAAAATCAGAGACATTACTTTGCCAACAAAGGTCCATCTAGTCAAGGCTATGGTTTTTCCAGTGGTCATGTATGGATGTGAGAGTTGGAGTATAAAGAAAGCTGAACACCAAAGAATTGATGCTTTTGAACTGGGTGTTGGAGAAGACTCCTGAGAGTCCTTGGACTGCAAGGAGATCCAACCAGTCCATCCTAAAGGAGATCAGTCCTGGGTGTTCTTTGGAAGGACTGATGATGTTGAAACTGAAACTCCCATACTTTGGCCACCTCATGCGAAAAGCTGACTCATTTGAAAAGACCCTGATGCTGGGAAAGATTGAGGGCAGGAGGAGGAGGGGACAGCAGAGGATGAGATGGTTGGATGGCATCACCGACTCAATGGACATGGGTTTGGGTGGACTCTTGGAGCTGCTGATGGACAGGGAGGCCTGGTGTGCTCTGGTTGATGGGGTCACAAAGAGTCAGACACGACTGAGTGACTGAACTGAACTGAGGTGGTGTTTAAGCTCTTCACAGAAACGCTGCATCAGTGGTCACATGAATCTCAGTGCGGAAGCCCACGCCCAGTGGGAATGTAACATTCCCATGTTGGGTGCTTAGCAGGCTGCCCAGCAACTGTTTCCTGGAGGAGTTTGTGTGGCTTTGTATTCAGAGCTCAGTCCTTACCATCAAGCATTACAGTGTACTTTGACAGTAGTAGGAAATGTTAGGGGGAAAAAAAAACCTGATTTTAAGACTGAGTAAAGAATCAGTAGGCCTTCCCAGGTGATGTTAGTGGTAAAGAACCTGCCTGCCAGTGCAGGGGATGTAAGAGTCACGGGTTCGATCCCTGGGTCAAGATCATCCCCCAGAGAAGGGCATGATATCCTTGCTGGGAGAATCCCATGGACAGAGGAGCCTGGTGGCTATGGTCCATATAAAAAAGTCACAAGTAATAAATGCTAAAGAGGGTGTGGAGAAAAGGGGACCTGCCTACACTGTTGGTGGGAATTTAAATTGGTGCAGCTTCTTTGGAGAGTTATCTGTTCTATAAATAATAGTTTGCATCTGCTAATCCCAAACTTTCAGTCCATCCCTCCCCACAACCTTGGCAACCACAAGTCTGTTCTTTATATCTGTGAGTCTGTTTCTGTTTCATAAATAAGTTCACTTGTGAAAACAGTATGTCAGTTCCCACAAAAATGAAAAATCAAATTGCCATATACCCCAGAAACCCCTCTGGTATATATCCAGAAAAATCTGTAACTCAAAAAGGTATATGCACCTATATGTTCATAGCAGCACTATTTATAATAGCCAAGACATGGAAACAACCTAATTGCCCACTGACAGGTGAATGGATAAAGAAGAGGTAGGTACACACACATACATATTTATGTATGTTGTTGTTTAGTTGCTAAGTCATGTCCGACTCTTTTGCAATCCCATGGACTGAAGCCCACCAGGCTCCTCTGTTCATGGGGTTTCCCAGGCAAGAATACTGGAGTGGGTTGCCATTTCCTTCTCCAGGGGATGTTCCTGATCCAGGGATCAAACCTGCATCTCCTGCATTGGCAGACGGGTTCTTTACCATTGAGCCACCAGGAAAGCACATATTTGTGTGTGTGCTTGTGTATATATGTGTGTGTGTGTGTATAAAAAAGTGTTAGTAGCTTAGTCATGTCCAACTCTTTGCAACCCATGGACTGTAGCCTGCCAGGCTCCTCCATCGTGGGATTCTCCAGGCAAGAATACTGGAGTGAGTAGCCATTCCCTTCTCCAAGGGATCATCCTGACCCAGGGATCTGATCATGGCATCCGGCCCCATCACTTCATGGCAAATAGATGGGGAAACAGTGGCTGACTTTATTTTTCTGGGCTCCAAAATCACTGCAGATGGTGATTGAAGCCATGAAATTAAAAGATGCTTACTCCTTAGAAGGAAAGTTATGACCAACCTAGACAGCATATTAAAAAGCAGAGGCATTACTTTGTCAACAAAGGTCTGTCTAGTCAAGGCTGTGATTTTTCCAGTGGTCATGTATGGATGTGAGAGTTGGACTATAAAGAAAGCTGAGTGCTGAAGAATTGATGCTTTTGAACTGTGGTGTTGGAGAAGACTCCTGAGAGTCCCTTGGACTGTGAGGAGATCCAACCAGTCCATCCTAAAGGAGATCAGTCCTGGGTGTTCTTTGGAGTACTGATGTTGAAACTGAAACTCCCATACTTTGGCCACCTCATGCGAAGAGCTGACTCATTTGAAAAGACCCTGATGCTGGGAAAGATTGAGGGCAGGAGGAGAAGGGGACGACAGAGGATGAGACGGTTGGATGGCATCACCAACTCAATGGACATGAGTTTGGGTGGACTCTGGGAGTTGGTGATGGACAGGGAGGCCTGGCGTGCTGCGGTTCATGGGGTCGCAGAGAGTCAGACACGACTGAGCAACTGAACTCAACTGATACGTGGAATCTAAAACATGACAAATGAACTTATCTGTGAAACAGAAACAGAATCTCAGAGATAGAAAACAAACTCATGGTTACCAAAGAGGAAAGTTAGGAGTTTGGGATTAGCAGATACAAACTGCTATATATAAAATAGATGAACAACGGAGTCCGACTGTATAACACAGGGAAGTATATTCAGTTCCTTGTAATAACCTATATGGAAAAAAATGTGTCACTGAATCACTTTCTTGTACACCAGAAACTAACACAACATTGTGAGTCAACTGTATTTCAATAAAAACAAAAAATTAAAAAGCCCTCATCCCACAATTAATGAAAAGAAAAACACCTGTCTACATACTAGTAAAATATTAGTGATCACCTGATATACATTTGCTTATTGATTGATTTTATCTTTTGTCCGCACTGCATGGCATGTGGAACTTCCTGACCCAGGGATCAAATCATGCCCCCTGCAGTGGAAGTGTGGAGTTTTAACCACTGGACCATCATATTATTTTTTAAAGCTCCTAAATGAAATTAATAGAATACCATATATATTCACTGAAAAAAAAGAAAGATCAACTATAGTATTATTTAAAGTACATCCCCAAAATGAAGGCTGGAGGTGGATTGCTGAAAGTTAACGATTTAACCATAGGCAGTGTTGAGGTTGATGAGTTAAAAATGCAAGGGTGCTATTCAGTTATTTGGATAATGTTTATTTAGTGACTGGGTGCCACATAGTGCCTCAGTGATAAAGAATGTGCCCGCCAATGCAGGAGATGCAGGTTCAATCCCTGGGTGGGGAAGATTCCCTGGTGAAGTATTCTTGCCTTAAGGCTCTACTTGGCTTTCACCAAGAAGATAGTGTTTTAAGTGTATGTCTGTGCCAGTTCTTCAGTTTGATTACCTATGTTAGATATTTAGGTCTAATGATCACTGCTTGAGTGAGCAAACACCTTTGATATTTCTAATACCTCTAAATGATGTCTGTAGAAAAAAGAAGTCTTTAGTATAGTTTGTCAAGTTTCATTCATTCATTCATCCTACCAGTATTTAACGCCTGTCAGCCATTCTACTAGTGTTTGGATTTAGTTCTGATCAAGGAAAAACATGATTCCTATCCTAATATATCTTACCTTACCGAGGATCCAAAAACATGAGCATTTAATCATAGTCCAGTGTAGTTGATGTTGTGATGAGGAAATGCTCTAGGAATTTTGAGCAGGGCACTTAGTAACTCTGGAGAATCTGGAGGAAGTGGCATCCAACCTGGTATCTAGAGAATAAGTAGGACTTAGCCCAAGGAATGGCATATTCTTGCCCACTAGCTCACTCCAGTATTCTTGCCTGGAGAATCCCAGGGATGGGGGAGCCTGGTGGGCTGCCGTCTATGGGGTCGCACAGAGTCAGACACAACTGAAGCAACTTAGCAGCACCCAAGGAAGACCACAGAGTATTCCAGGCAGAGGAGCAGCCTGTACAGTGGCTGGGAGCTTGTGTCTTCCCCAGAGTGGACAAGAGCACAAACAGCTGATAAATGAACCGGGCAATCGTATAGATTGATACCAAGTCAATGATACCAGGTCAAACAACCAGCTATTACAGATCCTGGATTTAGGCTTTCTCATGACTGACCATCTTGGAGAGTGGGTTGGCTCCACAGAGTAACAAGTAGAAGAGTGATCAGGCCAGCACACATTCACCTCCAGTCCTTAAACAAATCTCTTGGCTTCCTTACACTGTACTGATGTTGGTCCAGTTGTGCTTATACTCCATTTATAAGAATGCTGGGTATTTTTTAAAAACTAGGTAGTAATAGAATTCATTCTTTTAGCTGTTTTTTTTTTTTTTATTGAAGGCAACCCATGTACCAGGAACTGTACCAAGGCTTTTATAAATGCTCTTATTTAAACCCTGATATGGTTCTAGAAAGGAGGAGCTGTTATCTCTGTTGTGTAAGTGAGGACTGGAGGCTCATAGAGATGAAGCGACCTGCTGTTGGCTCTCACCTCTAAGGATCAGAGTAAGGACTCAGACCCAGGCTGTTTATCTCAGAGGCTAGGCTTGAAATCCCAATACTTGAACTTCAGAGAAAGGACAATATGGGGGTATTTAGTATGTTTTGCAGGGGCTATTAGTGAATCTTTTCAGAGTCTTTCATGATTAATTTTAAGATAATGAAGGCATTATAGGATGTAGACAGTTATATCCCTGAGGTGGTTGGAAACATAATTAGATAGTTTTGTGTGTGGTGTATTTTATGACAGATAATGTATAAAGTGCCATATTATTCCATATCATCTCTTAAGAGTAGGACTTATCTTAACGAGAATGTAATTAATCCCCATCTTTCTTTGTGTAATTTTATGGTACCTGTCAAGAACTAAATTTCCTAGAAATCTTGCTTGAAGTCACAGAATAAAATAATAATTATGCAGTAGCCTTTCTCCTGTGGGCAGACCTGGTTGGGAAAATTCGTGGTGAAGAGCCAGAGCTTAATGGAAAATGAGAGGAGGTAATAAGAGACAACTCAGACAGGTGAGTTCATGGGGGCTTCACAGTATAGCAGGAACACCATGATTATTGAAGCAGATGACAAGGAGAGGCAGACAAGTCATTCTAATCCCTGGAAACAAAATACTGAGTAAATTTTAACATCAGATTAAAATCCAGGCTATTCCTGGTTGTATCATGGATGGACTAGCTATTTTGTAAAACTTATCTAATGTAAAACCCTAGAAATGCTGGATAAAATGTGAAAAATATTTGTCACTTAAATCACGAGGCTGGTCTGGCTAAAAAGTGAGAGAAATGCTTATAATCCTGAAATGTAGAGAAAGCAGAGAGGAAAACCAGCATGGAAGCTGGTGGCCTCCTGTGGGATAGTTGCTGATTTTTGGTGACCTAGAACCTGGTCTATAAAGACTGCATTCTGGAGGCAAGAAAGAAACCCAGGGCTTTTACAGAATGGGGGAGTGAGCTTGAAGCTACCATTGGAATTTAGGACCTTAAAAGAGTGACTTGTGGGGGTGCGGGCTTGCAAGGGGTTTAGCAGGGAAATTTGCCTTTCTTAACCCTGGCACTGTGTGGTGTAAAGTGTCTCTTAAGAATTTGTAACCAGAAGCAGGCACTTCTGGGGACTACTCCTGAGTTGTAAGGAAAAAACAAACCAAAAACCCAAACTAGAATTTGATATAAAGGGATCCTGGATTGACAATGCTGCCTGGCCTGGCAGAAGTGGATGCAGATGGCCCCTGGAGAAACACATCTTCATTACAGGCTTCACAGAATCCCCACAAAGTCCCAGGAAACCCAGGCTCACAGTCAACACATCATCAAATCCTTAGGAAGCCAGGCACTACTAACAGACACGACACACAGCCCGATTTGGCCTGTAGACTTTCGATGTAGTTATCAAATACCGAACCTCAGATACCCAAGTTTACTGTGTTTAAAGATGTTAAATATGGAATCGAAAGTAGGAGCAAGGAACAAAAGTAATACAAGATGACTGGGCAGGTTTGTGGGAAGAGGAAACATGGCTCCAGGATGAGTGTTAGACAATTGTACAAGCCTCAGATGAACTCTTGGAAGCCTCAAGAACATGGAAAGTGGCAAGGCTTTACCTTGTAGTTTTGGAGGATTCTGGGTAAGTGTAGCTGGCCATTTCAGGGCACTGCCATAGCTTTATCAGAGTACCTTTCTCTGGAAGGATCCAGGCATCTCACTCCTTGATATCTAGGAAAGTTAATGGGGCATGATTCTAGGGAGTTAATTAGTTGTGGTGGTTCAGTTGCTAAGTCATGCCCCACCCTCTGAGACGCCATGACACCAGGCTTCCCTGTCCCTCGCTTTCTCTCGGAGTTTTCTCAAACTCACGTCTATTGAGCTGGTGATGCCATCTAACCATCTTACCTTCTGTCACCCCTCTTCTCCTCCTGCCTTCAATCTTTCCCAGCATCAGGGTCTTTTCCAACAAGTCGGCTCTTTGTATCTGGCCAAAGTATTGGAGCTTCAGCTTCAGCATCAGTCCTTCCAATGAGTATTCTGGGTTGATTTTCTTTAGGATTGACTAGTTTCATCTCCTTGAAGTTCAAGGGATTCTCAAGAGTCTTCTCCAGCACCACAATTCAAAAGCATCAGTTCTTTGGCACTCACCCTTCTTTATGGTCCAACTCTCACATCTGTACATGGCTACTGGAAAAACCATAGCTTTGACTATATGGACCTTTGTCAGCAAAGTGATGTCTCTGTTTTTTTAATGTGCTGTCTAGGTTTGTTATAGGTAAGTCACAGTCCGAGGGCTTCCCTGTAGCTTAGACGGTAAAGCATCTGCCTTGCAATGTGGGAGACCTGGGTTCGATCCCTGGGTCAGGAAGATCCCCTGGAGGAGGAAATGGCAACCCACTCCAGTCCTCTTGCCTGGAAAATTCCATGGATGGAGGAGTCTGGTGGGCTACAGTCCATGGTGTCGCAAATAGTTGGACACGACTGAGCAACTTCACTTTCATTTTCAGTCACAGTCCGAAGTGATTTTGGAGCCCAAGAAAATTAAGTCAGTCACTGTTTCCACCTTTTCCCCATCTGTTTGCCATGAAGTGAGGGAACTGGGTGCCATGATCTTAGTTTTTTGAATGTTGAGTTTTAAGCAGCTTTTTCACAGCATTTTCACTCTCCTCTTTTACCTTCATCAAAAGGCTCTTTAGTTCCTCTTTGCTTTCTACCATTGGAGTGGTATCTCATCTGCATATCTGAGGTTGTTAATATTTCTGCCAGCAACCTTGATTCCAGCTTGTGCTTCATTCAGCCTGGCATTTTGCATGTTGTACTCTGCATATAAGTCAAATAAGCAGAGTGACAATATACCGCCTTGATGTATTCCTTTCCCAGTTTTAAACTAGTCCATTGTTCCATGTCTGGTTCTAACTGTTGCTTCTTGAACTACATTTAAGTTTCTTAGGAGACAGATAAGGTGGTCTGGTATTCCCATATCTTTAAGAATTTTCCAGGTTGTTGTGATCCACGCAGTCAAAGGCTTTAGTGTAGTCAGTGAAGCAGAATTAGATGTTTTTCTGGAACTCTTTTGCTTTTTCTTTGGTCCAGTGGATGTTGACAATTTGATCTCTGGTTCATCTGCCTTTTCTAAACCCAGCTTGAACATCTGGAGGTTCTTGGTTCACATACTGTTGAGGCTCAGCTCGAAGGATTTTGAACATTACCTTGCTAGCATGTGAAGTGAGTGCAATTATCTGGTAGTTTGAACCTTATTTGGCACTGCCCTTCTTGGGATTGAAATGAAAACTGACCTTCCAGTCCTGTGGCCATTGCTGAGTTTTCCAAATTTGCTGGCATTTTGAGTGCAGCACTTTAACAGCATCATCTTTTAGGATTTGAAATAGCTCAGCTGGAATTCCATCACCTCCACTAGCTTTGTTTGTAGTGATGGCCCACCTGACTTTACATTCCAGGATGTCTGGCTCTAGGTGAGTGCCCACACCATTGTGGTTATCTGGGTCATAAGACCTTCTTTGTATAGTTCTGTATATTCTTGCCATCTCTTAATCTCTTCTTATTCTGTTAGATCTTTGCTGTTTCTATCCTTTATTGTGCCCATCTTTGCATGAAGTGTTCCCTTGGTAGCTCTAATTTTCTTGAAGAGATCTGTAGTCTTTCTCATTCTTTGTTTTCCTCTATTTCTTTGCACTGTTGATTTAAGAAGGCTTTTTTTTTTTTAATCTCTTTTTGCTCTTCGTGTTAATTATTTAGGAAGCCAGTAGTTCTAAAGTCTTCTGGCGAGGTCTAGCATCATCATTGTCATCATTGTTTTCATCATTATCATTATCATCATCACCATCACCATTGTTATTGTCATTTCCACTAATACTTATTAAGCATATACTAAGCTTCATGCATTGTGGTGAGCACAGTAATAGTGTTATTACCTAACTGAACTTTATTAAGCACAATAAATAATAAGGGTTATTTAATCTTTTTAAATAAGATTTTATTTAACCATATTATGAAAGTGCTGTCATTAACCCAATGTTATCAGTGAGTTAATGAAGTCTTGGGTTAAATGGCCCACTCTAGGGACCTTCCTCATGGTCTGGTGGTTAAGATTTGCACTCCCAACATAGGGGGTCAGAGTTTGATCCCTGGTCAGGGAACTAGATCCCGCATACCACAACTAAGAACCAGTGCAGCCAAATAAATAAATAAATAATTTTAAAAATGGCTCACTCTAGCTTACGAATTAGAAGTTGGGTGTGACCCCAGTCAGCCTGACCTTTGCCCTCACATTCCTGACTTGGCTTCTCTGGAAGCTGTTCCGTGTCCTCGTGGAGAAGCAGAGCAGCCAGTGTGGTACCCAAGGAGGTGGGGCATGGGTGCATTGTCTCCTGCTCATGAGTATGGAGTTGGAGGTGCCGTGGATCTGCTAGTGCCAGTATCCAGGAGCCTTTCCAGGTTGTGGGAGGAAGCCATCCTTGCTGTATCTGTGATGTCTCGTGAATGGCAGGAATCAACGTCCCAAGGGGAAACCAGAGCAGAGCCAGAGGTCAGTGCTTGGTCCTGGAATGCAGTCTGATCCAACCCAGACAGAAGAGGGAGAGGGCTGAGGTCTGGCACCAAAGAAGAACATGCCCAAAGCAGGGAGCTGGCCTGGGGGAACAGTCCTTGAATGAGGTGCAGGCTGCAGCTTGACTGCTGTCTGTGTTCCCTATGGCTACAGGCAGTGTTCTGCCAGGAACCTTACAGTTGGCAAAGAACTGCTGAGAGAGTTTTCCCAGCAAAAGACTGATTTGAAATGTGAAGTTTGATGCATGAATATTGCTTTTAAGCGATGGGGAAAGTGAAAGTGAAGTCGCTCAGTCGTGTCCGACTCTTTGCGACCCCATGGACTGTAGCCTACCAGGATACTCTGTCCATGGGGTTTTCCAGGCAAGAGTACTGGAGTGGGGTGCCATTTCCTTCTCCAGGGGATCCTCCCAACCCAGGAATCGAACCTGGGTTTCCCACATTGTAGACAGATGCTTTGCCCTCTGAGCCACCACCAGGGAAACGATGGGGAGGGACTTTCATTCTGATTCTCTGCTTATGAGAAAATAAAAGAAGAGGCCTTGTAACCAAACTGTGTTTGAAATAAGGACATTTGAAATCATTCTTTTTTTTCCCCCGGTAGAATCACACCCACTTTTCAGGGAAAGTAAAATACTTACTTTCTCAGATTCTTAGTTTCAGTTAAAAGGTGAATGGTTGCATTGTATTGACCATATATTACCCTTCTGAGGTCTTTGATTTTTCTGTGGAATATGAGCTCAGTTTTCTCATTGTTTCTGCAAGAGAATGTCTTAAACACTTTTTCTCTTTGAAAGATATATTTAAAAGTGAAATTCCAGAAAGTTTTGGCTCATTGATTTGGCTTAAATTCCTTATTCTCGCTCTTCAGCTTTAAAATGAAGGAAGTATATTTATATTTACTGACAGAGACATGTCCAGTGTATGTGTTGAAGGGGACAAAGCAAGTTGTAAAATATGTAGAGTACAATCTCATTTTTATGAAAAGATTACATATAAACATGTATGAATATAGTATGCATGGATAATTTTAAGAAGAATATACTGTTACAGAAATTTCTTTGGAGAGTAGTATTAGAAATTAAGGTTACAAATGGACAAGGAGACTTTTACTTTTGAATTCATACCTTTTCATATTATTTCAATGCTGTGGGTCTCATATTTCCAATACGAAAAATAAAAATAAAATTTTATAAAATAAAAATTTAAAAATTTAAAATTTGAAGTCTCATATGTCATAGATGTAAATATTTATTCCTTTCAAGCGAGTTTTGATTGTCCTTGTTTTTTCCCCTCAAACCAACGGTACTCTTAGGAGAGAGAGAAAAGTGAGACATATGGAAGCCTATAATGCTCTGGGCTCTGGGCTATGCCTGTTTCTTGCTGGGACAAACAACCACAATACCACCTAAGAAACAAACCAAAAATCAGGTAACTTCCCATAATCTCATTAGATTTTGCTTCTTAGATTTACACATGCAGGGAACTTGAGTTTGTCATTCCTGGTGGTGGTTGATCTTCACACCGAATGGGAGTCTGTTCCATTTCCCAAGGCAGTGTGCCTCCCGCTGCTCCTGGTGCCTTCTGAGCTGCTCTGTATATATTCACTTAGTCCTTTATCTCACACTGATCATCCCCTTCTATGTGCCACTTCTGTACCATGTACTGAATACCATACTCGAATTTTTAAAAGACTAGGAATGCACTTTTGGAAGCATGCAGTTTTGTGCTGTGTGAGGATATTAACATAGTTCTCACATAAACTTAAAAGAAAGAAAAAGTAGATCAGATTTACATCTTTTCTAAGGTTAATAAAATTTGTCCAATTAATTAAAGGATGGATGGCATCATCAACTCAATGCACATAAGTTGAACAAACTCCAGGGGATAGTGAAGGACAGGGAAGCCTGGCGTTCTGCAGTCTATGGAGTCACAAAGAGTCAGACACAACTGAGCAGCTGAACAAAACAGAACAGAAAGGATATAAAGGTTGTCAGTATTCATTCTGCCTTTTTCAGGTAAATATCGTGAACTATTACTAGCCTGCAGTCAATTGTATAAGTGTGTTTTTGAATTAAAATATTTGAAAATAAAAAGTTAATCTAAAGAGACAATAGAATGAGACAAGATCCACCCAACATATCTGACTGATACAGGGTATTAAAGTTAGCTAGCTAAGCTAGCTAAGTCACTTCAGTAGTGTCCGACTCTGTGCTACCCCATAGATGGCAGCCCACCAGGCTCCCCCGTCCCTGGGATTCTCCAGGCAAGAACACTGGAGTGGGTTGCCATTTCCTTCTCCAATGCATGAAAGTGAAAAGTGAAAGTGAAGTTGCTCAGTCGTGTCTGACCCTCAGCGACCCCATGGACTGCAGCCTTCCAGACTCCTCCGTCCATGGGATTTTCCAGGCAAGAGTACTGGAGTGGGGTGCCATTGCCTTCTCCAAAAGTTAGCTAGACCTTTTAAAATTTAAATATTCATGAAATTAAGCCCACAGATATTAAAGGTATGATATAGCATAAGGGATACATTAAAAGGAATATAGAACAAGTAGAGACTGTTGTCCCAAACTTCCACGTCCAATATGGTGAGCAGTGACCACACATGGTTAGTGAGAATTGTGCTGTGCTGTCTGCATAAAATATAATTAGATTTCAAAGACTTTATACAAGGAAAAGCTTGTGAAATATTTCATTAAAATTTTTGTATTAGTTGATTGTGGAAACTTTATTTAGGAAATATGGGTTAAGTAAAATATTAAATTCAAGCTCATCTGTTTCTTTTTACTTCATTTTTTTTTTTTACTACAAACTTTAAATCTGTGGCTCTCATCATATATTTCTGTTGGCCAGGTATGGTCTAAAACAGAAAATTGAAAGAGACTGTCAGAGATACAAGAGAAAGCTAGAGCGTTGTTCTTGTAAACCAGGGGAAAAAAAGACATTAAAAAGCTGCAGAAATTCTTGAAAAAGTCTACTTCCTAGAATTTTGTGTCCATAGTCTCTTCTACAAAGAGCAGCCTGAGAAAACATCACAAAATGTAAGTCAGTCCACATGTCCCCGACTCAGCTCTCCAAGGCTTTCTCATCTCACCAAGAATAAAACCAAAGGCCTCATAAGGACCTTTCAGGCCCCGTAAGGACTCATTCCTGACCAGAGGTATCACTTACATCTCCCCTACTCACTCACCTGATGATGGGGCACTCTGGTCCTTTGGCTGGCTTTCGGACATGGCGAGCGCTCATGGACAGAGGTCTCAGAACCTCTGCATCTAGGCTTCACCTTCTTTGGATCCTCATGTGACTCACTCTCACCTCTCTCAGAACTCCACTCAGATAGTCCTGCCCTCACCTTACCATCTCTCTTTGCCCACTGCACCCTCCTCGCGCTTTATCCCTTTTGAATTAAGCTACCTGGCACCTAACACTGTCTGAGAAGCTGTATCCAACTGTTTCCTTGCCTCTATCACCACCATATCTCCAATGCCTAGAACACAGGTGGGAAGTAGTAGATTTTCAATAAATATTTGTCAAGCAAATGAATGAATGAAAACCTTTTAAGAGAAGCAACAAAAATAGAAAAAAGTCTGGAAGCAGATACGCCACAATGTTAATCAGATCTGTTTCTGGGGTGATGAGAGTATGATTGATTTTAACTTTTTTCTGCTACCTCTCAGAGCTCATCCCCTCTTCTTCCTTGTTAAAAGAACCTTATTTTGTTCCGGCACCCCCTCTTCTACATGTGGTCATGTTTCACTCAACCACTTGTGGTTGTCTCATATTTCTGTATGTGATTGGTTTAGGGATAAATACGTGATATAGTTCACAGCTGGCAAGCCATGAGCAGAAGGCTGTGGAGAAGGCCATCTGGGAAGGCTTTATTTCTTAAAAAGAGATGCTCATGAAGAAACGGTTTGTCAAAGTCCTACTGATTTTGGTTTGTGGGTGATGCTTGGGTTGGCAGTTGCCATACCCTGTCCATTGGAGCTGCTGAGTCGAACACTGAGGATGGCAGAGTGAAAGGATGGAAGGAAACCCAGTCCCCACTGATGTCATCAGGCCGGCAAATTAAGTATCTCAGAGTCAGCCAACTTCATGACTTCTTGTTTGGGGAAATAATAAATCATTCTCATTGTTTTGGCCATTTTGAGATGATTTTTCTGAAAAAAAATTTCTCCGCAGCCAAATATATCTAACTGGTCTTATGTTATAATAAAATTCAAGTGAACGGCCTCCAAATTATAAACCTGTCAGATAAAGGTACAGAAGTCATAATAAGTGACAATAAGTAGAATCTCTCTAAGGAGTAGGCTAGAGGCACAGTTAGCACAAAATGAGTACTCGGGACTTGGGAAAAATACCTTCAATTACCATTGTATAAGTTTGAATTATAAATACAGCACAGAAATGTGAAACAATGATTCCACTTTTCATGTAATCCATGCTAGTTCATGCACATGTGAAGTCCTGAGTTCATTTCTGTAGTCATGTTATAACTGACATATTCTACCTAAAACAAGCATGATGCCTGGAACAGCTATTATTTTTGTCCAGGAAGCTATCCCTACCCTTATTCTTATTCCATGTTTTTTGGGTGGAGTGGATGCCCCAGTCTGCGGAGTGGGGTGTTTTTCCTGGCCTGCATGATTTGTCTGGGGTGGACGTGTGAACTGATCTGGGCCAGAAAAACACAACCAGATATTTTCTGGGTGTGCTGGGGGAGAGCACATACTTTTGAATCAGATTGATCCTTGCAAAATATAACCCTGGTGCTGCTGGAATGCCATATTGCCATAACTGAACTTGAGAATGAAGCCATATTGATGGATACAGAGATGAGAGTTGAAGAGAACCCAGATTCTGGTGACATCATTTGAGCCTCTGGATTGAGGCATGCCTGAAGCATAACCTCAACACGAGCCTTCTTGCTTACTCTTGATTTTTGCTTGGGGTTCTGTCATTTCCAAAGGAAAGGACCTAACTAAATGAAAGATGTGAAAAGATCACAAATGGCTATAGTTATTTGAATAGGTGTCATATGGAAAAGGAGAAGGCAATGGCAACCCACTCCAGTACTCTTGCCTGGAAAATCCATGGACGGAGGAGCCTGGTAGGCTGCAGTCCATGGGGTCTCGAAGAGTCAGACATGACTGAGTGACTTCACTTTTACTTTTCACTTTCATGCACTGGAGAAGGAAATGGCAACCCACTCCAGTGTTCTTGCCTGGAGAATCCCAGGGACGACAGAGCCTGGTGGGCTGCCATCTATGGGGCAGCACAGAGTCAGACACGACTAAGTGACTTAGCAGTAGCATATGGAAAAGATTAAGAATTAGTCTTAGTTGCTTTAAAAGAATGACACCCATGGAGGGGAGGGAAATCCATTAAAAATGTACGTTTGTCCTGGACTTAATAGAACTTTTTAAACACTTGTGACCATCCAGCAGTGTAGATGTTTGCTTCAAGCAGCTATGACTTCTCTGTCAGTATATTAGTGTAACTAAAAGCTAGAGATGCTCAAAGTGGGAATTCCTATACTGAGTCAGAGTCAGGTCTTCTAAATTCTTTCCAACAAGACTTCCGTTGATTCTCCAGTATAAACAGGAAACAGGGATTATACTAGACCAGGTATATGGATGTGGTTTGTAAGTGACTCAGTAGAAAAGTATTTATTGGTTAAGAGGAGGATCTGGAGAAAAATCCATGTTTGAAACCCAGTTTTGAACTTATTAAATAATTATGTGACACTGGGAGAGTAAGTTAACATCTTTGAGCCTCAATTTCCTCATTTGTAAAATGGGGATAATACCTACCATTTAGGGCTGTAAGAACTGAATCCAATACTCTGTTTAAGCACTTATCACAGAGCCTGGCGTGCTGTATGCTCAGTAAATATCAACCAGTTTTATTCAAATGCTGTGAAAACATGAGGCAGAATTATTTTTGCTCTTCTTATTCCTTCAGCATAATCATTCTGGGGAGAAAAGAAAAAATATGCCGTATTTCATTAACCTTACATAATGCAGAGTGGGTTTCTGGGTAGACACATGTATAAAATAAACATAATTCTTTCCCCACACAAGTAGGAAGTAAGTTTGTCAGTTATAATATTTAATTGGGAAGGTTTTTGCTTTAGTGTAAAGAGACATGTTGAGGAGGGCAGGACAGTCCACTCCAGTATTCTTGCCTGGAGAATCCCATGGACAGAGGAGCCTGGTGGGCTACAGTCGCAGAGTCAGACATGACTGAAGTGACTTTAGCACACATGCATGCATGCACAGAGACTTGTCATATAAAATGGGACTAAAGGGAAGAAGAGAAGAATAAAAATAGCCTCTGGACTAAAGTTGTGGTGGATTTTTAGTGGTTAATGTGCTAAAGGAGAAAGGAAGAGGAGGGGAAACGTCTCTTTTACTGCTGTATATTGTGTATCCTAGGACAAGACAACAGCTAACAGACTCTGTGATGGCTCATATAGATTATAGCACTGAATGTCATTTCAAACTATTGAATAATGCCATTTTAAGAGAAACTATTTAAAAAATATGAGAATAAAGGCTAAGAGAATAAGCAGCCAAACACCTGATGCCTATTTGCTATTTTATAGTATTTAAGTAGATATGAATAAAATTATGCTGTTATGATGTGAGAGTTTTGTTTTTAGGAATTTGTTTTAATATTCGCTGAATTTAGGAGGTTGTTGAATTTTTTAATAGTAATTTTATCATCAGTTTTCAATTGAGATTTCTTCTAAATACTGTTTTTAAAGATATAATGATTTATGGTTCTTACCAAGGGGCTTTTCTTCATTTTTTGTTTTCTGTTTTAATTTACTTAGAAAATTATTGCGCTTTCCATATAATATTTTCTCTCTTTTCATTTCTTTCCTACTTCACAGTCTACAAAGGGGATTTTCAGTTTTATTCATTTTGTTCAAAGCACTGGTGCATTTGGTCTTTTGCTAGCTGGTTCTGATATTACTGTTTTATTTCTGCTTTGGATTTTAGACTTTAATTTTTAAAATTACTTTATAAGTTGGAATATATTATATCATTGATTTTATAATTCTAAAACATCTTTTGTTCGTTGTTCTTATAATTATTTTAAGGTACAGATTTGGTTATAGTTAGTTCTAACGTATGAAGCTGATTATGTTTAAAACTTTAAACTAGAAAATGCATTTTGGTACATGCTGATTTATATTCTACTCTATTTCAGTGGAAATATATGAACATTTGTGATAAGCCTAGATCAGATAAGCAATTTAGTTCAGAAAGAAAACACACTGAAATTATGCATTCATATGCATACATAATGTGCTTTTGAAGATTAAATATACTTGCTAGCTGATTGCTTTGGGGGAAGATTAATGGAAATGGGCAAATTAATTAACAATTATCAACAATAATGAATAGAAAAGTGAGTGTAGAATAAATTGAATTTGTAACTTTCCATACAATTCACTTAAGGGGAAATGGTGTTTTCAAAGTATTGAATAGAGAGACATATGTCTTCCCCAAAGCTGTAGGTGCCATATTTTTATATGCTTTTTAAAAACTTGAATATTGATGGATTTAGGTTGCTATGTGTGATATTCTTAACATAGGAGTAAAGCGATGTTCATATTCAAATAGTGCAGCAACTTGGAGTACATTAAGGAAACTTGTTTTCTTTTCTTTTCTACAAGGATGCGTCAGGGACACATACCCTCAGCCTTTGCAGGGTTTTTGTGAAGTGGGCCCTAGGCTCCAGATAACGGGGCTGTTCTTGGCTAGTAGGAAGGAATGTCAGTTCTATGCCATGTGAGTGAGTGAACACCAGCCTTTGTCATCAGCATCCTTTCTTTTCTTCAAAGGTGAACTGAAGGACTGGTAGCCACTAAATTTTAGGGTTTGAATCACCAAGATGTTATAATTGTTTTATCCTTTATATACCTGGGTGTTCACCTCTGAAGTGTGGATATCAGGTAGAAAGTGGGTAATGTTGTTGATACCATCAGAATTTGTTCATCCTATTGTTTATTGATTTGTGCTCAGTTGCTCAGTCGTGTCTGACTCTTTGCAACCCCATGGTCCATAGCTCACCAGGCTCCTCTGTCCATGGAATTTCCCAGGCAAGAATACTGGAGTGGGCTGCCATTTCCTTCTCCAGGGGATCTTCCCAACCCAGGAATCAAACCTGTATCTCCTGCATTGGCAGGTGAATTCTTTACCACTGAGCCACCAGGGAAGCCCTTTATTTATTGATTACTGGATAAGTAAGCTATGACAGAGCCGTACAATGGAATGCTATGCAGCTCTGAAAAAACATGAGGGAGCTCACAATGCACCCATGTGAAAATATCCCCAGGAGATATTTTAAAGTGAAAAATGCAAAATATTGTATCCAGTATGCTGTCTTACATGTAAGAACACATATTTCTGTTTGTTTGCATTTGTACAAAGAAAAGCTAGAGGAGTGCACAGGATTCTAATAAAAGTAGTACCTATATGAGACGAGGGTAAGGAGGATGGAAATAGGATTTGAAGTAAGACTTCTTAATATACACCTAATTTAAAATGTTGAGGTATGTGAAGATGTTACTTAATCAATGAAATAAATTAACATTAAAAATTTTAAAAAGAAAAGATTGCCCTGGATGCATGAAGAGAATGGATTAGGAAGGAGAAGAGATGTGGAGGGCAAATTTAGAGGTCGTTGCAGTAATCAGTGGAGAGAGAGTGATTCAAGAGTGGGGGCAGTGGAGACAGACAGAAGTGGATAGGTTTTAGAGGTACTGAGGAGGTAAAATAGGGCAGGGTGTGTTCATAACTGGGAGCAGGATGATGAAAGAGGAGTCAAGGATCATTCCCAGGTTTCTGGACTACATACACCCTTAGGTGGATTCATGAAGTTGAGGAAACAGAAGGAGGCTCAGTTTGTGGAGATGCTAATGCGTTTGGACCTGTCTAGATGGGGCCAGACCCATACAGAGTATTTAATAACAGTCTGTTGAACGAAGAAGGGAGTATGATATTTTAGAGATAGTAAAATAGAGACCTGAAGGAGGCAGTTGCATTTGTGGGTTTGGAGCTCCATGGGAAGTCTGGGCTGGGGATTTGAATTTGGGGATCATCAGCCAGTAGAGATTTTTGAAGAACTGGTAATTGTTGAAGACAACTAGGAAATTAGAATTAGAAGAAAAGTAGAGTTGGGACCCAGCCTTGTGGAATTTCAGAACATAAAGGTGTGCAAGGGGAGGACGGGGAGGTAAAGAGGAGTGGGCAAGAGGGTGCAGAAGACTGGGAAAACTGGGAGAGGGCGGTAATACTGAACCAAGGAAAAAGTTTCAAGAAGGAGGCAGTGAGTGCACACTGAGGGCTGCAGAGATGTTGGGGATGATGAGGATGGAGAAATGTCCTTGGAATCCAGAGAGCATCAGTGATCCCAGCAAGATCCATCTCAGAGGCTTCTTGGGTGGATTACAGTGGATTGAGATCTGCTTACCTCACATACTGGCTAACCATTTTGCTTGTTATCTTAGCAGGAAAATCAGTGAGCTTCTTTAGTTCCTCCTTTATCTTTATCCCTGGATAATCCCATGGACAGAGAGAGGAGCCTAGCAGGCTGTAGTCAGTCCATGGGGTCACAAAGAGTCATATACACTGAGCACACACAGCATCCCACACCCTTACTAAACCATTTTCAAGTTCTAGTTACTCTGTTTCAACATTCTCTCTTGCTTCTGTCTTCTTCTCACCGCTAATAGCACCATTTCACCAATTCCTATCCGGCCACCAATCACACCAATGAATTCCTCATATACCTGCTCTGTGCTTGTATGCTCTGTTGTATGTAGAAATAACCACCTTCTAGTCTTACTTCCTTTCATAGATCTTTGTATTGTAATCCTCTTAATTCTCTTACTGGATCACCTTATTTGCCCATTCCTTTCTTTAAAAGGGCATTTGGAGGAAAGGAAGTCAGCTATATATTATGAATGTCTGTTAGAAAGTGGGGTGAAAGCTTTAATTACATGCCTGTTCTCATGTAATTGTCATAGTGAATCACAGGATAGATACTCTTTTCCTCTTCCTTATGCATGAGGCATAGAAAGCTCAGGAAGGCTGAGTTGCTTTTTTGGAGTATTTTAGCTGATTAAAAGGACAGAGCCAAAATTCAAACCAGACCTCTCCAATGCAAGGTTTAGATTGGTTTCATTTTCTCTTTAGATTGAATATCATCTAGCCACTCTGTAGAGATGGTACCTGTCCATGCAGGCTAAGATAAAGAAGTGGGGAAGGCAATGCCACAGAAGTTGAGAGTGGAGAAAGACTGGGCAGTCTCCAATCACAGTTCAGGGAGGAAAGAAGTCAAGAGTTACTAGAAATGAGCAAAAAAACACAATTAGACTTGTCTAAAAGGGAGGTAACCTTTTAGAGTAAACTGTTTTTGATGCCGGAGAAGGCAATGGCACCCCACTCCAGTACTCTTGCCTGGAAAATCCCATGGATGGAGGAGCCTGGAAGGCTGCAGTCCATGGGGTCGCTGAGGGTCAGACACGACTGAGTGACTTCACTTTCACTTTTCACTTTCATGCATTGGACAAGGAAATGGCAACCCACTCCAGTGTTCTTGCCTGGAGAATCCCAGGGACGGGGGAGCCTGGTGGACTGCTGTCTATGGGGTCGCACAGAGTTGGACACGACTGAAGCGACTCAGCAGCAGCAGCCGCAGCTTTTGATGCAGCTGGAAACCAGATTATTGGGAGAATCAGAAGGAAGTGGGTGGGTAGAAAATAAAAGCAGCTTAGAAAGAGGTGTTCCATAGAATTGGGGTGAAAAGGAATGAGAACTATGGAGGATTAGATGGAATATAATATATACACAAGGGCTTCCCAGGTGGCACAGTGGTAAGAATTCACCTGCCAATGAAGGAGATACAACAGACAAAGGTTAGATTCCTGGGTTGGGAAGATCCCCTGGAGGAGGGCATGGCAACCCATTCCAGTGTTCTTGCTTGGAAAATCCCATGGACAGAGGAGCCTGGCAGGTTGCAGTCCATGGGGTCGCAATGAGTCAGGCATGACTGACTGACTCCACATACACATTATTAATGTATATACACAGTAGATGCACATGTACCCGCCCATACATTTATACCTGTAGGTGGAACAGAATAAACCTATAGTCTTGAAAAGTTAGAGGGAGAGAGAAATAATTTAAATGCCAGTCCTTAGAGGAGGGAAGAAAGCTTAGGCCCACAGTCCGTCTTCTTTAAGTACATCCTTGCACAGGGAGAGTTTAGATTCTCTTGAATAAAACTTGCATAGGAAACTCCTGCTTGAGATAATGGTGCTCTTCATCCTAAAGGGACACACCAATCTCATGTCTCAAGGAAAAGCTGAGGTCTAGACATCCACCCTGGGAGATAGAGGTGAAAGGGCTTCAGTGTTGTGATCACAATGCAAGTCCGTGTTGCAGCTCACCCGCAATCCCACCGTGTTCCCCTCCTCTGCTTCATTTTTCTCCATTGCATTCATAATTATCTGACTCTGTATGTTTTTACTTATTTATTTCGGAGTTGTCTCCTCACCCCCTTGCTAGATTGTCAGCTTCATATTTAACAGATTTTTGTCTCTTTCATTCACTACTGTATCCCTAGTCTTTAAAACGGTACCTGGTGTACTGCAGACACTTAGGATACAGTTTTTGAATGAATAAATGAATCAGTCAAGATGGAGTCAAAGTTTCCAAAGTAAGCATGGAATGAATTTTAGAGTTGCTTCAAATACTGGTGTTTGTAGCTCACTTTAGGGTCTGCAGATGTCAAGACAAAGTGGTTGGATAGACTCATTCTTAGTAATGAGATGAAGTGCTTGCCAGCCAATCCAATTTCTAAGGTCACGTGTTAGATGAATATGGCTTTGTTATGTTGTCTCAATTATCTGTGCTGAGTGCTAAGTTGCTTCAGTCATGCCCGACTCTTTGCAGCCCCATAGACTGTAGCCCACCAGGCTCCTCTGTCCATGGGGTTCTCTAGGCAAGAATATTGGAGTGGGTTGCCGTGCCCTCCTCCAGGGGATCTTCCCAACCCAGGGATCAAACCCGTGCCTCTTATGTCTCCTGCACTGGTAGATGCAGTCTTTACCACTAGCACCACCTGGGGGGCATCTACTGTTGCCTTATAAACTACCCTGTAACTTTATTTTCATTTATTATTCTTCCTAACTTCCTGTTTCAGGAACGTGGGTAGTTATTGACTCCCAATGGCATCATGTGGGATTATGCACTTGGCTGCACTCAGCTGCTATCTAGCCTGGAAATAAAGGTCCAGGAAGGCTTTGCTTAGATGTCTGACTCCCCGATGCTCCCCCACATGGCACTGATTTTCTTAACAGGGGTAGCTTTGGCCTCCTTGCAACATAGTGGACTCCCAAGATGGAGTTTTCCAAGCAGTGGAGGTGGAAGCTGCAGATCTCTTAAGGCTCAGCCTCAGAAGTTACACCTTATCACTTGCCCCACTCTGATGGTAAAGAGAAGTCACAGGGAGAGCTCAGAATAAAGGAGAGGGGAAGAGTTTACCTCTCAAAGAGAGAGGGGCAAAGAATATGTAGCCGTCTGTAGTCCACCACGGCTCATTAGGAGATTATAGTGTTAGGATGCTTAGAACTGGCCTCCTCTTTGATTTACTTCACAGTCCAAGAAGTTAGTGAGAATTCAAAGAGAACAGATAATTTGCCAAAATTTCTCAGAAAGTGAATATGGTTAAATTAGCTGTTAATTCCAAACTTGCCAAGTTCCTGGAGGGATTCTTAAGAGACCAACCGGCGGGTGAATGAAACGACTGGTTAAAATCATTATTTTATAAAGGCTTTGGTATATTTTAGAGAAATAATTTTGTGAAAATTAAATGTGCTCATTATAAAACTTTCAAGCAGTTGTAAAACATACAAATGAAAAATGCAAATAAAGCAACAGATCATCTGAACTCTCCCTATGCAGAGGGGAAAAAAAAAAAAAAAAAAACCCGTGTTAACATTTGGTGAGGATCATTTTAGATCTCTCTTTTTTTTATTTTTAAATATTTATTTTTAATTGGAGGATGATTGCTTTAAAATATTGTGTTGATTTCTGCTATACATCAAAATGAATCAGCCATAGGTATACATTTGTCCCCTCCTCTTGAACCTTCCTCCCACCTCCACACCATTAGACACCTCCAGGTTGTCACAGAGCTCTGGATTTGAGCTCTCTGTGTCATACAGCAAATTTCAACTGGCTATCTCATTTTACATATAGCAATGTGTATGTTTCAATGCTACTGTATCAATTTGTCCCACCCTCTCATCTCCTACCCTCTCATCCACCACGCCCATGTCCGCGAGTCTGTTCTTTATGTCTGCGTCTTTATGTTGTCTATTCTTATATCCACTTAGAAAGATGGCTGGCTCTCTGATTGGCTGACTCCACAGGCAGCTAAATAGAAAGTTGGTAGATAAACACTTTTAAGAATGAAATCATGTTATACATTTTTTTTCACAAAATATTAAAACTGAGTTGACTTGAATTTAAAAGAAAAGAAATGAAGAAAAAAGACCTTTAAGACCTTTATTAATTTCAGAGCTAGTAGTTCCTAAAAGATTGTATGAAGAGTATGAGGAAAAATATGAAAACTGTCAAGAAACTGGATTTATATAAACTCTATATTAAAATTTTAGACAATGTTAGTTGTGCCCTACTGTGAGAGTGGACATTATTAGAACTCTAACACTCTATCATATGCCATTTCCCTCAGCTCCCGGTTCTTGTGATTTATATTATTTTTACCTTGTAAAATTTACAGTCTGTTTTTCTAATATAATTCCCGCAGGTGTTAGTTTCTACATTTAAACAGGCTCAGTGATACCCATGGTTTAGAATCATGGTTCTAAATTCTCTAATTTGATTCATTTTTTGATTGGATGAATTTTGGTTTTCCTCCCCAAAAGGGAACTATTTCCACCCCACGCCCCCCACCATTGTTTTCATGTTTGAGAAAGTATCCTTGTTGATTTCGTAACCTTTAATAGCAGGTATATTATTGTACATTCATATCTTTCTGGATATCTTTGAGTGTGTCCTGTTACGGGATGGTGCTGTTGAGAATCAGCTCGATTATTTTCCCCTTGCATATTTTTCAGTTTCTTTTTTCACTTCAGACGCCTGCATACATCTTCCTATGTTTCGAAGTTTAGTGACTTTACTTGGATAGGTCTTCTTGATAATAATTGTCATTTCTTCCAACTATTTTATGTGTCGCTTAGATCATAACATTCAGATCTTGCATTAAGGAAAATATCCTGTATCTTTGTATACTTTGTACATATTGCATCTCTGTTTACATTTTGTTGTTCACATTTGTTGTGTTCTTTTCTTTGGGAGCATAAGTAATCTTTATGTTATATTCGCTTTGTATGTTAGTTATCGTCTCTTTAATTGCTTGAATAAAAATTTCCCCCTGTGTTTTATTATTATTATTACCTCAAGCCTTTATTTCATGCCATTGATTAGCTTTTCAAGCCTGCCTATTCTATTCCCAGTTGCTTCTAATTTATCTATTAGATCTACAGTGGTGGTTTTGTTTTTAAATATAAATATTTATTTTAATTGGAGGCTAATTACTTTACAATATTATATTAGTTTTGCCATACATCACCATGAATCCGCCACGGGTGTACACGTGTTCCCCATCTATCCTACTCTATCCCCAGTTGCTTCTAATTAACCTATTGGATCTACAGGGGTGGTGTTTTGACCTCGATTTATTTCCTTACCTTATGGTCCCTTTTTGTGCTGTGTTCTGTTTTAAAATCTCATCTTTGAGCCTCTGCTTTAGTGATAACATATACTTGTTAAGGTCTTTCACAGTGAAAAGTATTTGTAGGAAAACGGCTTATATTCTGAGAGTTGTGTTTTCTTTTTGAACTTTGATTTTCAACAGTCTTGGGCCTATTCAGTTGCTTCTTCCACTGGGGTTATTTTTGTCACATGTTTATATAGTTTCTGTAGTGTTTTTTTTTTTTTTCCCCATCTTGCTCATTCATGGGTTACTTAAAACTTAATGTTTCTTCTGACACAATGTGGTTGAACTCTTCTTGATATTTGTTCCTATTTGATTTCAGTTAATTTTATCCTTTAGGCCACCATTTACTGTATCGACTTCTCTGTAGCCTGAAAAAGGTGTAGAGTTGGGGGAAGCGAAGGGAGTGGACCTCGCTGCAGTCACGTGTGGCCTTTAATAGAGGACTGTTCTTTATTCTGACTTCTCATCCATGTCCGGGACCTGAGCACTTTCCAGTTAGCTAAGGGTTACCCCTTCCAAACCTTGGTGTGTTCCAGTTCATCCCAGTGTCCTAAAAGAGAGCAAATTATGGTGCCCCTCTAATCTTTGCTGAAATTGTGTACAATTGGTACATGATAGTTTTTCATCACTTGTTCTTTGAACACTAGTTTCTTATCACCCCAATTTGCTTGTCTCCGAAGAGGAGGGTACTAGTCAGAATTTTGGGCTTTCCTGGTAGCTCAACTGGTAAAGAATCCACCTGCAATGCAAGGAGACTCCAGTTTGATTCCTAGGTCAGGAAGATCCTCTAGAGAAGGGATGGGCTACCCACTCCAATATTCTTGGGTTTCCCTGATGGCTCAGATGGTAAAGAATCTGCCTGCAGTACAGGAGACCTGGGTTCGATTCCTGGGTTGGGAAGATCCCCTGGACGAGGGCAAGGAAACCTACACCAACAGTCTTGCTTGGAGAATCCCCATGAACAGAGGAGCCTGGCAGGCTACGGTGCATGGGGTCGCAAAGAGTTGGACATGACTAAGTACAGCACAGTTAGAGTTTTGGGCTTCTCAGATGGCACTAGTGGTAAAGAACCCACCTGCCAATGCAGGAGACATAGAGACACTGGTTTGATCCCTGGGTTGGGAAGATCCCCTGGAGGAGGGCACAGCAACCCACTCCAGTACTCTTGCCTGAAGAATCCTGTGGACAGAGGAGTCTGGTGGGCTGCAGTCCTTGGGGTCACAGAGAGTTGGATACAACTGAAGCAACTTAGCATGCAGTATGCACAGACATAATTTTAAGGATTTTATTCACTTACCTTCTTTCTTCAGTACTGCTTCTTGGTGTGAGGTGGGATTAGAAGCCCCTTAAGACAGCATATTAAAAAGCAGAGACATTACTTTGTCAACAAAGGTTCGTCTAGTCAAGGCTATGGTTTTTCCAGTGGTCATGTATGGATGTGAGAGTTGGACTGTGAAGAAAGCTGAGTGCCAAAGAATTGATGCTTTTGAACTGTGGTGTTGGAGAAGACTCTTGAGAGTCCCTTGGACTGCAAGGAGATCCAGCCAATCCATCCTAAAGGAGATCAGTCCTGAATGTTCATTGGAAGGACTGATGTTGAAGCTGAAACTCCAATACTTTGGCCACCTGATGCAAAGAGCTGACTCACTGGAAAAGACCCTGCTGCTGGGAAATATTGAGGGCGGGAGGAGAAGGGGACGACAGAGGATGAGATGGTTGGATGGCATCACCGACTCAATGGACATGAGTTCAGGTAAACTCCAGGAGTTGGTAATGGATAGGGAGGCCTGGCGTGCTGCAGTTCACGGGGTTGCAAAGAGTCGGACACGACTGAGTGACTGAACTGAACTGAATTGAGTACAGTCACATAACTCTCTCTCTATATATTTTTTTCCTTCCTGTAATCTTCATACTTCTTGGCTAAGGTTTTATGCCATCCTTTCCTTTATTGTTGTTAGTAAATTTGGGCTCCCTCTTTGCCTTGCCATTTCTATTTCTCTGAGTGGGAAAATTGTTTGGTGGGAAAATTCAGAGTCTATTATATAATATATAATAGATAAACTGTGGAAAATTCTGAAAGAGATGGGAATACCAGACCACCTGACCTGCCTCTTGAGAAACCTGTATGCAGGTCAGGGAGCAACAGTTAGAATTGGACATGGTTCCAAATAGGAAAAGGAGTACATCAAGGCTGTATATTGTCACCCTGCTTATTTAACTTCTATGCAGAGTACATCATGAGAAACGCTGGGCTGGAAGAAGCACAAGCTGGTATCAAGCTTGCGGGGAGAAATATCAATAACCGCAGATATGCAGATGATGCCACCCTTATGGCAGAAAGTGAAGAGGAACTAAAAAGCCTCTTGATGAAAGTGAAAGTGGAGAGTGAAAAAGTTGGCTTAAATCCCAACATTCAGAAAACTAAGATCATGGCATCTGGTCCCATCACTTCATGGGAAATAGATGGGGAAACAGTGGAAACAGTGTCAGACTTTATTTTTTGGGGGGCTCCAAAATCACTGCAGATGGAGACTGCAGCCATGAAATTAAGACACTTACTCCTTGGAAGGAAAGTTATGACCAACCTAGACAGCATATTCCAAAGCAGAGACATTACTTTGCCAACAAAGGTCCGTCTAGTCAAGGCTATGGTTTTTCCTGTGGTCATGTATGGATGTGAGAGTCGGACTGTGAAGAAAGCTGAGCGCTGAAGAATTGATGCTTTTGAACTGTGGTGTTGAAGACTCTTGAGAGTCCCCTGGACTGCAACGAGATCCAACCAGTCCAGTCCTGGGATTTCTTTGGAAGGAATGATGCTAAAGCTGAAACTCCAGTACTTTGGCCACCTCATGTGAAGAGCTGACTCATTGGAAAAGGCCCTGATGCTGGGAGGGATTGGGGACAGAAGGAGAAGGGGACAACAGAGGATGAGATAGCTGGATGGCATAATCGACTGGATGGACATGAGTTTGAGTGAACTTCGGGAGTTGGTGATGGACCGGGGAGCCTGGCGTGCTGCGATTCATGGGGTCGCAAAGAGTCAGACACGACTGAGCAACTGAACTGAACTGATTATATAATAAAGTTCAGATACAATTGTAGTGATTAGCAGTAGGCATAATGTAAGGATCACTATTGATCTCCCGTATTGTTCATTTTCATGACTTTCTGTAATTGTTTAAAAATTTCCTTTGATAGTTTTTAGTAGATGACATAGAGAGTTTTACATAACAGATGGCTAAATAAATGAGTTGACAATAAGATAATTTATATGTTTGCACTGAATGACAGAAAAATTCAGTAGAAAAGCACTGCCTTATGATAGACTACAGACAAAATTAGTCTCACTGGAAGGCTTGTCTCAACTTGAGTAGGTAGGAAATAGGTCTTTGTTGAACTCCTGTGGTAGTATATTTTCTGTATCTTTAGCTTCTGTTATGATGAAGTATTTGTGTAGGCAGAGTTCTAAGATGGTCCCAGTGTGCATGCCCTGTTTATTCCTTCCCCTTGAATGTTAGGGGCCTGATCTAATCAGGTGAGCCCTTTTCAAAGTGGGTCTAAAGATCAAACAGGTTGAGACCTGCAGCCAGTGCTGTCCTGCTATGCTTGAAGGTGGCAACCTCTGTGAGTTCTACAGCTACTGGGAAATGAATTCTACCAACAGCCACATGTGTTTGAAAGAGTACTCTGAGCTGCATATGACACCTCAGCCCCAGGTAACATCTTGACTTCAGCCTGATGAAACCATGAGTAAACAACCCAGTTGAACTGTGTCCAGACTTTTGACGTACAGAACTGTGAGAACTGCAGAATTGGTGTTAAATTACTGAATTGTGGTAATTAATTATGTAGCAACAATATATGAATATTTTAAAAGTACTTTTAAGTGATTTGCTTTAATTGTCTGATTCTCTCCTTAAAGGGAAACTTGTATCTTGTTTTATAATTTACTTTTTCAAGGAAGAAAAAGCTTTTGTTACGGTTTCCAAATTTTTTGAATTTTGTCGCTTTTTTGTCCCTGCTTGTCCGCTCACTTTTTTCTTCAATGCTAAGGTCAGAATGGGGAATTTAGATTGTTTACTGGTTTTAACTATAATTACAGCTTGGACACACTGATGAAAATGGTTTAAAAGTATAGTAGAACCCCGTTTTAAAGATAGTTTTATCCTTCTTGATCATGGTATATGATCCTTTTAATGTATTGTTGGATCTGGTTTGCTAGTATTTTTTTAAAAAATGTTTATTGATTTTTGGCTGTGCTGAGTTTTCTTGGCAGTGCGTGTGCTCTTCACGGACTTTCTCTAGCTGTGGTGAGTGGGGGCTACTCTCTAGCTGTGGTGCACAGTCTTCTCATTGCAGCGGCTTCTCTTGTTGGGAACTGTGGGCTCTAGGGCTGTCTTGCTCAGTAGTTATGGCACATGGGCTTAGTTGCCCCAAAACATGTAGGATCTTGGGGCTTCCCTGGTGGCTCAGTGGTAACTGCCTGCCAATGCAAGAGATGTGGATTCAGTCACTGGATCAGCAAGACCTCTGAAGAAGTAAATGGCACCAGTGTTCTTGGTGGTGCCAAAAAAAAAAAAAAAACAAAAAAACACTCCAATATTCTTGCCTGGGAAATCCCATGGACAGAGAAGCCTGGCAGGCTGTAGTCCATTGGGTTGCAAAAGAGTCAGACACAATTTAGTGGCTAAGCAACTGCAACAACATGTGGGATCTTAGTTCCTGGACCAGGGATGGAACCTGTGTCCCCTGCGTTGGCAGATGGATTCTTCACCACCAGGAAGTATCTAGTTTGCTAGTGTTTTGTTGAGGAATTTTGTCCCCATGTTTGTAAGTGATATTGGCCTGTAATTTTCTTTTTCTGTGATGTCTTTATCTGGTTTTGGTATCAGGGTGATAAAATAGATAACTTGGACCTACCATATAGCATGGGGAACTCTACTCAATATTCTGTAATGACCCATATGGGAAAAGAATGTAAAAAAGAGTGGCTAAAAATGAACGGATCTATGCACACATACAGATAAAATATACTACCAAGCTACAGTCATCAAGATATTATGGTACTGGCGCAAAAACAGAAATATAGACCAATGGAATAAGAGAGAGAGCCCAGAAATAAACCCATGTACCCATGGATACCCTATTTTTGACAAAGGAGGCAAGAATATACAGTGGGGCAAAGATAGCCTCTTCAATAAGTGGTGCTGGGAAAAATGAACAGCTACATGTAAAAGAATGAAGTTAGAACACTTCCTAACACCATACACAAAGATAAACTCAAAATGGATTAAAGACCTAAATGTAAGGCCAGAAATTATAAAATTCGTAGAGGAAAACACAGGCAGAACATTTGATGACATGAATCAAAGCAAGATCCTCTCTGACCCACCTCCTAGAGTTATGGAAATAAAAGCAAAAATAAATAAGTGGGACCTAATTAAACTTAAAAGCTCTTGCAAAGGAAAGCAAAGGAAACTATAGACAAGGTGAAAAGACAACCTTCAGAGTGGGAGAAAGTAATAGCAAATGAAACAACTGACAAAAGATTAATTTCCAAAATATACAAGTAACTCATACAAATCAATACCAGAGAAACAAACAACCCAATCAAAAAGTGGGGAAAAGACCTAAACAGACACTTCTGCAAAGAAGACATCCAGATGGCTAACAAACACATGAAAAGATGCTCAACATCGCTCATTATTAGGGAAATGCAAATCAAAACTACAATGAGATATCACTTCACACAGGTCAGAATGGCCATCATCAAAAAGTCTGCAGACAATAAATGCTGGAGAGGATGTGGAGAAAAGGAAACCCTCTTGCACTGCTGGTAGGAATGTAAAGAAACAGAACATCTCCAGAGCATGTCCTCTCCCCTCAAGGCAGTGACACTTCTGGCTCCTGTCACCGTAGATTCGTCTTGGCTATTTTTGAACCTTGTGTTCTCTTTCGAGTTTGGCTTCTTTAGTTCAGTTACGTTTGTGAGAATCATCCATGTTGATACAGCAGTTGGTTCATTCTTGTTGTTTTATAGAATTCACTGTGTAAATGTACCACAGTTTATGTACCCCTTCTCCTGTTGTAGAACTGTACTTTTTTATTCATGCAGAATGGGTTGGTTTTATTTGGGCTTATTACCATTACTACTGCTTTGAACATTCTTATATGCATATTTTGATGCGTGTTCATTGTATACTTAGAAGAATGCTGGTCATAGAGAAAGAAATGTGTATATATATATATATATACATATATTTATTTCAGCTTTAGAAGATGTTAAGAAATGGTTTCCCGAAGTAACTACATCTGTTTACATTCCCACCAGCAATGCATGACAATCAGAGTTGTTCTTTATCTTCACAAAACACTTGGCATCATAATTTATTATTCTTATTGTCATCATCATCATTATTTTTAATTCTAACTGTTCTGATACATGCTGGTGTATCTCAGTGTGCTTGTACTTTGCATTTCCCTCACGACTCATAATATTTAACACCTTTCCATATGTTTATTGGAGGTCAGTAATTTGCAAACTTCTGGAGAAGGGAATGGCAATCCACTCCAGTATTCTTGCCCGGAAAATTCCATGGACAGAGGAGCCTGGCAGGCTATATAGTTCATGGAGTTGCAAAAGAGTCGGACATGACTGAGCAACTAACACTTTTCAAACCTTGGGACATGCTTCATTATTGGGTCTTGAAATCAATTTAGTACATTAAGACCAGATATAAAAAATCTGAAGTTGGATAGCATACAGTAGAAGAGAGTGATTTGCAAGTTGTAATGGTAAGTATGGTTTAGTAAAACTTTTGTTTGAATTTCATATATGTAAATATATGCATCTGTATCTATATACCTTCATAGATGTACATACATGTGCATGCATCAGCTTTAAATTTGCATAAATAAATATTGGGTTGGCCCAAAAGTTCTTTCATGTTTTTTCAAAAATCTTAAGAAAAAAATTCAAATGAACTTTTTGGCCAACTCAGTATATATATTTGTACTGAGTGATGGTGGAAAATGTATTTCTTATTGTAAAAAAATAGTTATTTTTAATTCATGTCAGAAAGATTTTACAAAACTCTGCTGTGTATTACACATTAAAAAAAATCTACAACTTTATCAAGACATAAAAACCATGCTTATCTTATTTTCATTTAGCACAGTTCTGAAAGATAGAACTAATGGCTGAGACACTGGAAATGTGATTCATGATGGTTTTGTTAGACCTGACTGGAAGCACACAATTAAGATGAGATATATAAAGTAACAATAAAGCCCTTCATACCGTACATGTAAAGTCTTTGTGACTGAATGAGGGACAATGACTCTAAAAGTACATGGGATAAAGAACTAGAAATATCAGTCCCAAATAAAGTGCCCAGGGTCTCCAGACCTTGAAAGGGAGTCTTTGGGTGGTAGCCTGGGAGTCTGTGTTTCAACAGCTTCTTGGTGATTCTGATAATCTGATAATTTGGGGAACCACTGATGTAGGCTGGAGATTGCCATGAATTTCACTTACTGTAAGGAAGGAGGTCTCACAGAAGAGGTCTTCTAAATGTACAGACCTTTTTAAAGCCTAACATTCCAAAAAAAAAACAAACAATGTATTTCAGAGTAATTCTACCCAGTTTCCTTACCCCATAAATGATTATTCTATATTAACAAAACTCAGGAGAAGCCATTTAATTAAAGAGCCATTATCTATAATTTCTATACAGTTTGAATGGAAGATAGGCAGCAGAGTTAATTTGCATTCTAATCCCTCTCCATGTATATAATAATTCTCTAATCCTCTTTTTCTCTAAACCCCATTTTAATGGAATCCCTAATGTGAATTGCATACATTTCTCAATTATATAATACTTTGCTGCCTTTGTCTTTGAGATTTACTGTACTTTCACATTTGTATGCATTTAAAAATAAAATTCTGAAGGCTTTATAAGCACCCCGCTTTCTAATTAACAGTGAGCATAAAATGTTAGTTTGACAAATGTTAGCCACGCATATAAGGGAATATTTAGAATCAATCTAGGCTGCCCCCCCCGCCCCCGCCACCGATGGTAAGATTTGTATTATACAAGATTGTGGAGGATCAGTTTATAATTTGGACAAACACTTTCCTGAATACCAGTATTACTTTATATAGTAATTATAGGATTTCAGATGCCAGTAAGTTCTGTGTTCTTTGTATGAACTTACGAATGTAATAAAACACTTTTGAAAGCGAATCAAATGAAACTATCTAAGATTTAATTGTCAGACTTTTAAACCAGATTATCTCTGCTGCCAAAATCACTTATGTGACTTAGGAATCACAGATTCCTCTTAGATCTTTTATTTTGTTCTTAGAATTAAAATGACTTAAAAAAAATTATGTAAAGTTAAAACTTAAGCATAAAAAACAAAGAGAAAAAATTTTTAAATCTCCAAAACTCAGTTAAAATTCTTGTTACTATCTTGGTAGATATTTTTCTAGACATCTCAGTACATACACATGCACACACACTCATGAAAACACCTAGATTTATATAAACAGGTTAATACAACATATGATATTCTACTACTTGTCTTTTAGAGCTAGTCATCATTTCCTATCCACTTCTTGTTGGGCTTTTTAATATCAATAAATAGATATGTATCTCATCATTTTTAATGGTAACACGATATATATACCTACACATTTTGTGTGTCTGTACCTACACACAAAAAAATATCTATCGATAGATGTTTAGATTGCATCTTTTTCCTCCTCTCTTTCTTATATGTTTAGTGAATATCCTTGCACAGTAACCATTTTGCACCTGTACAATTATATTTGTAAGTCAGATTCTTAGAAGTCTTGATTGCGGAGCTAAAAGACAAATGCTGATGTATATTAATTACCAAACTGCCCTCCCCAACTTTTATCTCAGTTGAAACTCCCACTGGCAAAAAGATAGCACATTTGTTTTTTACATTTTCCCAATATTGGGTTTTGTGTTTCTTAAAAGTTGACAAGTGATTCCAAATTCTAACATTATTTTAAAATTTGCATATCTTTAATTATTAATGAAGTCATACATATTTCCGAGTGCTTATAGAATATTATTTCTTTTGTGTTTTATTGCTTCACTATTTTTATCGGGATGGTTGTATTTTTCTTACTGACTTGTAAGAGATCTGTGAATATTGATATATTGTTCTTTGGACTGCAAGTCTCTCATTTGACTTTTAATTCTGTGCATAGTGATTTTTGAATTAAATAAAATGTTTCTTATTTATTTGTATTTTCATGTCAAATTTTTGTCAAAAATTTATCAATAGTTTCAAGCTTATATATCATTTTATAATATCAAGCTTTTGTATCCAAAGGTTAATAATGACCTCTGGCAGGATTGCAGAAATATCTGTATTTCCTTGTAGCAGTCTTAGGGTTTAATTTTTTTACATGATAATCTTTCATCCATCTGGGATTTATTTTTGAATAAGAAGAAAGATAATTCAGATTTATTTTTTACCTCAATTGCTAGCCAGTTGTCAGACTTCATGAATATCTAATCTTATACTCTGATTTAAAATTACTTACTTTCTGATATTAAATTCTCTTATACTTTTGAATATACTTCTGGGATCTGTCTTGTTCTATTGGTCTATTTATTTCTGAATAGTTATTATTCAGTTTTTATGTCTGTGGATTTATGCTATTTTTTATAAATATGCCTTCATTTTTCATTGTTTTTGGATTTTGTCTACTTTTGTATATTTACTTGATGAACTTGAATCATTTGGTCAAGCTAACGAAAGAATTGCTAGGATTTTCAACTAGACTTCTATGATATTTTTACATTAATTGAAAGTGGCACTTTTATAGTACTGGATTTTTTTATAATTTTTTTTCTTATGGATTCAGGGATTCTCTTAGGTCTATCAGTAGCATTTCATGTTTTCTTTTATATAGGCCCTGATCATTTAAAAAGATTTATATAGATATTTTAATTTTTTGATTGTTGTGAATGAAATTATTTTCTTCCATGAAATTATCTGTTAATCCTTTTTTAGAAAGCTATTGACTTTTGTTTATTTATTTTATTTCCAGACACTTTAATGAGCACTCATATTTTTTCCTAATCATCTTTTGGTTGGTTTTAGCTTTCAGAAGTCTTAGATGGTACCCAGGAGACTAAAGAAGAAAATATAATTCCCTTATTGTAGAACATTACTTGAGGTGATTATAGAATAAAGCCTAAAATAGGCAAGTTTATGGAATATAATTTGTATATCCAGGAAGGACTGAGTCCTCATCACTGAAATATAATATAAGTCAGACTAAATATATTAGAATGAGTAAGTATGCTGTTATTATAAGATTATTTAATATTCTGATGTGTCCTTTGATACTCAATTAATTAACCTCTCAGGATTAATCTTTGTGGATTTCATTTTACTTAACGTAAGAGAGAAGCTAAATTTAATTAAGCCTTAAGGTATAAGTTCCTTTTTAAGTAATGAAAATGTGAAGGATGGAAAGGAAAACTGAACCGACTTCCTCAAGAATTAGAGTTCACCAGGTTGTGAGTTCCAGGCTTGCTAATTTTTTATATGACCCCACAAATACAGTATAATTTCTCATCTTGTCATGAGTAATCCTCCTTCCTCCTTCCAGCACTTACTGCTCCAACTACCCACCATCCCAACCCCCAGTAAGATGGTCTGACAGTGCCATCTGGTGGCCATGTAAGAAACTGTATGAACTAATCTCTCTCATTGGACCTGCAGCCTGGGTTGATACAATAATCCTGGAAGCCAGTTCCAGGCTTGGTTGGCATTTTATGCCTGTGGCTACAGTCAGAGGGAGATGATCAAAGTCCAAGTCCTAGCAAAGGCTGCCTAGGGAATCTTGGAAAGAGCCCAGGCTCCATCCACAGGAGTTGGTAGAGGGCAAAAACTAGGTCCAAAAAGAGAGGTCTGCAAGAGAGTTTTAGCAGGAAAAACTTGGAGAGAGCCCCTGAACCAAAGCAAAGACAGAGAGAGGTTTTATTTTTTAGTGGAACCTCTGCATTCAGCCATAGGGCACAGATGAGCTTGATTTTAAGCTTCTCGTCAGTTCTAACATCTTGCTTCAGGGGTTTCCTTATGTACCTTCCCTGCCTGCCCCCCGCCCCGCCCCGCCCCATAGCTTAAAACTCAGATAATTTCAGACATTTCCACATAAGGCCAAAGCTGCTGCTGCTGCTAAGTCGCTTCAGTCGTGTCCAGCTCTGTGCGACCCCATAGACGGCAACCCACCAAGCTCCCCCATCCCTGGGATTCTCCAGGCAAGAACACTGGAGTGGGTTGCCATTTCCTTCTCCAATGCATGAAAGTGAAAAGTGAAAGGGAATTCGCTCAGTCGTGTCCAACTCTCAGTGACCCCGTGGACTGCAGCCCACCAGGCTCCTCCGTCCATGGGATTTTCCAGGCAAGAGTACTGGAGCGGGTTGCCAGTGCCTTCTCCAGGCCAAAGCTACTTCACACTAACCTTCTCTTGATCTTCCTCCTTTCCTCCTCCTTTCTCTTTTCCCTCCCTTTTCAGCTCTCACTGTTGAGTTCTCAGGAAAACCCCTTTCCTTCTCATCCTTAATTCTATCTGGGAGGCAAAACACAATCCTAGTTACAGCTGAAAACCCTAGAGATTGTGCTCATGGGCTAGCTTTATTGTGGACAAAGGAAGGCAGGAGTGAGGATGAAGAACTGGTCCCATTGACACCTGCATGCTTGGGGGGAGGGGTCAGGGGTCACTTTACCATGACCACAAGCTCAGTAGTCCCGTTCACCCCTGCAGGACTTCCCCATGTGCCTGCATTCAAGGTTTGTGTCTCTTTCATTGGTTTCATATTTCCAGCGTTTAAAATGGCACCTGGCATATAGAAGGAACTCTGTTGATATTTGTTAAAGGGATGAATGAATGAATATTGTCACTGAATAAGCAAATCTGGCTGCTGCTGCTTTTTTTTTTTGTTACTATAGTTCAATTTTACGTTATTGCAAGTGTTGCATTGATGCTAATTTTCATTATGAAAGTGACTTTTGTGAGATAATTCAAGCATAATGTGTGAGGGTATTTCTAGCACAAAAACGATTATTTTTTAAACTCCAACCCGTCAAGTGACAGACTTTCAAGAAATAACATGTTGGTAAGTTGGTCATTCTCTGTACCTTTCCTTTTGATGTTTCAAGAATATGTCATATATATATATATATATATATATATATATATATATATATATAAAAACCAACAGAATGGCCAGGCTTTACCTATCTTGGCTTATCAAGTGCTCGTTGAATCCCTTCTCAAATAGAAGCTAAGACCATTAAATATAGAGAAGAAAACAGGTTTGGAAAGCTGAAAGCTACCAAGCATTTGGCAGAACATCTTGCTGACTATGTTTTCCCTGTTTGCTTAGTCTCTCTTGCATTATAAATCCTTGATAATAGACACACAGAAATATTTATTCTCTGTATAGAACTAAGCACAGAGGAAATGTTGGGTTTGTCTCATATTTTTCAGAATTACGCTTTTCCTTGTGATCCTCCTTAGAACTGGAAAGACAAGGCAGGCTGTTTTTATTTTCTAATGATTGCTCCTAGGACATTACTCTTGTGTGAGAATTTTTCTGGGGATAAAAAAAAAATGATCACTTGCTACTTTCCATTCCCAAACCCTAGGATTTCCTAAATATCTCACAGATCTCTGTGATCTTAGAGAAGTGCTTTCATTTCAGTGCAAAGGGGAAGTGAAAATGAATTCAGAGCTGGTCTGAATTCAGACAGTGGAGATCAGTGGGTGAATAATCTCTGAGTGTGGTAGACCTTGGCTAGCCTGTGAGAGTGTATCGCAACATCCCACCAGGCTTGACATTTTGTTCCTGACTGATTTCAGTGGCAGCAGTCATGGGGCGAAGGCAGATGTTGAGTCTTTGGTCCTTGACCACACAGACTGTGAGAGGCTGCAAGGTGTAAAAAGAGCATGGCCCAGCATTACAGGCAGAGGGCTCAGGCTGAGTGCTGGCAGTGCCTTTGGCTGGCTGTGTGACCTGGAATAAAATACACAGCCTCTCAGAGCCTTAGTTTACCTTTCTGTGAAATGGGAAGACAGATGCCTGCCTAGAAGGGACTGTAAGGAAGGGAGCTCCTGGGTTCATAGCCTAGTGGTGCTCCCCAGTCGATCAGCTGTGATCACGGCAGTCATGTGTTCTCTTCCCACTTCTCTCCCAGGTACCTTGGTATCACGAGGCCGCTGACGTACCCTGTGAGGCAGAACGGGAAGTGCATGGCCAAGATGATCCTCTCCGTCTGGCTTCTGTCCGCCTCCATCACTCTACCGCCGCTCTTTGGCTGGGCTCAGAACGTCAACGATGGCAAGGTGTGCTTGATCAGCCAGGACTTCGGCTACACGATTTACTCCACCGCGGTGGCGTTTTATATCCCCATGTCCGTCATGCTTTTCATGTACTACCAGATTTACAAAGCCGCCAGGAAGAGCGCCGCCAAGCACAAGTTCCCTGGCTTCCCCCGGCCAGAGGAGCCCGACAGCGTCATCTCCCTCAATGGCATGGTGAAGCTCCAGAAGGAGGTCGAGGAGTGTGCAAACCTTTCGAGACTTCTCAAACACGAAAGGAAAAACATCTCCATCTTTAAGAGGGAGCAGAAAGCAGCCACCACGCTGGGCATCATCGTCGGGGCCTTCACCATGTGCTGGCTGCCGTTTTTCCTCCTCTCGACCGCCAGGCCCTTCATCTGCGGCATCGCCTGCAGCTGCATCCCGCTGTGGGTGGAGAGGACATGTCTGTGGCTGGGCTATGCAAACTCTCTCATTAACCCCTTTATATATGCCTTCTTCAACCGGGACCTGAGGACCACCTACCGCAGCCTGCTCCAATGCCAGTACCGGAATATCAACCGGAAACTCTCGGCCGCAGGCATGCATGAGGCCCTGAAGCTCGCCGAGAGGCCCGAGAGACCTGAGCTTGTGCTGTAAGGTCATTTATCACTGTTCCCTTCTATCCCCCCAACCCTTTCATGGACCTCCTTTCTGAAGCACATGGCAGAAAGCTTCCAGAACCAGTAGCAAGCTTATTTTCTCCCAAGTGTATCAGATTTGAGTCCAGAATACTGTAGTCTTCCACCCCATAGAGTTCCAAAAGCCAAAGATAGGTATTCAGTTGGATTGGAAGAAGAGACTGATTTGCTGATGAATCGCAATTGATGCCATGGCTGACAAGGAAGGTGATGTTTTTCCTCCTTTCTCTGAAAATAACATTCACCTTAGGTCCTTATAGCTCTAATTCTTGTAACAATATCATTTTAGTTGCTATTACTCTTACATCTGGTAAAGAGAAAAGAAGTAGTCTGAGGCAGTAGGGAGTGGTTAGTGTGGGGAAATGCCAGGGTGGGGCAAAGTCTTGATAGATACAGTTTTCAGAAAATGCGACCCAGCTTTAGGAGTTGGGAACTGATAGAGAGTTGTTGAGTTTGTCTAGGAAGCAATTAGTGACTTTTCAAGAAGCAATTACAATAGGACGTTGGAATCTGGAAAAGGACCGCAAAGAGCCAATGGTGGTAAGGAAATATAACACACACGTGGATTAATTTGGTATTGTAAAGAAGGAAGGAGACAGCATAGCAAAGTCATCAGGTCCAATGAAGATCTTGTTTTAAATTTGAGGTAGAGGAGACATTTTCATATTTGAAAACTGAGGGGAAATAAACTAGATTGAAGAAATAGAAGGTGCTGGTTAGAGAATAGATCAGTGTTGAATGTGAGACAAGAGGTGTCCCTCTTCACTGAACCTTGTTCTTTGGAATTGGCCAGAGAACCCTGGACCACTGTAGCTGAGAAGGACCCTCCCCGTCATTGTGGCCAGGCCCTTCCTTTGACAGAAGACATAACTGGGTCATGGCGAGTAAGCTATCATGCAGTGATTAGTGGTACCTCTGGGTCTAGATCCCACATCATGTGAATCTTACCTCCAGATGCTGTCCATATACTAGACTGCTTTTATGTGTAATCAAGGTGGCCAAGGAGACCTCTGTGCTCTCAGCTATCTCAGGGGAATAGGGTCCCAAAGTACCCTCATGGGTTATGGTAGACTCCAGAGCTCCCAACTAGGATACACACCAGACGACTCTGAAAACCTCAAGGAACTCAGCTTGTTCTCTAACTCATCACCAGGATGAAGGAGGCAGAAACATCTCCCTAATATGGATAAGGGAAACCAGAGATCATCATTTCCTGTCCTAGGAACTCAAAGTTGTAAGACTACAGATATGCTAATTCTTGAGCTGTGAAATAGCTTCACAGGTATTTATTTTTACTTCTATTCTATACCCTGTTATGTACATAAGAACTTGTTCATAATAAAAAATTAGATTTTCTTTTTTGAAAGAATACAAGGACTTCCCTGATGGTCCAGTGGTTAAGACTCTGAACTTCCGTTGGAGGGGACACAGGTTTGATTCCTGGTTGGGGAAATTCCCCATGTTGCATCAAAAAATAAATAAAATTTCATTATAAAAGAATACAGTCTTTTGGTTTCAGAATATATGCAATGAGCGACCTATATTACTAAGGATCTTTCCAGGTTTATAAGATTCTTACTGAATCAACCTCTAGTGTTTATCCACCAGGACCAGGTTCTAAATTCCTTCAGGGAAAGAGCCACGTCTTAGCCAAATTTCTGTTTGTAGAATCTTGTGCCTGACACGTAATAGATAATCCAAGTAATAATTTTTAACAATTGTTGAGTACCTACCAGATGCTATCAGGGTGTTTATCATTCTACCTGTAAACTAGTTGCTTCTGGCACCCCCAGTTTCCAGAGGAATAACAGGCTTGGGACATAAACTAGCAGCCTAAGATTACATAGTCCGAGTGGTAGGTATGGTATGAATCAGCCCAATGCATGTGCTCTTAACACTTGGGTAGCACTACTTGTCAGATGACTTCAGTCTATAGTAGCAATGAGCTTGTGGATGTTTTGAGCTAGGGGTTTTAACCATTAGTTCACTAAGAAGATGTTTAGAAAAACCCATTAATAGGAGTAAGTTAAGTTTATTAGACTTACTGCAGTTTAAGAGGACACCTCCTTGACGGAGTCTTGGTCATTTCTCTGATGAGGACATAACAAATGTTATGATAGAGTTTGGGAGCTTGGGCTGGGTAGTGCTAGGGCAGAGAAGTGAGGACTGGGCAGAGTTTATGTGTGATAACTTTGGATTGGTGGGTACAGCTGAGTGAGGACCTTGAAACCACTTTTAATGAGCAAACTGTCAGTCTTGAGGAGTAAGCTGGTTCAGTTGGTGTGCAGTCTTATGTTTTAGAAGCAACTCTTTCCTGTAACAAGTACTGGGTTCTTTTGCCTGGCTCCAGAATTGTTCAGCACAGGAGCTGGAAAGCGTGTTGGTTTCAGTTCCCAGGAGTAACATGCTGAAAGGTGTGTTTGAAGAAAGTCTCTCTGGCAGCAGTGGGAAGGGCAGATAAAATAAAAAGACTGATGGCAGGGGGTCCAGTTAAGCAGCCAGTGTAGAAACTAGGAAAGAACCGCTGAGGTGCTGAACTAGAAAACACCACTGTGTTAGTTTTCCTTCTACACAGTCAAAGAACTCGGGGATAATTTTATCGATTACTTTAGCTAATAATCCACACATAATTCAAAAAAATGCTAATTTTTCAAACATCATACAAATAGGTTTTTCAGTTTAAAATGATAGTTACCCACATTTATTGATGATTCACTCTCAGATATTCTTCTAAGCACTCCATGTGAGTTATGGCATTTAAATTCTTAAAACCTTATGGGAGGTTGGTTTCCTTTATCTTCATTCTGTTGGGGAGGTCAAATAATTTTTCAAAGTCTACATGGGGAGCTGCATTTGAGTGCAGGACATCTGTGTTCAAATGTATTTTTAACTTCCATGCTGCTATGACTTTTATAAAAGTATTTAAATCAGCTAACATAACATCAAAAGGTATTTGCCTTCGCATCTTTAGCTAGTGTGGAGTCTTAGGTATTAGTTTTCCTGTTAATCTAAGACAAGGATCAGCAAACTTTCACTTTGAAGGGCCAGATGGTGAATATTTTAAGTTTTTCTAGTCATATGGTCTCCACTGAAAATACTTATTTCTGTCTTTGTAGTGAGCAACAAGTCCTAGACACAAGTAACCAAATGAATATGGTGGTATACAAATAAAACTTTATTTGCAAAAACAGGTGGCAATCTGGGTTTGGCCTACAAGTCATGGTTTGGTCTCCCCTGGTCTCAGAAAATGATTGTGTCCTCATTATATCTCTTTCTGTTTAAATGTTTAATTATTGATTTTATTTAGAATTATGGAATGTTAAAATTATTTGGGATGATGGACCTAAGTATTCATTAACTCTAGGAGATTTCTAATTAGTTGGAATAGCTGCTACTTAAAAAATTCTATGGCAGGCAGTTTTCTTTTCCCTTCCAATGTGGGAGGACTCATTTTTAAATTCTTGTTTATAACTGTGTCAAGCATTGAGGAGGATACAGAAAACATACGATGTCTTTCTTGCCATAGCACATGTATTTCTATCGTACAGACTATATGTAAACACACACACAAGCTCATTTACTCTTTTTGTGTTGAGAACACAAGGAAAGTTGGAGACAGGAAAAGCTATAAGATTCAAAGGAGAGGAAAATAACTCAGTGATTTCCTTACCTCTGACCAGGGAATACTTCCTAAAGGATATGGGCTCAAGTATGACTATCAGGGTCAAAGCATTTATGTCTACAGGAGACTAGAGATGACATTCCTCATGAAGGGGACATTTCTTATAGAGGTGTCAGTGTGAGACTTTATGCAAGGGACAGGCTGACTGAAGCATTGTTGTAGGGGAGATTTAGAGATCATAATGGAAAGATCAAATAAATTAAATTATGAAGGATCTTCCATTCTAGCCCCAGAAATTTTAGGGATTTTTTTGTGTAGGCAAATGGTTCTCAACCAGGGTTAATTTGCACTCCAGGGACATTTGACAATGTCTGAAGATGTTTCTGGTTGTCTCAGATAGGGAAGGGGAAGACCTCCTAGCATCTGGTGGGTAGAGGCTGAGGATGCTGCTAAACATCCTATCTTACTCAGGCAGCCCCCACAGCAAATAATTACCCAGCCCAAAATGTCCATAATGCTAAGGTTCAGAAATCCTCCTGTGGGCAGAAGGAAGCCATTGGCCAAATCTCTGCAAGTAAGGAAAACGGAGTCACCAAAACCATGAGACTGATTTGGTGGTATCATGTGGAATGAATTAGAAGGTAGAGGTTGGAATTGAGGCATCTCTTCATTGGCTTGTTTTCTCCAGAAATATTTGAGAGCCTGTTGTGTACAAGGCATGGCACCAGGCATGGCAGTGATAGAAGGACAAATGAGCGGCAGTCCTTGCCTCTGGAAGCTCACAGAGCCAGTGGGTGGGGTGGCTGTAGACGTGGTGGGAGTGGTGGCTAGTAAATGACTAGTGACCAGAACTCTCCCTATGGTCCATGCTCTGCACAGCCGCATTCAAGTAAACAGCTGGAGAACCCAAATCAACTCTAACTCTACTCGAGTCTCTGGAATAATGATCTGGCATCCAGTCCATAGCTCACAGCAAATCTTACAAGCCTTTGTTCCCCCTCCCTGTCTTTCTAGCACACACATTTCTTGGCCAACCTAGAGACTCTGGGCTGCTCCTTCCAATCTCTCCAGCCCTCTTTCCACCACCCCGCCTCCCCTGGCTGCTTAGGTTCTAGTCTCTTTTACTTTTGCCCCAACTCCATCTTCTTGGCTTTCTTTTTTCCTCCTATATAATAGTTTTCCTCCTTTCCTGTATAAACAATCTACTAGCCTGTGTATTGCTACTTCCAAATATTTCCCCATTTTTTTGATCTGCATAACGAGAGGCTCAGGAGTCTGGCAGGCACTCGGGAGTCTTCCTTGGCTAGGGAGTGAATAGAGGGAAAAGGCTATAAATACTTCACTGGTAATTATAATGTACTACCCTAAATTACAGTCTTTGTCACCTTTTCACAAGTATTCAAATACTGATAATATAAAACCAAATGTGATAATGTGATAGAAGCAGGGACTTTTTTTTTTTTTTTTAATTTGATGACTTTATTTATGGATTTGCTTTGAATTGCCAAAAAGCGAAATGGCTTTTAAGTGTCACATTTGGATGACTTTTGTTCTTCAACACCATTACTGTGAACAATATTGAACAGCAATTTCTAAAATACTTCCATGTAAAAAAATTTCATAATATTGTTTTCAAGTAGCTCTGCCTTCCCTTCTCCCTTCTTCCTAGCAGAGAGACTCTTACAGTCCCTAACCATTGCAGTTATAGCAGAGTCATCTTGAGTTCTTGTCCTGAATGCTGTTCCATGGTGAGTACTGAAGCTTAGGAATTCAGAGTGAATCTGCCTTGTCTTTATGGGCAAGGAATCACTTAGGAGTGATTTGAATCACTTAGGAGTGATTATAAAAAAATAAGATGAAATGGGTCCTGTTGAAAATTGGGAAGATACATCACGGCTCTTGAAACCCTGGATGTCTGTGGTAGGATGTTATCTTAAAGACAAAGCCAAACAAAAAGTTGGTTGTTTCATTAATTTTCTTTCCCCTGAGTAGTATTTTCCTCATCATTGACTAGCTGGAATTCAGCTCTTTATTTTTATTAAATCATCAATTAGTACTAATAATAACTTGTTCACTTCCTGCTTTGTACTTGCCTACATTTTAACTTTGCAGCATCTCTTTAAAGTAAGAAAGGCAGGCAATTGACCTCACTTGCTTCTTTCTAATATTTTTGTTTGTTTTCTTAGTAGACAGTAAATACACACAGCACGAGATAAAATCAAGTAGTATAAACATGTCTACAAGAAAAATAAGCCTCAGGGGGATGTCTTAGGAAGAAAGTATCCATGATGAAGGGAATATCATCATGAAGGAGATGATCTTTGGGGTGGGTCTTGAATAAAGAGTAGGATTAAGGGATGGCAGGGGTGGAGGTGGGTTGGGGGCTACTCCGAGAAGAGGGGACAGTATGGACAGAGGGACTTAGAAGTGGACAGAGACACAGTAAGACCCTTGGCTGTGTCTTTAGTAGGACCTGGAAGCTGGGTAGATTGGGGTCAACTTGGAGGGCATGTGGGCAACGTGGGCAGGGAGAGAAATGAAGGTTTTTGAGCTGGAGTGAGAAAAGATCTACTGGATAAATAGGAGTTCACAGTAGGAGAAGGGAAATGGGTAGGAGACCAACGTAAAAGTGATGAGGCCTGCCCGAGGAAGGTGGGCATTCAGACTACGAAAGAGACCAAGGATGTCTGGACATTTGGAAACTAACAGGTAGGTTGTGAGGAAAGCGGAGCTTCAGAGATGGTGCTGGAGCCTGGTGGCATTCAGTAAAGCTCATGAGCCGCTGTGAGCCTCAGGGGAACTGCAGTCTCCTCTGTGGGGAGGAGGCAGAGGCCCTGGGACAAGAGTAAGTGTGGAGCCCTGGAGGGGACACAGCCTCTTCTCAGTGCCTTTTCCTAGCTACCCAGCAGCCTGGAGCCGGGGGTCAAAGCCGGAGCACGGTGCTTCCCCTCAGGCACCATGGTGGGGGTGAGGAACAAATTGAGTTGGTGTCTTATGGAGAAACTGATCCTGTCACCAGGGAGACTCACTCATCAAGTCTTGACAGCCATGTGAGGAGGCACTTTCAATGGGACAGGGAGGCAGAGGCCCCGAACCCTCTTAGACCCAGCTCTCAAGCACGGAGATGTAGTTTGGTAAGTTGAGACGTCCTGTGAAGGTACTGAGTTAGAGGCATTTATCTAGAGGGATTTGGCTCTGCACTAAGGAGAAAGGGACTTTTCTTCAGCTGTTGGCCAAGACTTCTCCTGACTCACGCCATTTCTGTCAACCTGGGAGGGAGGAAGCTAGGAAGGAGGGGCTTCTCGGCCTCTGCACACAGGGTTTACTGTAATGCATCCTTCTAAGTTTGAAGGGGAGGACACTTCCCATTGCAGTTATCATTATTCTTTTCGGGTACAGCAAGTGCAGTAGTATTTTGAAAGGATTATTGAGAATAGAGCCATTTGGGGCTGTATTATAAAAGGGAACTCCTAAATGGGTTATCTGGAGCTGATTTGCAAATATATTAAGGCCTCTGCAACTTGTAGATGTTACGAAATGTACGACAAAAGTCATAGCACTTTTTCTTCCCCCTTAGATGCTCATATCCCCTTAGAAACCACAAATAATTCAAATTATCAAATGCTGTAAGAATTAAATCCACCCACCACAAAACAACTCACAATGACAGTTCTGCTAAATCATTTTCTTGCGTCCTCTTTCTCTCTCCCTCTCTCTCTCTCTGTAGACAAAACTCTGACTACTGTAGAAAAAAAAGTCATGATTCATGATCAAAAGCAGAATAATGGAGATGAAATAAACAAGGCAAGACAGAGGTGGAAACAGAACGCAATCATTTGCCGAGACTTCGGAATGGAATGCGGCGTCTGTCCTTTCTTGGGATGGCTAAGACATGACCAGCAAAGTATATCCACTGTTCAGAGTGTATCGTGAGAGGGATGGTGACCTCTCCTTGTTTTCTGTGGATCCGTGCTATTGTGTGCACGTGAAAATGGCCTGATCGGCTCAGCTGTAAGCGCACACACAGAACTGAGTTCCAGAAAGAACACAGTTTCTGGTGCTTTGCTTCTGTTCAAGTCTGTGCAAGTGAAGAAGTTCCCGTGCACACTTCTCATGCTGTTGAGCCTAGGCCTTGTGGTGAATATTCAGGAATCATTCATGAGACAGATGTATTTTGCTGTGGGACAGAGGGTGTTTTCCTCAGCCCACTGCGGTAAGCCTAGTGATGAATACGCTGCATGTCCACATTAGAAAACAGAACCCTGTCATCAGCCACTACAAATGATCTCCCAGAGCAGTGTCTGTTCAAAGCTTCTGTCAAACAGTTTGGCTTTTTTGCAGGGTCCCTGTGATGTCCCCACCAGCCTCCTTTCTTTGTTAACTCGCTTCTCGTTCTGGAGTAACTCAGGAACAGAGCTCAGGATGGAGAGAATCTTAAAACCTGAATAAAGCTTTTTTTTTTTTTTTTTTTAAATCACGCTCACTCTTCTTCTGGGGGCTCCTGAGAAGGGAGGGGCATTCCTCCTGTGAGGAGTTTTCCCTGGATGGAGAGCGAGAGCTGCCTCCCTGCCCTGGACATGAACACGATGGTTGGCACAGAACTTGTGACTGTCCTTTACACCTCGGTGCTGTGGGCCTGCGGGCTGGCTCCTAACTCTGAGGTTTGGGGGAGAAAGGATGGTAACAGTGGGGTTTCCATGCAAGGCCGTGATGCTTTTGGAGACGGAGTGTCCTTGTGCTAATTCTCATTGAGCAGCGGTGTATGTGTGCCCCGGCGGTCACGTGGGGCAGTGCTGGGAAGCCTCTGTAGTACCATTCTGTTCCTTCTAGAGGGTTGGTATTTGTGTTCTCTGTATCTGAAATCACATGTGTGCCTGGTCAATTCTGTTCTCGTCCCCTGTCCTTCCCAAAGTGGTAGATATTCAGGGCAGGTCAGGACATGGAAAAGTTCCCTTTGTACCTGGGATTTTTTTTAATGGTTCTATGTAATATTATGAGTTAGGGAGACAGAAAGTAGATCAGAGAAGAGTACCTCTAAGGGGACGAAATGAATGCAAACCTTCATTTGACAAGAGAGAATGGAAAGAGAATATTATTTTCCTGCAATATGTGTAGCTGTTTTCTCACAGGATAATGTGGAATTCCAGCATGGATGGCAGATTTCTTCCAACTTTCACTGACTTCGCTTCTTATCACACACAAGGAAGGGTCTGCCTCTTTGAAAGGGGAGGTGGGCACTGTCCTTTCTGATAAAGCTTGTACCAATTCCTGAACCGCGGATTTGCTGAAGTAACTGTATATACTTATATCCATAATTTAACTGAGTCGTCCTGGTCAGGTAAATGTTGTTAAATTTGAAAATGTTTTATTACATTACATCAAATAAAGTTTATTTGTAGCTGTAATAAAGCAACTTAAATAATGACTTTTAATTGATGGTCTGATGTTACAAATGTCACTCTATGTAGACTAACACAATGGCAGACTTTATGTATTTGCTGCAATCCTAACAGGTAGCTAAGGTAGTTCTGTACTTAATTGCATCCTTTTTGTAACTTTTTAAAAATAGTGACCGTTCATTCCTTGATTTGATTAATAAGCATTTGTTAGGCTCCTGCTGCATTCAGCACTGGGGACATTGAGGGAACCAGGATGGTAAAGCAAGTCCTTACTTTTGAGGAATTTACATCAGAAGGCAGACTTTTCTCAGCTTGTCACCATGTCGTATAGTAAGCACAACAGAGATTTTTAAGGAGCGACGTGTTTCTTTCCTGTAGTTTAAGTCAGGGCCTTATGGTTAACTGGATTGATTCAGGTTTTCATAGGTGTTTAATTTTTTTTATTAGGACCTTAGTTATTAAAATTGGTTCTTTATCCTGCCTGACTTGCACTCTCTGCCTCATCCTGGTTACAGTGGCTTGTCACTGGATACTGTACTCTCCATGCCTAGCAGCCAAAGGAAAAGAAAAAGTAGAAGCTGGGAGAGAATGAGAAAAAATGTCAAACAATTTATACTATTTCACCTATGATGTAATTTGTACCAAAGGTACAGCTTTTAACTAAGAATTGGGAAAATCACTTAAAAATTTTATATGTATTTTTGGACGATTCAGCAACCATGACTATTATAACGAATCTCTCTTCTGACTCTAGGGTATCAGTTATTTTCTGGTAAGACTGAATATTGGGAAATGATAACTTAGGAAGTGGCCTACTTGTAAGAAGTAACTTAGTGACTGTTGCCTTAGTGTTTGATTTTATTTTGTAAATATTAAACAGGGGGCACTCATAGAACCTAGGTTTTCTGGAAACTGTTTCATAAATTCTTAAAGCATTTACTGTGGTGTCACATGCCTGAGATGCCTGTAAATGCTTCTGATGATCATATTTTCATGTAATTTTATTAGATTCATCGATTATAGACATTACCTCAGCAAGACAAATAGAAAATTCAGGCAATTTTTCAAACAGTTTATGCATTGCGGTAATAATAGTTTTTCCTGGTGGCTCAGTGGTAAAGAGTCTGCCTACCAGTGTAACAGACGCAGGTTCAGTCTCTGCGGGAGACGCAGGTTTGACCCCTGGTTGGGAACATCCTCTGGAAAAGGAAATGGCAACCCACGCTGGTATTCTTGCCTGAAGAATTTCATGGACAGCCAACTACAGAGAGCTACAGCGGGCTACAGACCATGGGGTCACAAGAGAGTCTGATGTGACTTAGTGACTAAACAACAATAACAACAAATATAATAATGTCTGAATGGCATCTGGGGATGATGAGAATTTTCCTTTTAGCGTTTCAGTTGTCCTGTGAGTTCTCATTCAATGGATAGAAATGTTTACGAATCTATTGAATTTTTAAAAACAGTCCATGCTCCTCCCTATCTGAGTATCTTCACACATGTTTTCCTCCTCTGCCTGGAATTTTTTCTTTCTGTTCTCAATTATTGATTTTATGTATGTTTTCTCATTGTTTAGTAATTCTTCAAGGGCATGAACCACGTCTTTTTTTTTTTTTTTTAACCAATATTCCCAGCACCAAGCACCATGCTTGGAATTTGTATAGAAGGCAAAAAATATTTCTTTTTTTAAATTGAAGTATAGTTGATTTATAATTTTATGTTAGTTTCACGTTTACAATAATGTGATTCAGTTATATATATATTTTCAACTTATTTCCATTATAACTTATTATATAAGATATTAAATATCATTCCTTATAATATACAGTAAATCGTTGTTGGTTATTTATCTTATATATAGTGGTGTTTATCTGTTTATCTCATACTCCTCTAATTTATTCGTCTCCCCCATCCCTTTCCCTTTTGATAACCGTAGTTTCTTTTCTGTGTCTGAGTCTGTTTGTTTTAGAAATGGATTCATTTGTAATATTTCTTAGATTAACATGTAAGTGGTATCATATAAAATTTGTCTTTCTTTGATTTATTTCACTTGGTATGATACTCTCTCAGTTCACCCAGGTTACTGCAAATTCTTTTTATGGCTGAGTGATAATGTAGTGTGTGTATTAGGTTGGTACAGAAGTAATTGCAGTTTCAGACCATGAATTTTAAATCATTATAAGTAGGCTCAGGCACCTCTTTATTAATCAAAACAGGAACCACTACAATCAACATATTTTTGCTGACAAGAAAGAAGTTTGTTTATTCCTGTAATGTAAAAATCCATGCTTCGGGATTTCATGAACGCTTGGAAAGCATTTTCTGCCTCCTGCGGGTTATGGACGCATTTTCCCTGCAAACAGTTGTGAGATGCTTGAAGGAGTTGTAGTTGGTGGGTGAGAGAGAGGTCAGGTGAGTATGGCAGATGAGGCAAAACTTTGTAGCCCAGTTCGTTCAGCTTTTGAAGCGTTGGCTGTGTGATGTGCAATCGGGCATTGTTGTGGAGAAGAATTGAGCCCTTTCTGTTGACCAATGCTGGCTGCAGGCTTTGCGGTTTTCAGTGCATCTCATCGATTTGCTGAGCATACTTCTCAGATGAAATGGTTTTGCTGGGATTCAGAAAGGTGTAGTGGATAAGACCAGCAGCAGACAACCAAACAGTGACCATGACTTATTTTTTGGTGCAAGTTTGACTTTGGGAAGCGCTTGGGAGCTTCTTCTCAGTCTTACCACTGAGCTGGTCACGGCTGGTTGTCATATAAAATCAACTTTTTGTTAAATGTCACAATCCCATTGAGAAATGGCTCATTGTTGTTGCATAGAATAAAAGAAGATGATATTTCAAAACAATAATTTTTTAAATTCCCTGTTGTCTCATGAGGCACCTGCTTAATCGAGCTTTGTCACCTTTCCAATTTGCTTCAAATGCTGAATGACCGTAGAATGGTCGATGTTGAGTTCTCTGGCAACTTCTTGTGTAGTTGTAGGAGGATCAGCTTTGATGATTGCTCTCAGTTGGTCTTTGTCAGCTTCTGATGGCTGACCACTGTGCTCCACATCTCCAAGGCTCTTGTCTCCTTTACAAAACTTCTGAAACTACCACTGCACTGTCGTTCATTAGCAATTCCTGGGCCAAATGCATTGCTGATGCTGCAAGTTGTCTCTGCTCTTTTACGACCCGTTTTGAACTGAAATTAAAAAATCACTCAAATTGGCTTTTTGTCTAATGTCATTTCTGTAGTGAAAGTGAAAGTGAAGTCTCTCAGTCGTGTCCAACTCTTTGCGACCCCGTGAACTGTAGCCTACCAGGCTCTTCCGTCCATGAGATTCTCCAGGCAAGAATACTGGAGTGGGTTGCCATTTCCTTCTCCAGGGGATCTTCCCGACCCAGGGATCGAACCTGGGTCTCCCACATTGGAGGCAGATGCTTTAACCTCTGAGCCACCGTGTAAGATAAATATAAAATGAACAGCAAGTAATTACTCATTAGCAAAAAAACATAAAGTGAGAAATGCTCATGAAAATAATGTATAACATAATGACATTTATTTAAGAATGTATTGCAATATCAAACAGCAAAGTTCAACAATGTACAACCAGTTACTTTTGCACCAAGCTAATGTGTGTGTGTGTATGTGTGTGTGTTTGTGTGTCAAATCTTTATCCATTAATCTGTTGATGGATGCAAGTTCCATGCTTTGGCTATTATAAACAGCACTGCAATGAACACTGGGTTTGTGTATCCTTATTGCTGGGTCATATAATCGATCTTTTTTAAGTTCTTTAAGGAATCTCCATACTGTTCTCCACAGAGGCTGTACCAATTAACATTCCCACCAACAGTGTAGGAACTCCCTTTTCTCTATACTCTCTCTAGCATTTATTATTTGTACACTTTTTGATGATGGCCATTCTGACTGGTGTGAGATGATACCTCATTGTGGTTTTGATTTGCATTTCTCTAATAATTAGCAATGTTTTGCATCTTCTCTGGGTTTTCCTGGTGGCTCAGGTGGTGAAGAATCTGTCTGCAATGCAAGAGACTTGGGTTCAATCCGTAGGTTGGAAAGATCCCTTGGAGAAGGGAATAGCTACCCATTCCAGTATTCTTGCCTGGGAAATTCCATTGACAGAGGCACCTGGAGGGCTACAGTTGATGGGGTTGCAAAGAGCCAGACATAACTGAGCGACTAACATACACACACACACAGCATCTTCTCATGTGCTTTTATGTCATGGTCATCTGCATATCTTTTTTGGTGAAATATGTTTAGGTTTGCTGCCTATTTTTTGATTGGGTTGTTTCTTTGTTTTAAATTAAATTGTTTAAGTTGTTAGTATGTTTTGGAAATTAACCCCTTGTCAGTTTGCATCATTTGCAAATATTTTCTCCCACTCTGTAGGTTGTTTTTTTCTTTTCGTTGATGGTTTCCTTTGCTTTGCAAAAGCTTTCAAGTGTGATTAGGCCCTATTTGTTTACTTTTGTTTTTATTTATTTTGCCTTGAGAGACTAAGAAAATATTGCATTGATTTATATACAAGAATGTTTTCCCTATGTTCTCTTTTAGGAATTTTATGGTGTCATGTATTATTTTGTGTATGGTGTGAGGGTGTGTTCTAACTTCATTAATTTACATGCAGCTGTCCAGCTTTCCCAAACTACTTGCTGAAAAGACAATCTTTTCTCCATTGTATATTCTTGCCTCTAAGATTATTTGGCCATGGGTGTATGGATTTCTTTGTGAGTGTATGCTCAGTCATTCAGTCATGTCTGACTGTGGTCCCATGGACTGTAGCCAGCCAGGCTCCTCTGTCTATGGAATTTTCCAGGCAAGAAAATTCCACTGGAGGGGGTTGTGATTCCTCCTCTGGGGGATCTTCCTGACCCAGGGATCCAACCGGCGTCTTGCATTTCCTGCATTGGCAGGCGGATTCTTTACCATAGCACCACCTACAAACCCCATGGGTTTGTTTATGGGCTCTCTGTTCTGTTCCATTGATCTCTATGTTTTAGTGCCAGTACCACACTTTTTTTATTTTGGCTGTGCAGGGTCTTCATTGCCATGTGGGCTTTTCTCTAGTTTCCGTGAATGGGGGCTTCTCTCTAGTTGTACACGGGCTTCTTATTGCGATGGCTTCGTTTGTTCTGAAGCACAGGCTGCAGGACACATGGCTTCAGTACTTTCGGCACATGGACTCAGTAGTTGCCACTCGCAGATTCTAGAGCACAGGCTCAATAGCTGTGGCACATGGGCTTAGTCGCTCTGTTGCACGTGGGATCCTCGCAGATCAGAGACCGAACCTGAGTTTTATGCATTGGCAGGCAGAGTCTTTACCACTGAGCCACCAGGGAAGCCCCAATACCACCATGTTTTGATTACTATAATTTTGTAGAATTGTCTGAAGTCTAGGAGGGTTATGCCGCTAGCTTCCCTCCATCCTCCCACAGAATGCTTTGGCAATTCTGAGTCTTTGTGATTCTGAATAAATTTTAGGATTATTTGTTCTAGTTTTGTGAAAAGTGTCTTGGGTGACTTGATAGGGATCACATTAGAGTGACGGATTGCTTTGCACAGTATGGTCATTTTAACAATATTATTTTTTCCAATCCAAGAGAATGGGATATCTTTCCATTTGTTTGAATCATCTTCAGTTTCCTTTATTAGTGTTTCCTTTTCAATGGAAGAACTTAACACTTAATCCTCAAACTATCTCAAAAGATTGGAGTGGAGGAAACACTTCCAAAGTCATTCTAAAAGCCACCATCACCCTGATACCAAAACCATACAGACAATACAAAAAAGAAAATTACAGGCCAATAGGTTTGGTGAATATAGATGTAAAAATCCTCAACAAAATTTTGGCAAATTGAATCCAACAATACAGAGAAAGGATCGTACACCATAATCAAGTTGGATTCATTCCAGGGGTTGCAAAAATGGTTCGGCCTACACAAATAAATCAGTGTGATACATCCCATCAACAAAAGACAAGATGGAAGCACATGATCATCTCAGTAGGCATGCAAAAAACATTTGATAAAATTTAACATCTATTCCGGAGAATGCAACGGCACCCCACTCCAGTACTCTTGCCTGGAAAATCCCATGGACAGAGGAGCCTGGTGGGCTGCAGTCCATGGGGTCACGAAGAGTCAGACACGACTGAGTGACTTCACTTTCACTTTTCACTTTCATGCCTTGGAGAAGGAAATGGCAACCCACTCCAGTGTTCTTGCCTGGAGAATCCCAGGGACGGGGGAGCCTGGTGGGCTGCCGTCTATGGGGTCGCACAGAGTCGGACACGACTGAAGCGACTTAGCAGCAGCAGCAGCAACATCTATTCATGACAAAAACTCTCACCAATGTGGATATAGAGGGAACACGTCTCAACATAACAAAAGCTATTAATGATAAACTCACAAGCAATGTAATACTCAACAGTGAAAAGCTGAAAGCCTTCCTGCTAAAACCTGGAACAAGACAAGGATGCCCATTCTCACCACTTCTATTCACCGAAGTATTGGAAGTCCTAGTGACAGTAATCAGACAAGAAAAAGAAAAGGTATCCAAATTGGAAGGGAAGAGGTAAAATTGTCATTGTGTGCAGATGATAAGATAATCTATACAGAAAACACTAAAGACTCCAGACAAAAACCATGAGAAATAAATGAATTCAGCAAGGTGGTGGGATAGAAGAATAATATAGAGAAATCTGTTGTTCTTTTATATAGTAATAATGAAGGCGATGGCACCACACTCCAGTACTCTGGAAAATCCCATAGACGGAGGAGCCTGGTAGGCTGCAGTCCATGGGGTGGCGAAGAGTTGGACATAACTGAGCGACTTCACTTTCACTTTTCACTTTCATGCATTGGAGAAGGAAATGGCAACCCACTCCAGTGTTCTCGCCTGGAGAATCCCAGGGACGGGAGAGCCTAATGGGCTGCCATCTATGGGGTCGCACAGAGTCAGACAGGACAGAAGCAACTTAGCAGCAGCAGCAGCAGCAATGAAATATCAGAGAAATTAAAAAAAAAAATCCTGTTTAAAATCACTTCAGAAACTAGGAAGAAATCTAAAGAAGGAGATTAAAGACCTTTTTGCTGAGAACTTTAAATAAAATACTAATAAATATTCCTTCATAGGGAGGAAGAAATAAAAAAAGAGAAAGGGAAGGACCTAAGGGAAGGGAAGGAGTAAAGACAGTGTTGACTTGGTACTCTTTTACTTTCAGGTGAGGAATTCCAGGAGACTTGTGATCAAGTGCCACGTGCAGTGAGTGGGCAGAAAGGACCCGGAATTAAGGTCTCCTGTGTGTAACTTGGGCAGGCCCTCCGCTACATGGTGCTGCTTCTTTAGCATGAGTTTGTCATATCAAGAGAGTGACCTTTTGTTAATTTTCTGCACTAGTGAAGCAGTGCTGTGTATGTGTTAGGGCCCATATGTTGAAACTTGTTTATCTCCAGCTAGCCAGATGGTCCCTAACAGCGTACAAAGAAGCCATTTGGAAACTTTCAGCATCTCAGTGCATTTTGAAAGCACTGAGAGTAATGCATATCGTGATGTCATTCCTTACTTACTCTAAGCAGTGTAAATCCAGAAAAGCAGGCCTTGTTAGTATTATGTGTGAGGCATGCAGACCTTGGGATTTTGTGTCCAGAGACAGAAGTTTATTTAATTGGGTCTCTCTTTCAAGTTGCTTTGTCTACACTTTCTCTGGAGAAGAAAAATAATTTCTTAAACGCTTTGCTATTTAAACTCCTGCTGGCTAAATACATTAAAAAAAAAAATTCCCAAACCGTGCTTATGCAGTGCAAGCAACAGAGATGTGATATGATCATCGATAAAAACGTGAAAGCAAAATTCATGATGGGTAATCCAAAAAAAATGAGAGAGGCTGATAATTTACCAGAAATATATGTAACATGACACTTACGTTGGGCATTTGGCACTTTATGAAAAGCTGAGAAAGAACTGAGACATCTTGTAATTATGGTTCCCTCAACAGACATATGATATCTTAGATTCTATTCCAACTATATAATTTGTGCTCAGAGATTATGGATCAAAAGGAAGGTAATGGACCAGAAATACTCAGAAGACTATAAAAAAATGAAAGACCAATCCATGTTTCTTCTTCTAAGAAATTCATTCATCCATCCACTCATCAATCAAATAGATATTTATTAATATGTCCAAAGTCTATCTAAACACTAGAACCCAGGGATAAGACAGAAATGAATCCCATTCTTGTGAAGGTAGATGTTTAGCAAGGAAGCTGAATGGTACACAAAGATTATAATAATAAAATGTGATGTCTATTATAATAAGGCACATACAGGAAAGTTCAAAAGAAATGCATACTTCAGTATATTGATATAAATATTTAAATTTCAGTGGGGAAGAGAAGTGGTAATTCAAAATAGGAGACAGCAAGAATTATCTAGAATTTATCTTTGATCTGTAGTATGTGATATTTTTGGTGCCAATTACCTTTCTTAATTACATTTTGATTGGGCTATTATTAAAGTGTTCTTTATTCTCTCGACCCACACAGTCTCACAGTGGGAGAGATGGGGAAGAGCTCTGAGGAGAGGCAGCAAAAAGTCAGTTAGATGTAAAAGTTTGTCGTGGATAATTGACAAAATAAATAATCTACCTGTAGGAAAATGAAATGTAACCGTATTCACAGAGAATTATAGACCTAGAGAATCATTTGTATACCATTGTGTACCAATGGTACATTTGTGTACAATTCAGCTTCCTTGCTAAACAGTTACCTTCACAAGAATGGAATTCATTTCTGTCTTACCCCTGGGTTCTAGTGTTTAGATAGACTTTGGACCTATTAATAAATATCTATTTGATTGATGAGTGGATGGATGAATGAATTTCTTAGAAGAATCATGGCTGTCTGTGCTTAGTCGCTCAGTTGTGTCCAGTTCTTTGGGACCCTTTGAATTGTAGCCTTAGGCTCCTTTCCAGGGGATCTTCTTGAGGCAGGGATCGAACTTGGGTCTCCTGTGTCTCCTGCATTACAGGCAAATTCTTTACTCGCTGAGCCATCAGGGAAGCCCTCAGATGAAAGCAAAAGAGTCAGGAAGATCCCACAGAGATACAAACCCCTCCCAGTTAGCAAGTGAGAACATGGTAAATTAGAACTGTGTTTTGTCTAAAGTTGTTGACAAGATGTGATACGGGGTAGTGTCTTGCAAACTATCTTAGGTGAAGGAGTGTTTTTTAAATATGTTACACAGCTATGTATTTGAAAAAGTAATAAAAATGATTATTATAAGAAAAGTGAAGTGAAAAAAATACAAAATGTTAAGTTCCGTTTTTTCCTTTAAGTTCAATAAAGGTAAAACTGCATTTCAGTAAATATGGTCAGAGCAAACATCACAGAGAAAAAGAATCACAAAAATTGACTGTTGTCCACTGAAAGTGTGCAGTTACTCAATGAAGGAAATCCTAGCACTTCCCCAACTGAGAGGTGACAAGTGCAGGACACCAGGTGTGCAAGACACGTGTGCAAGGCAGTACAGAGCATGGGTATATTGGGAGGGTATACTGTGGGGAAGGTGACTGCTGCTGCCGCTGCTAAGTCGCTTCAGTCATGTCCGACTCTGTGCGACCCCATAGACGGCAGCCCACCAGGCTCTTCTGTCCCTGGGATTTTCCAGGGAAGAACACTGGAGTGGGTTGCCATTTCCTTCTCCAATGCATGAGAGTGAAAAGTGAAAGTGAAGTCACTCGGTCGTGTCTGACTCTTCGAGATCCCATGGACTGCAGCCCACCAGGCTCCTCTGTCCATGGGATTTTCCAGGCAAGAGTACTGGAGTGGGGTGCTATTGCCTTCTCCGGTGGGTAAGGTGAGGAACAGCTCATGTCTGAGAACTACCCCTGAGATAGCAGAAACATGCAGAGAAGTTACCTGTGGTCACAAATCAGAGCCTTTACACAACTGAACGTTCCCTCTCTGTGTTTCTGCTCTTCAATTATCTACAGCTAAATTGAATCCAGAATGCTGACCTGAAGCCACAGAAAAGAGTTTAATTTTTTGAATGATGCTATTAACTAAATTTTTCTTATGTAAGGCAAAGAAAGGGACTGGATTTTGATAGCATGTCAACCACAGAGTTTGAAAGTGAAAAGTTGTGATATGAGAATGTTAACTCTAACATTAGCCATACCACCTTATATCTTATACCCAGTGTTTTTCTAAATTTCAGTCTGAACAAGAGTTATCTAGGGAGTTTGTTAAACATAAAGATTCCTGGGCTCCATTTACAGAAACTCTGATTCATTGTGTCCTGGGATGCCCTGGAGGGTGCCTACCAGGTAAGATTGGGCTCCAGATCATATCTGGGTTCCAGATGTTGAGAATTGCTCTTCCCAAAGATGCTGGAAAACCAATTCATCTGACTGAATCTGTGTGAAGTTAGTATGAAAAGCATGATTAATGTGAAATAATATCTAAACCATTTGTATATGGTTATAGAATCTTGTCAGAGGAATCCACAAGATGCTCACAAACCCTTTCTTCAGTGCCCTGTAGGACTCCATGCTACTATTGGTACCAAAAATCCAGCAAGCTTGTGGAAGGAAATAACCCATAGGTCCCTGTAGACAGTTTTCAGTTATATTTAGACATATGAGTTTTAAGTACAGACCGGGCTAATTCCTACATTATTGAGTAACTACTGGCTTAACTAATATTGGCACTTTGCACAAAGCTGGCTAAGAATCATTGCATCAGATTTCTGTCCCCATGGCCAAGTAGCTGATCAGAATGTTTGTCAACAAAACAAAGAGTTGATCTTTGTCAAATATGTTATCGCACTCATTGAGCGTGAGATGCTGACCTTGGCCAAGGTCCACACTTTGGCCATTGTGTGTGTGTGTGTTTGTGTGTGTGATTATAGCAGCTATTAATACAGCTCACATTCATTGATTATTTATTATTCACTAGTCATTCTGCTAATCCTCAAAGCAAATCTAAAAGTCTATTAAATCCATTTTTTGGGGAAAATGGACTGAGGTTTGTGGAGCTCCAGGACATTGTGTGTTGCTCAGTCATGGCCAACTGTTTGCAGCCGCATGGACTGTAGCCTGCCAGGCTCGTCTGTCCATGGGATTTTCCAGGCAAGAATTCTGGAGCGGTTGCCACTTCCTACTCCAGGGGATCTTCCTTACCCAGAGATGGAACCTGTGTCTCCTGCATCTCTTGCATTGGCAGATGGATTCTTCACCACTAGCGCCATCTGGGAAGGCCCTCCAGGACATTAACTTGTAAGTAAAACATGTTAGCTCACCAGCTGATGTGTGCTTTCCCTGACATTCTCCCTTTCACAGAATGCGTTTCACTGGTTACTGACTGTTTTTGTGGGCTTGAAAATATGCATCTGTACTCAGAGGGGACTCACTCTTATGTCTTACCTCCTCTTACACTGAATACCCCAAAGTGGTTGCTCAAGGTTAAATCCCAGATCACTGTGAAGGGAACAAAGGATGTGATTCCTGCTTCCTAATCTTTTTCTTGGATTCCTGCATTTCCAGGTACCCAGTATCTCAGTTGCTTTTTCCCGGTTATCCCTTTCTATTGCAGCCTGCCTATGATGGTTACTTTTATGTATCAATTTGAGTGGATCACAGGGTGTTCATATATTTTGGCTAAACATTTTTTTCTGGTTGTGTCTGTACAGATGTTTCTGAATGGGATTTGAAGCTATAGATTGAGTAAAGCAGATTGCCCTCCCTAATGTAGGTGGGTTTCATCCAATCTATCGAGGGCCTTGAATAGAACAAAAAGATGGCAGGTGGAGAATTCACTCTCCATCCAACTCTTTGAGCTGAGACATCAGTCTTCTCCCATGCTTGGACTGGAACCATCAGCCCTTTGTTTTCAGGCCTTTGGACTCAAACTGAACTGCATCACCAGCTCTTCTGGGTCTTCAGCTTGCAGATGGCAGATCATGAGGCTTCTCAACTGCCATAATCATGTGAGCAATTCCTTATAATAATTATTTTTATATGCATGTGTATGTGCTTAGTCACTTCAGTTGTGTCTGACTTTTTGTGACCCCATGGACCATAGCCCACCAGGCTCCTCTGTCTATGGAATTTTCCTGGCAAGAATACTGGAGTGGGTTGCCATGCCCTCCTCCAGGGAATCTTCCTGACTCAGGGGTTGAATCCATGTCTCCTGTATCTCCTGCATTGCAGGCAGATTCTTTACTGCTGAGCCACCAGGGAAGCCCTCTTGTATATATATCTAAGTATATACAACTCTCTGTCTCTGTATATGTGTACATTTATGTATACACACATATATATCTGAGTAGAATATTGGTTGATGTGTGTGTAAAGATATATCTATATCCATATATATATATATATATGATGTAGGTACAGGGTTCTCTAGCAGCTCAGATGGTAAAGAATCTGGCTGCAATACAGGAGACCCAGGTTCCATCCCTAAGTGGAGAAGATCCCTTGAAGTAGGAAATGATTTCCCACTCCAGTATTCTTGCCTGGAAAATTCCGTGGACAGAGGAGCCTAGTGGCCTATAGTCCAGGGGGTTGCAAAGAGTCAGACATGACTGAGTGACTATCACTTTCACTTTCATGCTGTATGTGTATTAATAACCTATGTATAATATATATAAAATAATACTGGCTCTGTTTCTCTGAAGACCCTGCTAATCTTGATCTTGCCTTTCGTGCGTGCCTTTCTTTTTTTTTTTTTTTTTAACATTTTCATTTTATCAGTTCAGCCATGTTCTGGGAAGTCACAGTTTATTCATTTTCATTGCCGTATATACCAATACATGTTTTTTCTGAAAGGTTTGCTTACTTACTTATTTAGCCATGGTCCGAGGGATTTAGCCATTAGGCCTGAGGGATCCTAGTTCCCTGACCAGGGATGGAGCCTGCTCCCCTTGCAATGCAAGTGCAGAATCTTAACCACTGGACCACCAGGGAAGCCCCAGTGTGTGCCTTTCTGTAGTCTCTTCATTAAAACTTGCCTGTCCTGTGTCTCATTCTCTCATCTTTTTCTCTCTCTTGACTGTCAGCCAGTTCAAATACCCTAATCAAATACCTTAGTCCATGTTTCAGAGGCAACGACCCTTTTTCACAAGGTACATAGTTGCATTGAGGCAGACAGTTCCTTGGATCAGTGTCTGAACCTGAGGGAATATTGAGAGAAATTTCAGACCATGTGACAAGTTGGTGTTGGTGACAGCAGCTCAAACCAAACCGGGTTCAGTTCCTTGCAGACCCCCAGGGTCCTCTGCATCTGAAACACGCTGTTAACCAAACCCATCTACACCATGGGCCAGGTCTCTCTCCTGCTGCGTTGGAGCTGGGAACTGAGGGAATTCCCTAGCTTTTTAAAGCAAAGATGAATGAGGGTAATTAGGTAACAGCTGAGGTTTGTCAGGAAGATTTGGCCAGTTGCCCTGGACCCTGGTCTTTGGGAGATCTGCTCCTGTGAGACAGCTTTCGCTGCTTTTCTGGCTCAAGACAGCAATTCCTGTGAGGGGTGTTGCCTGTCACCCCCGTTACTCCGTCACCTTCCTCATCAGTGGCTCTCTCTGCAATGCTAGAATATATTTTAGACATGGAGATGAAATTAACACCTGAAACTATTTCCGGGTGCATTGTCAAATTCTAGTCTTTATACTTGTTTGCTTGGCTCTTAGCAATTTAATTGTAGCACGCTTTTCAATATTGGCTTTTAACTTATCTGCAAAAATAAAAGATTTAGTAAATTAAATCAATTAAGGGAGAATTTGGCCTAATTCCCAATCATCCATTTGGATCATGCAAAGCATAGAGTTTGGGATGTAAACCATCTCTTCAATATTATAACATGAATTGCAGTGCGGTGGGAGATGCAGTTTTACAGCAACACTAACATACACTGAGGTAAAATGATTTCATTTCTGTTTCACCACAGTGAATATTAGAAAAGGGCACCAACTTAATTAATTTATCTACCATTGGTGAGGACAGCTGAGAAAAAGGCATATTTTCTTGAAATCATAACCAGAGTTTTAGAATGATTTTATTAGACACGATTGATCTTCTGAAAGATGTTAGTTTGAATTGAGTTTCTGACATGAACAACTAGGATAATCCTACCTTATAGAGAACCTCACTGAAAGAACATTGTAAAACCTTTCTCAGTCTATTTCTGGGGTCTCAAAGTTCAGATTTGTGAAACTGAACATTTTTGTCTCACCAACCACATTGTATTACATTTTTTATTTCTGTACCTATTAATTATGTTGAAATGTATGCTTCAAATATTACATATGTTGATAATTAGAATTCCTGAGACTATTTCCCCAGAGTTATTGTTGCAGGTGGGCTTCCCAAGTGGCTCAGCAGTAAAGAACCCACTTGTGATGCAGGAGACTCGGGTTCAATCCCTGGGTTGGGAAGATCCCCTGGAGGAGGAAATGGCAACCCACTCCAGTATTCTTGCCTCCACTCCAGTATTCTTGCCTGGGAAATTCCATGGACAGAGGAGCCTGGCAGGGTTGGTCCATGGGGTCACAAAAGAGGTGGACATGATTTAGTGACTAAAGAACAACTGTAATAGATAGGCGGGATTTTCTAGACCTGAATAATTTAAAGACAAATATATATTTTTTAACTTTCATAACTATGGTTATTAATCCATTCACAAATGAAAGTAGACAACCCTCAGTATGGGATTATTTTTCAGATAATTCTCATTTCCAATATATTTTTAAAAATTCTGAAACATTAAAGAATTATCAGCCTGGAGAAGTTCATCTCAAGGGAGGTGGGCACCTTTGGCAAAATGGAACATCACAGCTCTGTAAATACCCAGAAGGAAAAAAAAGCCAAGTAACAACTGCTGCAATTGTGGAAGCAGAGATCTTTGCATATAGAGGATTCTTATAATTTGGGAAAGAGACAAGTTAGTAGAGAGGGAGGGAGTTGAAAGAGCTCTTCCAGTGTAAACAGTGCCAAAGCTCTGGCTCTCCTAATGGTCCTTGTTAATCTCTTTTTGGTAATATAACATATTTTTTGACAGATTGCAGTAATTAGAATTATTGAAAAGAGAGTGTGCATTTTTGTTGAAATAACTTGACAGTCACCTTTGAAATAATGTTTTAGTCAAAAGTGTTAGCTGAATTTTTATAAAGCAGGTTCCCACAACCAATTAGAGTCTGCATGCTCTCTTTTGGTAAGTTTCAGAAGAATCAGTAATACATCAAATGAAAGCAAGAGCATGACCCTTTACTCACTTTCTACTTGAAAGGAATGTGCCTTGTTTTCAGTGCAGTGTATCACTGGTGTATCTGGCAGAATTGAAATGGCTAAAATTGTTAAACAGATTTCAAGATGATTTGGAAGTTCTGGCTTGCTTCCCATACAGAGATATGACTAAGAGTGGGCTCATGTCCAAAAATGTTCAAGAAATAGGCTCACCTAAATAGGTTTGAGGACTTCCCTGTTAGTTCAGTTGGTAAAGAATCCGCCTGCAATGCAGGAGACCCTGGTTTGATTCCTGGGTCAGGAAGATCTGGAGCAGGGATAGGCTACCCACTCCAGTATTCTTGGGCTTCCCTTGTGGCTCAGCTGGTAAAGAATCTGCCTGCAATGTGGGAGACCTGGGTTCAATCTGTGGGTTGGGAAGATCTCCTGGAGAAGGGAAAGGCTACCCACTCCAGTATTCTGGCCTGGAGAATTCCATGGAGTATTAGTCCATGGGGTTGCAAAGAGTTGGACGTGTCTGAGCAACTTTCACAATTAGATTTAAAACTGTATGAAAACCAGGCATCTCCAGCTTTGGGGAGCTTCCCTCTCTTTTGAGACCCTGAGTCACATACAGCAGCAGAGCTTCCCCAGGTATCTGGGATCCCACAGGGAAATCATCCATGTCCTCCTTCATTCTGACTCTTACCCATCCCCTCAGTCATCTGTTTGTATATGAGCATTCTTCATCCTTCTTAGGTCATTTCTTGCTTGGGCAACAAGTCTCTCCTTCCTACTGATTTTCTATTTCTTCTACACAACAAGGGGAGGTTTGGGCCTTGCTTATGTCATAGATAAGATCAGGCTGTAACATCAAGCAAACATACCTGAAGGGGTACTTGTAGTACAAGAGAATTACAACATAGAAAATATTACAGTGGGTCATGCCCTTAGAGCCCAGTGGCCATGCCTGTCTGCAAGAGGGAATTGGCCCAGTGTCTCTCCCCTTAGCTCTCTGCTTCACCAGCCCACCTGTCCTCAGTAGAAACGCTTTGTCCAGGCCAGTCTCTGTTCATTCTGTTAACATGTAAAGTGAAGTGAAGTCAGTTCTGCAGTTGTATTTATTCTAAGATGCCATTAGCTGTAAGGTGCAGCATTATTTTACACACCTCTTGACCAGTCAAGAATTTATTTACAAAGGCACTAGTTACCGAGGTGTAGGAGAACCACCACGAAAAGTGTAGAAACCTAGGGCTAACATCTGAGGAACTGTCACCACCTTCACATAAAAGAATGAGGGGTGGGGGATATTACTGGAAGGGGAGAGAATTGTAGAGTGACCACCAGACTCAGGTGAGCTCATGGGCAGAGAACTGTGTGAATGTATACTCTGCTCTTCCCCTCCTTCCCTCCCTTCCTCCCTTTTGTCTCCTGGTCTCCTGCCAGGCTGCTCCAAGTGGCCCAGCCCAACCTGAAGCCAGTGGGCACAGGAGCACATCCACAGAGGGCAAACTTCAGCTTCATGAGAAGTGTGGAAAGTGGATGAATGGAAGACATCTCTGCAACAGACCCCAAGGAAGAATAAATTCTGCCAATTAAACTATGAGACACTGTTCCCTTGTCACTTGAAATTTCTGTGTTACACCTACTGAAAGAGCTGTTAGACATATAAAAGGAATTTGTTTTTGTCATGTAGTACTTTTCTGGATTTAAGATAACTTCACATTTCAATACTGAACAAAAGTACAATTTTTTGGAAAACATTTTGTGGCAAATATTTTTTCCCCAAAGGTGATCACGATAACAGCTCTTGCCCAACATGTGCTTCTGGCACCTCACGACTGCCACACTGAGAGGGGAAGTCTAGTTTCTCCTCGCTCGAATCTAGGCTCTTTTGTGACTTGCTTGTAACCGATGGACAGCATCTGACACGGTGCCTCATGACTTCTGAAGCCAGCTCTGAAAATGATAGTGTAAATTCCACCTTGTTTGCTTGAATAGTTGCTCTGGAGCCCAGAGCTTCCATGTTAACAGTCTGACTGGTCTCTGGCCACCATGTTCGGAGGAACCCAAACTAATAAAACTCAGAAGGATTCCAGGGAGAAGTCTCAGGACTAGTGAAGAGAGATCGATGCTTTGCCAGTTTCCAGCTTCTCCTGCTCCCTGCCTCAGTTGTTCTGGTTCCAGCCAATCTGGGACTGCAGTCTCATGAGAGATGTTTTAACCAGAAGCATCCAGTCAAGATTTCCTGAATTCCTGCCCCACAGAAAGTGTGAGATGATAAAATGATTGCTGTTGTTTTAAGCCATTGAGTTTTGAAGTGATTAGCTACGTAACAAGAGTAACCAAAGCAATTTTGAATGCCAGTTATACTCAACAGATGTAGTGCCAGTGATGTCTGTAATTAACTGAAGTGATGACAGTAAGAATAACTGTAACCAAGTTTGCACAGGTGGTGATAACTATGTCATCTTGGCCAGTATCCTGGCCAAAAACATTTGTGAAGTGCCATACATTTTAAGATGCTTCCTAGTGAGAAAGAAAATGCAGTTTAGTATTGACAAAATGTGGTAGTATTGGTGTTGAGAGAGGGACAAAACTAAGTAGGGTTGGGAACTGGTTGGTAAAGTGATTTTGAAAAAGCTTAATATTTAATAGTTAAGATGATACATACTCATTTACTCAATAAATAAATATCAAATGAGAACAACCTATTTAGGTCATGAAACCACCAAATGTAACCATCCAGAGATCAACATTCAGATTTCTAAAGGCACATGGATGCATTTATAGATATGTGGACATATACTTTATAATTGAATTCATCCTTTACTGCAGCCTACTATTTCACCAGTCAAAAATGTGCTAACTTCATGTTTCTACCTCAAAAGATGTAAAACTACATTCTTTTATTTTAATGATAGCAGAGTCTCTCATTTACTTTACCAATCACCCAGTGATGGACATTTTGTTTTGTCTCATTTCAGGGTTGCTTTATCATTATTAAAACAACGGGCATGTTGATGCCCTCCCCCCACCCCCCACCATTTTGTAGCTGTCTTTTTGTGGAGTTTTCTACATATGAGATCTTTGGGTTGAATCAGATGTGCCATTATAATTTGGTATGGATTGACGAAAGTGCCTTCCAGAAAGGCTGTATCCATTCTTACTTATATAAAAAGTTTTGGAAAATGCCAGTTTTCTTTCTCCTTTGCCGATGAAGGAGTTCAGAGTGTGTCACCCCCATAATACATGATTTATTGATTATTTTGCATTAAAGTCACTTGAGAGATGGTGGATGCAAGATGGGCGTTCAGACCCTCCTTTTTATTCCTGAAGGCAAGAGATAAAACTCCCTTGTGAAAGGTGCCCTTTCTGTACCAGGAGAAAGGAAGATGTTCTTATCACCAAAGACACAGAACTGAGGCAGAAAGAAATCTGTACACACAGACCTTGTTCAAATAATTCTTATCTTCCTTTAGCCTCTCTATATTGTTTAGTTACTTTTCTCATGGAGAAGGAGATGGCAATCCACTCCAATATTCTTGCCTGGAGAATCCCGTGGACAGAGGAGCCTGGAGGACTACAGTCCATGGGGTGGCAAAGAGTCAGACACAACTGAGCCACTGAACCACTTTTCACAATTGCTTCCTTTTTTTGGGGGGCTAATATAAAAGCATGTAGGTTCTGCTATTTCTTTTACTCTGCATTCCTTATGAAGGCTCCCATGTCATGTAAATTTTAAAATGAGTGTGTATACTTTTCTCCCTTAGTCTATCTTATGTCAGATTAATTCTCAGGCCATGCTGAAAAATCCTAAGAGGGTGGGAGTAAAAATCTGCCTCCTCCATACCAACATTTGTTTTTTGTCATTCATCTGATCCTAGTCCTATGGTTTAAAAAGATTTCTTTTTTGTTGTTCTTGTGTGTGTTTTGGAAAATAATGAAACTGAACATCTTTTCCTACTTTTTGTCCATTTTAATTTCTCCTTTTGTGAATTTATTATTCATAGTCTTTGACCATTTTTTATAGTTGATTTGTAAGGGCTCTTTGTCCATCCTGTGTGTTACTAAATAGTTTTTTCTAAGTCTTTCACACCTCTATAACTGTGTTATTTTGTTTTTGTTTTTGCTGCCAGGAAGTATTTAATTTCTCTGTAAATTCATTTTCTCCTATGGTTTCTGGCTTTGGTGTCAAGTTAGGAAATGCTTGTTCTACTCTATTGTTTTTTAAAGTGTTTACTTAGACTTTTGTTTCACTTTTGACATTTATTAAAATTTTTAATCTAACTGGAATTGAATTTATGACATTTAATTTTTCCCTTAAGGTTCCACTTGTCCCCAAATTATGTGTGAATAGCAACTGTTCCCCCTGTGATTTGAAATGCCACATTTATCATACATTTTCTGGAGGAGGTCACAGAGAGAACGTGACAATTGACCTGCAAGCTCAATCCGGACAATCAGAGGCTCCCCACCTCCTCCTCTATCCTTAAAATGCATGTACCACCTGCCCTCCCCACCTGGAAGCCCTCAAAGGACACAGCTTTGAGAGAGTTCTGTGTTGAGACCATCTGGAGTGTGTACATGACTGAATTCAGTTCAGACCTCTATATAAACCTTTAGGATTCTGGGGGGCAGGTGCAGAGAGCCCCTCATTTGGCAGCCACCCACAACAAGCCTTGTGAGGTCCCTTCCTTATTAAACTTGCCACCCACCAATAGGGAGTGGCTTGCCTTTACATGGGGGGCGGCAGTGGGCAATTTCACATTGCACCCAGGAAGTTCCTGAGTTTGCAAACCAACAATACTCTCATGATACTTGAGTCTGCTTCTGGAATTTTCTGCCCTGCGCCTCGGCAGTCTGTCTTTTCCTACATCATTGCTGCTGTTGTTACCACTATTGCTAAATACAAGATGTTACTACCTAATAGGGAAAGCATGTGTCCTCTTCCTTCCATTCCTTTCTCCTTTTTGTTATGGTCTTTGCAGATGAACTTGAAAGTAATTTTCGTTATGTTGTAAAATAATCCTGTTGGATTTTGATTGGAATTGCATACAGTTGGTAGTCTATTTTAAAGAGAATTGACATCTTACAACACCAAGTCTTTCCACCCAGAAACAAGGTATGTCTTGAAATTTATTTTTATTGAAGTATAGTTGAGAAAATATTGTATTAGTTTCACGTGTACAACAGAATAATTCAATATTTGTATACATTGTGAAATGATCACCAGAGTAATCACATTTGTCACCTTGCATAGTAAGACAGTTTCTTTTATTGTGACGAGAACTTGTAAGATCTACTCTCTTAGCAGCTTTCAGATGTGCAATACAGTATTATTAAATAGTCACCATGTTGTACATTACATCCCATGACTTATTTTTTAACTGGAAATTTGTACCTTTCAATCCCCTTTACCCATCCACCCGTACCCACCTCTCACCTCTAACAACCATCAAACTGCTCTCTGTATCTATGAGACAGTCTTTTTTGTTTTGCTTTTTTTTTTTTAGATTTCTCATGTAAGTGAGATCATATGATATTTGTGTTTCCCTGTCTGACTTACTTCACTAAGCATAATGCCCTTGAATGCTATCCATGTTGTCACAATGGTCAGCTTTCCTTCTTTCTAATGCCTAGAATATTAACATTGTATGCATATATATTACATATATCACATATTTTAATATATTCATTTATGGATGGACACTTATGTTGCTTCTGTATCTTGGCAATTGAAAATAATGCTGCAATGAACATAGGGAGCATATATCTTTTTGAACTAGTGTTTTGTCTTCTTTAGATAAACACCCAGAAGTGGAATTGCTGGATCATATGGTAGCACATATCATATGTAACCTTCATACTATTTTCCTTAGTGGCTGTACCAATTTCCATTCCACCAATAATATACAAAGTTTCTTTTTCTCCACATCTTCACACGTTGTCCTTTGGATAACAGGCATGCTAACAGGTATGAGTGATATCTCTTTGTGATTTTGATTAGCATTTCCCTGATGATTAGCGATATTGAGCATCTTTTTATGTACCTGTTGAACATGTGTGCATCTTGTTTGCAAAAATGTCTATTCATATCCTCTGTGCATTGAAAATTGGATTGTTTGGTTTTTTGTTATTGAGTTGTGTGAGTTCTTTATATATTTTGGATATTAAATCCTTACCAGATATATGATTTGCAAATATTTTTTCCCATGCTCAGGTTGCCTTTTTATTTTATTAATAAATCTCTTTGTTATGCAGAAGCTTTGTAATTTGATGTAGTCCCAGTTGATTATTTTTGTTTTTGTTATTCTTGTTTTTAGTATCATATTGAAAAATCATTACCAAGACCTATGTATTTCAAGGAGCTTACTGCCTTTGTTTTATTCTAGAAAGTTTACAGTTTCAGGTCTTATGTTCAAGTCTTCAATACATTAATTTTGAGTTAATTTTTGTGTATTGGTAGAGCTTTATAATTTGTATTACTGTATATTTCTTTTTACTTTTCTATTTCATTTTCTTTGTTGTTATTGTAAATGTGGTAGTTTTATCACTAGTTATCATTGGTAAATAAAAAGGCTGATTGAATTTTTGTATATTTATTTTAAAACTAGCTACCTTACTGATACTCCTAATAGTTCCACAAGTTTTACAGTTTGTTCTCCTGTCATTTAGAGGTATAAAATTATATTAACTAAAAATTCTGACAATTTTGCATCCTCCCCTCAAGTATGTATACCTCTTATTTCATTTTATTGATTAATTACATTGTCTTGAATGTTCAGAACAATATTAAATAATTATGATGATCTAAGATATCCTTATTTCTGACTTCAATGGAAACATTTTCATTGTTTATCCACTAAACATAATACTGACCTTAATTTTCAATATGTATTTATTTTATTTATTCAAGCAGTAATCGTTCCATCCTACCTTACAATTAAAAAAAAAATCAGGAATACATTTGGAATTAACCAAATGTTTTTGGCAGGTAAGAGAGTACATATTATGTGAACATTTACTTATATTATGTTATCCTTGCAGTCTAGAATGAATTACACTTATTTATGATCCACTACTATCCTTTCAGTGTCTTATTTGATTCTTCTAGTAACATTTTGTTTAGGATATTTTTTTGGTTGATATTCACATGTGAGATTGGTCAGTAGCTTTCTTTTAGTTTAGTAAGATTTAGCAATAGTGTCAGGATGTTTATATCACATATTTGGAATATTTGGAATATTTCCTTTTTCTTTACACTGTTCTAGGCTCAGTAGCAAACTTTATTCTATATATATGTATTTAAATATTTGCTAACAAAATGATTCTACTAGGTATTTTTGATAAGTAGCTCTTAAAAGCTTTTTCATGTTCTTCTGGTTTTGGTTTTAGGTTAAGAAAGACTTGTTTTAGTCTAATTTTATTAAAAGTGATTATTTATACTTTCGTATTACTCTGTTAAAATTTTCTATTAGTGAATTTTGTGCTTGTTTTCTTTATATATGTGTTGTATTTAAATATATTATATTTCTTTAAATATATACGATATATTTTGGGTTAAATACTAATCATTTTATGCTGACATTTTGATAAAGAATGTATTTTTCAAGCAGCACAAGTTGGACAGCAATAACAAAATACTTGGCTGAGTTGCCCACACCTGAGCTAAATTTTACACAACAGAAGCCCTTCCAGTTTCACAGTAGTATATTATTGTATAAGAATAGCTCAAGATACGCAGCTTTTCCTCTTTTTGGAAATTAAAAAGACAGATTGTCCTTATCTTCTTTGGGGGGTACATGAATGTCTATATGTCAATTTCCCCCACTTTCTTTCCTAAACCAAGAAGACAAACAACCTTGTGAAAGAATCTGTCTTCATGCAACAGTGAAGCCTCACAGGCAATTTCATAAAGACCTATCTGACTTATGTGGGCGTAACCTGGTGCCTGGTGGCCTTGTGCTTCCTGGAGATGAAGAGACATCCCAGTATAGAGGAAAAGAAGCATGAATAAAGACAGGGGAAAAAGAATGGCTTCCACTGAAACCGGGAGCTGAACTGACCACAACCCAAACCCAATACATGACTGAAGGCTCACTAATGCGACAGTCACACTTCTCTTGCCATCCATCCTATTGCAACAGAGGGCACAGCTTTCTGGAAAACTCACACTGTATCTGAAGTTTCTGGAAGGATTTCCTCACTTATGATTAGATTCACTAACTTTAATACTAGTCTGTGTGGTGAGTGCTGTTTGTTTGTTTGTTTTTTACTATTACTTACAGAGATGAAAACACAATTTCTGAAGCTGAAATGAAATGTGTATCATAGGAAAAGATTTTGTATCAATCTTTAAAAGACTAAAATACATAATTAGGGTTAAAATGCTTTTTAAAGCATATTTGGTCTAGATATTTGGCTTAGGGAGATAATCAGAAATAAGGTAAAGATTTATGTACAGATCAATTTATCTAAACATTACTTCTGTAACATTTATAAGGCCATCACCCAAAAGTGGTGATATGAGTGAAGAAATGCAGATTAGTACTAATAACAAATGAACATAATTCCAAAATAGTTCAAATTCTGTATTAGTTATAAACAACAAAAATAACTGTGGCTAACAGACAGCAAAGTAATTTGTTGTAAAGATGTGGGTAGATTATGGATATGAAGGAAAAGTTGAATATCTAGTTCTTGTAAAAGATGATTCCAAAGTGTATGCCCAGTATGGGATTGCTGGGTCATATGGTAGATTTATCCCTAGTGTTTTAAAGGAGAAATCCACAATTCTAAAAGACATGTACCTCAGTGTTAAATGTAGCACTATTTACAATAGCCAGGACATGGAAGCAACCTAGGTGTCCATCTACAGATGAATGATAAAAAAGATGTGGTACATATATACAATGGAATATTACTCGGTCATAAAAAAGAATGAATTTGAGTCAGTTTTAGTGAGGTGGATGAACTTAGAACCCATTATATACAAAGTGAAGTAGGTCAGAAAAAGAAAAAAGCAAATATAATATATTAATGCATATATATGGAATCTAGAAAAATGGTTTTGATGAACCTGTGTGCAGGGAAGGAATGGAGATGCAGGTGTACAGAATGGACTTGTGGACACAGTGGGGAAAGGAATGCGTGGGACAAGTGCAGAAAGTAGCATCAGTTTATATACACTGTCTCGTGTAAAATAGATGGCTGGGGAGACGTTGCTATAACACAGGAAGCCCAGATTGGGGCTCTGTGATCACCTAGAGGGGTGGGATGGGAGAAGGGGAACGAGGCTTAAGATGAAGGGGATATATGTATAATTATGGCTGATTATCACTGTTTATGGAAGAAACCAACACAACATTGTAAAGCAATGTTCCTCCAATTAAAAAAAAAAAAAAGATGGTTCCAAGACTATACTGGGTGGGGGGGTCCCCCTTGCAGAAACAAATGAAGAGTTATTACAGGGCATTGCCATCAGAATGAATAACCCCCAAATGTTTTCCTCCTGACTGAAGATTCAAATAATTAGGAAGGAAAGAGATTCTGAATAGACTTACCTGACTGGGCCCCCGTGTATCATTTGGCCAAGAGGACACAGATGCCCTGAGGAACAGTTTTATCAAGACTTTAGAGAATAGGAAGTGATAACAAAGAGTAGTCACCTCTGGGACACAGATCAGATCAGATCAGATCAGTCGCTCAGTCGTGTCCAACTCTTTGCAAGCCCATGAATTGCAGCACGCCAGGCCTCCCTGTCCATCACCAACTCCCGGAGTTCACTCAGACTCACGTCCATCGAGTCAGTGATGCCATCCAGCCATCTCCTCCTCTGTCGTCCCCTTCTCCTCCTGCCCCTAATCCCTCCCAGCATCAGAGTCTTTTCCAATGAGTCAACTCTTCGCATGAGGTGGCCAAAGTACTAGAGTTTCAGCTTTAGCATCATTCCTTCCAAAGATATCCCAGGGCTGATCTCCTTCAGAATGGCCTGGTTGGATCTCCTTGCAGTCCAAGGGACTCTCAAGAGTCCTCTCCAACACCACAGTTCAAAAGCATCAATTCTTTGGCGCTCAGCTTTCTTCACAGTCCAACTCTCACATCCATAAATGACCACAGGAAAAACCATAGCCTTGACTAGATGAACCTTTGTTGGCAAAGTAATGTCTCTGCTTTTGAATATGCTGTCTAGGTTGGTCATAACTTTCCTTCCAAGGAGTAAGCGTCTTTTAATTTCATGGCTGCAGTCACCATCTGCAGTGATTTCGGAGCCCAGAAATGTAAAGTCTGACACTGTTTCCACTGTTTCCTCATCTATTTCCCATGAAGTGATGGGACCAGATGCCGTGATCTTCGTTTTCTGAATGTTGAGCTTTAAGCCAACTTTTTCACTCTCCTCTTTCACTTTCATCAAGAGGCTTTTTAGTTCCTCTTCACTTTCTGCCATAAGGGTGGTGTCATCTGCATATCTGAGGTTATCGATATTTCTTCCGGCAATCTTGATTCCAGCTTATGTTTCTTCCAGCCCAACGTTTCTCATGATGTACTCTGCATATAAGTTAAATACACAGGGTGACAAGATACAGCCTTGACGTACTCCTTTTCCTATTTGGAACCAGTCTGTTGTTCCATGTCCAGTTCTAACTGTTGCTTCCTGACCTGCATACAAATTTATCAAGAGGCAGGACAGGTGGTCTGGTATGCCCATCTCTTTCAGAATTTTCCACAGTTTATTGTGATCCACACAGTCAAAGGCTTTGGCATAGTCAATAAAGCAGAAGTAGATGCTTTTCTGGAACTCTCTTGCTTTTTCCATGATCCAGCGGATGTTGGCAATTTGATCTCTGGTTCCTCTGCCTTTTCTAAAACCAGCTTGAACATTAATCAGGAAGTTCACGGTTCACATATTGCTGAAGCCTGGCTTGGAGAATTTTGAGCATTACTTTACTAGCGTGTGAGGTGAGTGCAATTGTGCGGTAGTTTGAGCATTCTTTGGCATTGCCTTTCTTAGGGATTGGAATGAAAACTGACCTTTTCCAGTCCTGTGGCCACTGCTGAGTTTTCCAAATTTGCTGGCATATTGAGTGCAGCACTTTCACAGCATCATCTTTCAGGATTTGGAATAGCTCAACTGGAATTCCATCACCTCCACTAGCTTTGTTCGTAGTGATGCTTTCTAAGGCCCACTTGACTTCACATTCCAGGATGTCTGGCTCTAGGTCAGTGATCACACCATCGTGATTATCTGGGTCGTGAAGATCTTTTTTGTACAGTTCTTCTGTGTATTCTTGCCATCTCTTCTTAATATCTTCTGCTTTTGTTAGGTCCATACCATTTCTGTCCTTTATCAAGCTCATCTTTGCATGAAATGTTCCTTTGGTATCTCTGATTTTCTTGAAGAGATCTCTAGTCTTTCCATTCTGTTGTTTTCCTCTATTTCTTTGCATTGATCCCTGAAGAAGGCTTTCTTATCTCTTCTTGCTATTCTTTGGAACTCTGCATTCAGATGTTTATATCTTTCCTTTCCTTCTTTGCTTTTCACTTCTCTTCTCTTCTTTTCACAGCTATTTGTAAGGCCTCCCCAGACAGGCATTTTGCTTGTTTGCATTTCTTTTCCATGGGGATGGTCTTGATCCCTGTCTCCTGTACAATGTCATGAACCTCATTCCATAGTTCATCAGGCACTCCATCTATCAGATCTAGGCCCTTAAATCTATTTCTCATTTCCATTGTATAATCATAAGGGATTTGATTTAGGTCATACCTGAATGGTCTAGTGGTTTTCCCTACTTTCTTCAATTTAAGTCTGAATTTGGCAATAAGGAGTTCATGATCTGAGCCACAGTCAGCTCCTGGTCTTGTTTTTGCTGACTGTATAGAGCTTCTCCATCTTTGGCTGCAAAGAATATAATCAATCTGATTTTGGTGTTGACCATCTGGTGATGTCCATGTATAGAGTCTTCTCTTGTGTTGTTGGAAGAGGGTGTTTGTTATGACCAGTGCATTTTCTTGGCAAAACTCTATTAGTCTTTGTCCTGCTTCATTCCGTATTCCAAGGCCAAATTTGCCTGTTACTCCAGGTGTTTCTTGACTTCCTACTTTTGCATTCCAGTCCCCTATAATGAAAAGGACATCTTTTCCGTGGCTGCGACCAGAGCGTGAAAGTTTAGGCGGCTGCACCCGGCGCGCTAAAGCATGGCTGAGAGGAGCCACCCCACGTCCGAGGTCAGGGGCAGAAGCCAAGAGGACCCCATGCACGAAGGGTGGCAGCCAAGAGGAGCTACCCCACGTCCGAGGTCAGGGGCAGCAGCAGAGAGTACCAGACTGCGACGGCGCAGGAACTGCCAAGAGGAGCTACCCCACGTCCAAGGTCGGGGTGGGGGGCGGGGGGCGGGGCGGCCGAGAGGATACCCAGCGTCTGAGGTCAGGGGCGGCAATGAGAGGAGTTACCTGGCTTCCGAGGTCAGGGGCGGCGGGCAGGAGGAGCTACCCCACGCCCCCACGCCCGAGGCCAGGGGCGGTGACCAGGAGAACCAACCTCACGTCCAAGTAGCCGTGGCTGCACGGGCACAGGAGGGCCTAGAGGAGCTATCCCACGTTGAAGGTCAGGAAGGGCGGCGGTGAGGAGATACCCCTTGTCCAAGGTAAGGAGCAATGGCTGTGCTTTGCTGGAGCAGCCGTGAAGAGATACCCCACACCCAAGGTAAGAGAAACCCAAGTAAGATGGTAGGTGTTGCAAGAGGGCAGCAGAGGGCAGACACACTGAAACCATACTCACAGAAAACTAGTCAATCTAATCACACTAGGACCACAGCCTTTTCTAACTCAATGAAACTAAGCCATGCCTGTGGGGCAACCCAAAATGGGCGGGTCATGGTGGAGAGATCTGACAGAATGTCATCCACTGGAAAAGGGAATGGCAAACCACTTCAGTATTCTTGCCTTGAGAACCCCATGAACAGTATGAAAAGGCAAAATGATAGGATACTGAAAGAGAAACTCCCCAGGTCAGTAGGTGCCCAATATGCTACTGGAGATCAGTGGAGAAATAACTCCAGAGAGAATGAAGGGATGGAGCCAAAGCAAAAAGAATACCCAGCTGTGGATGTGACTGGTGATAGAAGCAAGGTCTGATGCTGTAAAGAGCAATACTGCATAGGAACCTGGAATGTCAGGTCCATGAATCAAGGCATATTGGAAGTGGTCAAATAAGAGATGGCAAGAGTGAATGTTGACATTCTAGGAATCAGCAAACTAAAATGGACTGGAATGGGTGAATTTAACTCAGATGACCATTGTATCTACTACTGCGGGTAGGAATCCCTCAGAAGAAATGGAGTAGCCATCGTGGTCAACAAAAGAGTCTGAAATGCAGTACTTGGATGCAGTCTCAAAAACGACAGAATGATCTCTGTTCGTTTCCAAGGCAAACCATTCTGTATCACAGTAATCCAAGTCTATGCCCCAACCAGTAATGCTGAAGAAGCTGAAGTTGAACAGTTCTATGAAGACCTACAAGACCTTTTCTGGGACACAAGAAGCTACATTTCAATTTCCCTTGAAGCTAGATGGGGTTTACCTGACTGAATTCTATAAAATGCAGTGAAGCAAAGGTGATGTTCTCCACCTCTAGGTCTGGCCCATTAAACCTCCTGCAGAGTCCGTGGTGCTCTCTCTGCTTCCTCATGTCCAGGCAGGATGTATAAGGCCCAGTGCCAAGCTCAAGAGACCCTGGGGTATGTCAGATCCACCACAAGAAGAAGTGGAGTTCCTATGTCACCACCTGAAAGTCACCCACTGAAAGTCACCCACTGAACACCCTAATGGACCATGACATGAGTGAGTCCTAAACTTTAATGATGTTAAACCACTGAGATTTGGGGGTTGTTTCAGAAGTTCATTTCAGTTGCTCAGTCATATCCAACTCTGCAACCCCATGAGCCGCAGCACAGTAGGCTTCCCTGTCCGTCACCAACTCCTGAAGCTTGCTCAAATGCATATCCATTGAGTCAGTGATGCCATTCAACCATCTCATCCTCTGTCGTCCCCTTCTCCTCCTGCCTTAAGTCTTTCCCAGCATCAGGGTCTTTTCCAGTGAGTCAGTTCTTCACATCAGGTGGCCAAAGTATTGGAGTTTCAGCTTCAGTATCAGTCCTTCCAGTGAATATTCAGGACTGATTTCCTTTAGGATGGACTGGTTTGATCTCCTTGCAGTCCAAGGGACTCTCAAGAGTCTTCTCCAACACCACAGTTTCAAAAGTTAGGACACCCTACTTGTGAAGGATGAATGTTCAGCAGCCAAAATTGCACCCCCCCTACCTGATTCACTTCAATTTTTGTACTTACATTTTAAGAACGCAGTGAAGAGTTTACACAGACCACTGCCAATACTTACCTCCCATCTAATTCTCTCACATACCTATTCCCCCATCTTGTCCTCCAAAATTCTCAGAAAATTTCTCTCCTATGCCTAGTGCCCACACAACCTCTTGTTCTTCAACTTCAGCTTTGGAAAGTTTCACCTTCCTTTTAAAATCTGCATAACAAAAGCCCGGAGTCTCTATAGGCAAAATAGAGCTCTCCTCTGAGGATGGGAGAGAGAGACAAAATAGCTGTTAGATAAAGGGGAAAGACTGGGGAAATCCATGCATTAATAATATTGTAACATTTATGAGGGTGAAAATTTGTAAACCACCTAAATATCAGACAATTAGAAAATGGTTAAATAAATTATGGCATATTTGTTACGGTTATATGAACAAGACAGTTTTAATTTAGTCCCTGTGTTCATGGAGCTTATCATCTAACAGCCATTAATGATAAACAGATTTTGGAAATACAGTTAATAATAGGCTGAGCTGTACCCCCACAGGCCTATGAGGCCTACACTTGCTTGGCTTTAAGACCGAAGAGCTTGGAGTCAGCAACACAGACACCAGTGGTTTAAAGGATGGGAGAGCTTTTCTGAAGCAAGGTCCTGGAGCAACATCCCGCTGTGTGCAGTAGAAGGCAGGAAGGACTTAGCAGCAGTCTTTGCTCCAGGGGAGGAAGAGGAACTTGCCAGTTATAGGGCAATTGACATCAGGTGGTCCATTAGTTACCAGGGAAACCAGCAGAGGGGCATGCCCCTCACCACCTCTTTGATAAGAACAAGCACCAGCTGGCGCCTGTGTGTAGGACAATACCTAGGAAGTGCTGGGGCAAGTACACAGGAAGGTCAGCCCTGTGTGTAAAGTGTAGGTGAAACAGGCATTGGTTGGGCAGGGGATGCCCAGAGAGCAAGAGAACAGCTGTCTTGAGTGGCCTGACCATATATAATACAAAAAGAAAATTAATGGTACAACTTCAAGTGAAAACCTCCAGGTAAGAAGTTGCATTTTCATATATAGTAGTAAAATCTCAATTGAAGGAAAGCTTATATATGTAAGTCCTTGTGTATGTGTCTGTACAAACTGTTTAAGTGGTTGTCTCTTAATATTGACATTGTAAGTGATTTTTATTTCCTTTTTTATACTTTTCTATATGTTTAAAATGGTAATAAGTATATTTCTAATAATAAATGGGATTTATGGGGCTTCCCTGGCGGCTCAGCAGGAAAGGATCTGCTTGCAGTGCAGGAGATGCAGGAGGTGGGTTTGATCCCTGGGTGGGGAAGATGCCCTGGAGAAGGGCATGGAAACCCACTCCAGTACTCTTGCCTGGAGAATCTCATGGACAGAGGAGCCTGGTGGGCTGCAGTCCATGGGGTCTCAAAGAGTTGGACACAACTGAAACGACTAAACACAATAGCACAGCAGCCTATTATTTTAACTTTCTTCATAATTTTCTGCATTTTCCAAGTGTTGATAGAATGTGTAATTGGAAAAAAGCACCAATCAATATACAGTATTGATATCACTGTGTACTGAGACTGCCGAATTAGCTTCCTGATTTAATAGACTTTTGCCTTCCATAGCTCTATAGATCTAAATGTGTGTGTGTGTGTGTATTTATATTATAAATGGATTTTTAAAACAAAGTGGATTATTCCCAAAGCTCAGTTTGTATATGCTTTTCTGTACTGTTAGCATGGACTCTAATGAGATTGAGTTCACCTGCCCTTCAATATATAGACACTACAATTTTATCAGATGGCTTTTAAGCAAGCAAATTCATGTCCTTAAAATACAGAGATGTAATGATTAATAACCCTGGGTCATTCAGTTCAAATGTATTTAGTAAATTTGCTGTGCTTTCCTCTTGTCAATAGGGAAATCTATAGAGATATTAAAATGCAATATATATATTGTGCTTAAAGAAAATAACTTTTGCTCGATACAACACAAAGCCACTGAATGCTAACCTCCTGACATGTGCCCCTCCCTGAACTATCCAATGCCATTGAGAGAAGTGAGTGAATTATCGGGGGTGATTTTAATTTAGATTACTAAAACATTTCCATAGACATAGAAGTCTGAGTTGATTAAACTTTAAACTTATCTGATTATAGCACTTATTATATTATGGTTGAAGTTACAGGAAAGTACTTCAATTGATTGGATAATTATGAATAAATAGGAAAGGATATGACTTAGAGAATTTGTTTCAATTATTTAAGTGATTGCTATATGAAGGAAATAAAGAAACTGAAGTTGTCTTAACATTGTATCAAATTGTCAGGCAAAGCTTTGAAGATGAATGGCTTCATGGTGCCTGCGATGCCTAATTATCTTCCAGACATTGTTTACTTAGTTTAAGAGAGAAAAAGATAAGGATAAAAAACATGTAAATTCAACTAATAGAAAGGCTGACCTATTGACTATTACATGTCTCTAACTTATTTCCTCCGGAGAAGGCAATGGCACCCGACTCCAGAACTCTTGCCTGGAAAATCCCATGGACGGAGGAACGTGGTGGGCTGCAGTCCATGAGGTCACTAAGAGTCGGACACGACTGAGTGACTTCACTTTCATTTTTCACTTTCATGCATTGGAGAAGGAAATGGCAACCCACTCCAGTGTTCTTGCCTGGAGAATCCCAGGGACGGGGGAGCCTGGTGGGCTGCTGTCTATGGGGTCGCACAGAGTCGGACACGACTGAAGCGCCTTAGCAGCAGCAGCAGCAGCAGCAGCAGCAGCAGCTTATTTCCTCAGCTGTTTTTAGAGAAGTGTCCCAGCAAATGTATCATTAGTCCTAATCAGGTCTCTCCCCCTGATAGCTTTACTTTGTTTGCAGCTGTTCTGTAGTTAGCCTTCCTGATTAATGAGCAGGATTAGTGGACAGTTACAATGGCTACTCAATCCAGTGTTCTTGGGGCTTCCTTGATAGCTCAGATAAGAATCTGTCAGCAATGTGGAAGACCTTGGTTCGATCCCTGGGTCAGGAAGATCCCCTGGAGAAGGGAATGGCAACCTACTCCAGTATAATTTCCTGGAGAATTCCATGGACAGAGGAACCTGGTGGGCTACAGCCTGTGAGGTTGCAAAGAATCGGACATGACTGAGTGACTAACACTTTCACACATTTAAAAGTGCTGACCTCCACGGAGGATGTTTAATAGTGATCACTGTTTTCAACTCAAACTCAATCTGGGAGTTATGGTTCTTGTTCAAAGGCTAAGAAACGAAAGCTTCCTTTGTACTGTGAAAGGAATTGGTACAGCAAAGCATGGACTAAACATTAGTGGAAGAACTAGAGAGAGAGCATCTCCTGGGGGGAAACCCATTTAAATGTTTTCTGCCTGTCCATGTACGTAAGTTAACTGTATTGTGACACTGTACATGGATCTTGTTACAGATTGGGATTAGTCATTATCATAAAATTGTTGGCATCTCCATAAAGGCATGTCTTAAAGAACTCGTCCATCATAACAGAATGATATCATAACAGAAAGATATCTGATCTGGATGCTCACCCACAAACTATAGACAGAGAAGACAGGTATAAAGATGTTTCTTTAATCTACAATCACTGCTTCTGTAGTCAGTCTCCCATCAGTGAAACAATGTTCAGCTCCCAATAACAGCCCAATATTGAGCAATTTGTAGGCTTAACATTCCTAATATCTCTGGCTGTTATCCCTTCAGGCTTCATCTTTTTTTTTTGTTAAGTTAGTCTTGACATCAATCGATAATGTCAAGCATGACTGTAAGTTGCTTTCACAGAGATTGTAGGACATAAAATTCTTAAATTACACAGGTGTGTGAGAGTTTAAGACTGGCAACTTATATTTTTAGGTCAGAAGTAGGTTTCCTTCCTTCCTTCTTTCCTTCCCGCCTCTCTCTCTCCTCTCCTCACTCTCTTCCTTTCTTCCTTTTTTCCCCTTCCTTCTTTCCTTCCATACCTTACCTTATTCCATGCAGGATTTGAGAAAACTTCTGTTCACTCATTCTAAGCCTTCCTAAATTGCAGGGCTAAAAAGAGAAGTGTGCTACCTCTGTCTATTTTGGTATTTTATTTTCTCCAGTACCTACGGGAGGTAGAGGATGGCTCATGTTCCTTCAGCACTGATGCACCTCTCTGTTGAGGGTCCATGGGTCAAAGTGAGGACAAAAAGAGAGTAGTTCTAAGTTATTGAGACTTTATTGTGGGATCTTAGACAAGTCACTTTTATTCCTTATCTGCTGCTGCTGCTGCTAATACGCTGCAGTTGTGTCTGACTCTGTGCGACCCCATAGACGGCAGCCCACCAGGCTCCCCCGTCCCTGGGATTCTCCAGGCAAGAACACTGGAGTGGGTTGCCATTTCCTTCTCCAATGCATGAAAGGGATAAGTGAAAGTGAAGTCACTCAGTTGTGTCTGACACTTATCGACCCCATGGACTGCAGCCCACCAGGCTCCTCCGTCCATAGGATTTTCCAGGCAAGAGTACTGAAGTGGGGTGCCATTGCCTTCTCTGATTCCTTATCTGCTGCTACTGCTGCTGCTGCTAAGTCGCTTCAGTCGCGTCCGACTCTGTGTGACCCCATAGACAGCAGCCCACCAGGCTCCCCGGTCCCTGGGATTCTCCAGACGAGATCACTGGAGTGGGTTGCCATTTCCTTCTCCAATGCATGAAAGTGAAAAGTGAAAGTGAAGTCGCTCAGTCGTGTCCGACTCTTAGCTACACCATGGACTACAGCCTACCAGGCTCCTCCGCCCATGGGATTTTCCAGGCAAGAGTACTGGAGTGTCTATTCCACTGATACTTGTGGCATAGAACTACAAGGAAGTGTCACTTACTGTTTCTTCAGGGAAAAGAATGCTGTATTTTCTTACTTGGATGTAGATATAAACACTTGAGCATTAGTAGGGCCTACTGCAAGGGGATCCAATCAGTCCATTCTAAAGGAGATCAGTCCTGGGTGTTCTTTGGGAGGAATGATGCTAAAGCTGAAACGCCAGTACTTTGGCCACCTCATGTGAAGAGTTGACTCATTGGAAAAGACTCTGATGCTGGGAGGGATTGGGGGCAGGAGGAGAAGGGGACGACAGAGGATGAGATGGCTGGATGGCATCACCGACTTGATGGATGTGAGTTTGGGTGAACTCCGGGAGTTGGTGATGGACAGGGAGGCCTGGCGTGCTGCAATTCATGGGGTCGCAAAGAGTCAGACATGACTGAAAGACTGAACTGAACTGAACTGAACCCAGATTTACGTTTGGCAAATCAACCAATTCTCCTTTGTTTTCTTAAATTGGTAATGTAAGGCAAATTTATAATAATAGTACATAGTATTTTTTGATTCCTTTATTATTTGCTCACTGTTTAAAATGAGTTATTTTATTTAAGCCCCCCCAAATAAGCTTATCATTAAGATTTTATTATCTCCATTTTTTTTTTCCTATGTTGAAACTGAGGCATTGAGAGATTAAGCCACTGGTCCAAGATCTCATGAGTAATGAAGGCAGTGTCTAAACTGACTTGAAACTCCATACTCTAAACCCCCAGACTTCCTCTGCACATATCAGTCAGTTCAGTTCAGTCGCGTCCGACTCTTTGCGACCCCATGAGCTGCAGCACGCCAGGCCTCCCTGTCCATCACCAACTCCCGGAGTCCAGCCAAACCCATGTCCATTGAGTTGGTGATGCCATCCATCCATTTCATCCTCTGTTGTCCCCTTCTCCTCCTGCCCTCAATCTTTCCCAGCATCAGGGTCTTTTCAAATGAGTCAGCTCTTCGCATCAGGTGGCCAAAGTACTGGAGTTTCAGCTTCAACATCAGTCCTTCCAATGAACACCCAGGACTGATCTCCTTTAGGATGGACTGGTTGGATCTCCTTGCAGCCCAAGGTACTCTTAAGAGTCTTCTCCAACACCACAGTTTAAAAGCATCAATTCTTCAGAGCTCAGCGTTCTTTATAGTCCAACTCTCACATTCATACATGACCACTGGAAAAACCATAGCCTTTACTAGATGGACCTTTGTTGACAAAGTAATGTCTCTGCTTTTTAATATGCAGTCTAGGTTGGTCATAACTTTCCTTCCATGGAGTAAGCGTCTTTTAATTTCATGGCTGCAATCACCATCTGCAGTGATTTTGGAGCCGCCCAAAATAAAGTCAGCTACCTTCTTCAGTGATCAATGCAAAGAAATAGAGGAAAACAACAGAATGGGAAAGACTAGGGATCTCTTCAAGAAAATCAGAAATACCAAAGGAACATTTCATGCAAAGATGAGCTTGATAAAGGACAGAAATGGTATGGACCTAACAGAAGCAGAAGATATTAAGAAGAGATGGCAAGAATACACAAAGAACTGTACAAAAAAGATCTTCACGACCCAGATAATCACGATGGTGTGATCACTGACCTAGAGCCAGACATCCTGGAATGTGAAGTCAAGTGGGCCTTAGAAAGCATCACTACGAACAAAGCTAGTGGAGGTGATGGAATTCCAGTTGAGCTATTCCAAATCCTGAAAGATGATGCTGTGAAAGTGCTGTACTCAATATGCCAGCAAATTTGGAAAACTCAGCAGTGGCCACAGGACTGGAAAAGGTCAGTTTTCATTCCAATCCCAAAGAAAGGCAATGCCAAAGAATGCTCAAACTACCACACAATTGCACTCATCTCACACGCTAGTAAAGTAATGCTCAAAATTCTCCAAGCCAGGCTTCAGCAATATGTGAACCGTGAACTTCCTGATGTTCAAGCTGATTTTAGAAAAGGCAGAGGAACCAGAGATCAAATTGCCAACATCCACTGGATCATGGAAAAAGGAAGAGAGCTCCAGAAAAACATCTATTTCTGCTTTATTGACTATGCCAAAGCCTTTGACTGTGTGGATCACAATAAACTGTGGAAAATTCTGAAAGAGATGGGCATACCAGACCACTTGACCTGCCTCTTGAGAAATTTGTGTGCAGGTCAGGAAGCAACAGTTAGAACTGGACATGGAACAACAGAGTGGTTCCAAATAGGAAAAGGAGTTCATCAAGGCTGTATATTGTCACCCTGTTTATTTAACTTATATGCAGAGTACATCATGAGAAATGCTGGGCTGGAAGAAGCACAAGCTGGAATCAAGATTGCCAGGAGAAATATTAATAACCTCAGATATGCAGATGACACCACCCTTATGGCAGAAAGTGAAGAGGAACTCAAAAGCCTCTTGATGAAAGTGAAAGTGAAGAGTGAAAAAGTTGGCTTAAAGCTCAACATTCAGAAAATGAAGATCATGGCATCCAGTCCCATCACTTCATGGGAAATAGATGGGGAAACAGTGGAAACAGTGACAGACTATTTGGGGGAGCTCCAAAATCACTATAGATGGTGACTGCAGCCCTGAAATTAAAAGACACTTACTCCTTGGAAGGAAAGTTATGACCAACCTAGATAGCATATTCAAAAGCAGAGACGTTACTTTGCCAACAAAGTTTCATCTAGTCAAGGCTATGGTTTTTCATGTGGTTACAGTTGGACTGTGAAGAAGGCTGAGGGCTGAAGAATTGATGCTTTTGAACTGTGGTGTTGGAGAAGACTCTTGAGAGTCCCTTGGACTGCAAGGAGATCCAACAAGTCCATTCTGAAGGAGATCAGCCCTGGGATTTCTTTGGAAGGAATGATGCTAAAGCTGAAACTCCAGTACTTTGGCCACCTCATGCGAAGAGTTGACTCATTGGAAAAGACTATGATGCTGGGAGGGATTGGGGGCAGGAGGAGAAGGGCACAACAGAGGAGGAGATGGCTGGATGGCATCACTGACTCGATGGGCGTGAGTCTGAGTGAACTCCAGGAGTTGGTGATGGACAGGGAGACCTGGCGTGCTGCGGTTCATGGGGTCGCAAAGAGCCGGACACGACTGAGTGACTGATCTGATCTGATCTCATCTGACTGTTTCCACTGTTTTCCCATCTATTTGCCATAAAGTGACGGGACCAGATGCCATGATTTTAGTTTTCTGAATGTTGAGCTTTAAGCCAACTTTTTCACTCTCCTCTTTCACACTCGTCAAGAGGCTCTTTAGTTCTTCTTCACTTTCTGCCATAAGGGTGGTGTCATCTGCATATCTGAGGTTATTGATATTTCTCCTGGCAGTCTTGATTCTAGCTTGTGCTTCCTCCAGCCCAGCGTTTCTCATGATATACTCTGCATATAAGTTAAATAAGCAGGATAACAATATACAGCCTTGATGTACTTCTTTCCCTATTTGGAACCAGTCTGTTGTTCCATGTCCAGTTCTAACTGTTGCTTCCTGACCTGCATACAGCCAAACTTAGGGAGTTTCTGGTTAAATATGTCCTTGTAAAGCATTTTTACTCCTCTTTGCTCCCTTAAAACTCATCTAAAGTAGCAAAAGGATGAAAAACAAGGGAAAACAACCCCCTCATATTCAATGAAAGAATAAAATGATCCCAGCTGCAACCTGTCCCCAAATGCCCCAGATTTCTCTCAAATGTCTCAAACCTAAAGACTCATCCTATAATTCTTTAGATTCACAGGATATCTTCTATGCTGTGGTGGTACACAGGTCACCAAATGAGGACTAGCTCATGGAGACCCAGGTTAGTAGTTCTCATTGGTAGGAATGGCATCTCTAACAGAAAAGAGACATCCCTTTTCTAAAAGAAAACTGACATCCCTTTGGGGGGAGGGTGGCGTTAATTTTCTTTGTTGTTGAGATATAGTTGCTTTACAATACAATATAAATTGCAGAGGTACAAGATGTGCATGTGTGCATGCTAAGTCACTGCAGTTGTGTCCAGCTCTTTGCAACTATATGGACTGTAGCCCACCAGGCTCCTCTGTTGGTGGGATTCTCTAGGCAAGAATACTGGAGTGGGTTGCCATGCCCTCCTCCAGGGGATCGTCCAGACCCAGGAATTGAACCCATGTCTCTTATGTCTTCTGCATTGGCAGACAGGTTCTTTACCACCAGCACCACTTGGGAAGCCCAATGTACAGGATAACGGTTCACAAATTTTAAAGATTATCCTCTATTTATAGTTACTATAAAATAGTGGCCGTATTTGCTGTCCACTGTATCTTGGTAGCTTATTTATTTTATGCATAGTAGATTGTACCTCTCACATATGAAGAAACCAAGGTTCAGAGAGGCTAAAGAGTCTAAGCTTACCCTGAGAGTAAGGAAGTAAAAGGTAGAGCTGGGATTAGAGTCTAAGACAGGCTGGACATCACGATTGTCTAAATCTGTCTAAACAGCAGCAGAATAAAGGGGAGCAGGGAAGCTCTGTTTTTCACCTACTCATATCCTAGAAAGGACTTGATTGACAGAAGCACTAATCCTCAGAGATGATGGGGGGACGTTTTCCCAGGGCAAAGCATTAAGTCTCCCACCTCTGGACTTGCCCTCTGGCCAATTTCAGCAATCACCTCCTCCCTCCCCACATTGACATTGTCCCCTCCCTCACCCCAACTATGGCTCCTGATCTCCCAGTCTGAGTCAGCTGGGGCTTCTGAATTGCTAGGAATGGCAAGAGGAGGCACTTGGGGAGGAGCAGAGCAATCAGGGCTGTGATTTGAATTGTTCATCTCTTGGTTTTTTTGTGTATAGGTACTAGAAATATGAGTCAGGAGAATAAATGTGGGTAATCAGAACTTCACTGGTTCTCTAACCAGTGGCACAGATCGGTTCTGAAGTTCCGCAGTCCTCAAGCTCTAAATCCCAGTATTAGAATTTCTTACACACTTACCTCTGCCTCCTGCATAATTCTGGATGTGAGTCATCCCCTTTCTCCTTCTCCCAAGCATTGCTTTCAGTTACATATCTTTTGGTTCTAACTCATTTTGACCCTGTTTATCCCTGGGTTTATTATTCACCAGCCGTCTTCATTACCATTTCAGTATTTCACTGCGGACTGAAAAATATTCCATTGTGATGCTGAAAGACACTGAGCAGAAGTGTTACCTCCATGAACTTTCTCTCCTAAGGGAGGCTGGACAGTGAGAGAGAGGGGGCTGTCTGTAGCTGAAAGTGAGGGGTCCATACTAGGGGCTGTATATATTCCAATCTCTTTTGTAATCTATATGTTTTACCAGCCAGGAATGTTGGCAGTGGGCACCCTTTTGAAGTGGATGAAGGTGTCCAGACAGCTGTTTCCTTTCATTCTGATGAAAACTGTTAGCTTAACATATGCACCAGAACTCCTAGCCCACCATATAAATTGTGATAGATTTACCTACCACCATGAACCTGAACTGACTTTGTGGACTGCTCAAGATTGCTCTCCCCTGTCCACATTATTCCTTAGCTAACAGTTGGCTTCATTTAAAGAAGACTCACTATTTTCATTTTAAAGGAAGCAGAAAAAAAAAAATCATAAAAGTTACCCCAAAACATAGGAAGAGTTTAGACAAATAGGTGTATATATTTTAAAGAAATTACACTGTGTTTTCTAAAGGACTGCTCAGAGGGTTCTGTGAAGACACTATAATAAATCAAGCAGAAAATGAATGGTGTGTCAGTAGAATTTAGGGAAGAACTGCAAGAAAACAAAATCATTACAGAGATGAAGCACACTTCAGAAATGATAAGAGAGGAAAAAGAAGCAGCACAATGCTGAAAAACGCAGCCAGAGGTAAAAGTGCTGAATAGGCTTGAGGAATCATAAAAGCAAAATGGAAAAGACAGAGGTATTGAAAAGGGTATATGGGAATCCCCGGGGGTCCCATGGCTAGGACTCAGTGCTGTCACTGCCTGGGGCCCAGGTTACATTCCTGGTGGGAGAACTAAGATCCTGCAGTGTAGGGGGAAAAAAAGGCGAGGGAGAAGGGGTATAAAAAAGTGGTCAGAGTGGAAGACAGAGAAAAGGCAATGAACAGAAGTATAATTTATTTTCTGAAGAAAAGAACAGAATAAATAGAACAGAAAAAGTATTCCAGCATATCATTTATGCATTCAAGGAATATTGATTGAGTACGTATGTAAATTATGTACTTATGTAGCAAGACTTTTTCTTGGGGATGGTCTTTTTTTTTTTTTTTTTTGTACATGTATTAGAATTTTTTTTTATTTTATTTTATTTTTAAACTTTACATAATTGTATTAATTTTGCCAAATATCAAAATGAATCCGCCACAGGTATACATGTGTTGGGGATGGTCTTGATCCCTGTCTCCTGTACAATGTCACGAACCTCCATCTACAGATCATCAGGCACTCTGTCTATTGGATCTAGTCCCTTAAATCTATTTCTCACTTCTACTGTATAGTCATAAGGGATTTGATTTAGGCCATACCTAAATGGTCTAGTGGTTTTCCCCACTTTCTTCAATTTCAGTCTGAATTTGGCAATAAGGAGTTCATGGTCTGAACCACAGTCAGCCCCTGGTCTTGTTTTTGCTGACTGTATAGAGCTTCTCCATCTTTGGCTGCAAAGAATATAATCAATCTGATTTTGGTCTTGACCATCTGGTGATGTCCATGTGTAGAGTCTTCTCCTGTGTTGTTGAAAGAGGGTGTTTTGCTATGACCACTGCATTCTCTTGGCAGAACTCTATTAACCTTTGCCCTGCTTCATTCTGTACTCCAAGGCCAAATTTGCCTGTTACTCCAGGTGTTTCTTGACTTCCTAGTTTTGCATTTCAGTCCCCTATAATGAAAAGGACATCTTTTTTGGGTGTTAGTTCTAGAAGGTCTTGTGGGTCTTCATAGAACCATTCAACTTCAGCTTCTTCAGCATTACTGGTTGGGGCATAGACTTGGATTATTGTGATATTGAATAGTTTGCCTTGGAAATGAACAGATCATTCTGTCGTTTTTGAGATTGCATCCAACTACTGCATTTCAGATTCTTTTGTTGATTATGATGGCTACTCCATTTCTTCTAAGGGATTCCTACCCACAATAGTAGATATAATGGTCATCTGAGTTAAATTCACCCATTCCAGTCCATCTTAGTTTGCTAATTCCTAGAATGTTGATGTTCATTCTTGCCATCTCCTGTTTGACCACTTCCAATTTGCCTTGATTCATGGACCTAGCATTCCAGGTTTCTATGCAATATTGTTCTTTACAGCATCAGACCTTGCTTCTATCACAAATGCCATCCACAACTGGGTGTTGTTTTTGCTTTGGTTCTGTCCCTTCATTCTTTCTGGAGTTATTTCTCTACTGATATCCAGTAGCATATTGGGCACATACTGACCTGGGGAGTTCATCTTTCAGTGTCCTGTCTTTTTGCCTTTTCATACTGTTCATGGGGTTCTCAAGGCAAGAATACTGAAGTGGTTTGCCATTTCCTTCTCCAAGGGACCACATTCTATTAGACCTCTCCACCATGACTCATCTTTCTTGGGTGGCCCCACAAGGCATGGCTTAGTTTCATCGAGTTAGACAAGCTGTGGTCCATGCGATCAGATTGGCTAGTTGTCTGTGATTGTGGTTTTAGTCTGTCTGCCTTCTGAAGCTCTCAGGCTTCAGTAATACATGAACCATGAACTTCCAGATGTTCAAGCTGGTTTTAGAAAAGACAGAGGAACCAGAGATCAAATTGCCAACATCCTCTGGATCATCAAAAAAGCAAGAGAGTTCCAGAAAAACATCTATTTCTGCTTTATTGACTATACCAAAGCCTTTGACTGTGTGGATCACAATAAACTGTGGAAAATTCTGAGAGATGGCTATACCAGACCACCTGACCTGCCTCTTGAGAAATTTGTATGCAGGTCAGGAAGCAACAGTTAGAACTGGACATGGAACAACAGACTGGTTCCAAATAGGAAAAGGAGTACATCAAGGCGGTATATTGTCACCCTGTTTATTTAACTTATATGCAGAGTACATCATGAGAAACACTGGGCTGGAGGAAGCACAAGCTGGAATGAAGATTGCCGGGAGAAATATCAATAACCTCAGATATGCAGATGACACCACCCTTATGGCAGAAAGTGAACAAGAACTAAAGAGCCTCCTGATGAAAGTGAAAGAGGAGAGTGAAAAAGTTGGCTTAAAGCTCAACATTTAGAAAACTAAGATCATGGCATCCAGTCCCACCACTTCATGGCAAATAGATGGGGAAACAGTGCCAACAGTGGCTGACTTTATTTTTGGGGGCTCAAAAATCACTGCAGATGGTGACTGCAGCCATGAAATTAAAAGATGCTTACTCCCTGGAAGGAAAGTTATGACCAGCCTAGAAAGCATATTCAAAAGCAGAGACATTACTTTGCCAACAAAGGTCCATCTACTCAAGGCTATGGTTTTTCCAGTAGTCATGTATGGCTGTGAGAGATGGACTATAAAGAAAGCTGAGTGCTGAAGAATTGGTGCTTTTGAACTGTGGTGTTGGAGAAGACTCTTGAGAGTCCCTTGGACTGCAAGGAGATCCAACCAGTCCATCCTAAAGGAGATCAGTCCTGGGTGTTCATTGGAAGGACTGATGTTGAAGCTGAAACTCCAATACTTTGGCCACCTGATGTGAAGGGCTGACTCGTTTGAAAAGACCCTAATGCTGGGAAAGATTGAGGGCAGGAGGAGAAGGGGATGACAGAGGATGAGATGGTTCGATGGCATCACCGACTCAATGGACATGAGTTTGGGTGGACTCTGGGAGTTGGTGTTGGACACGGAGGCCTGGCGTGCTGTGGTTCATGGAGTCACAAAGAGTCGGACATGACTGAACGACTGAACTGAACTTATGTAACTCTAATACATAAGGGGAAAAGTATCAAGTAAAAATATAACAGAAGACAATTTTCTTAAACTAAATAAAAACATGAATTTGCAGATTAAAAAGGCACAGTTTATCCTAGGAAGAAAAAATCTACAATCTTGATATAGAATAATTAAAATTAAGACACCTCTGGCTCAGATGGTAAAGCGTCTGTCTACAATATGAGAGACCTGGGTTCGATCCCTGGGTTGGGAAGATTCCCTGGAGAAGGAAATGGCAACCCACTCTAGTACTCTTGCCTTGAAAATCCCACGGATGGAGGAGCTTGGTGCAGGCTACTATCCATAGGGTTGCAAAGAGTCGGGCACGACTGAATGACTTCACTTTCACTTTCAGGGGAAATTACTGTTTTAGGAATAAAGGAAAATTTAGTGGTAAGAAAATTTAGATCTTAACAGGGGAAAAATATGTTTGGTGCCATGTTTCTTAATGGGATCAGTCACTGTCTGAAGGCAATGGAACAAGTATCTACCAATATCAAGTGGATTGGGTATACAAGTGGAAAGTTGTAAAACAGGCATTCTGAATTATATGGTCTCAGTGATCCAATCTTGAAAAATCTACGTGATGACAAAATGTAGCACATTAAGAGATAAATGACAATGTCATGATGTATGGAGTAGTGGTGAAACTCATGGAATTAGCAAATGATCTGCGTTCGATCTCTGGGTTGGGAAGATCCCCTGGAAGAGGGCATAGCAACCCACAGCAGTGTTCTTGCCTGGAGAATCCCCATGGACAGAGGAGCCTGGTGGGCTACAGTCCATGGGTTCAGAAAGAGTCAGACCCAAATGAGCAACCAAGTACAGCACAGCACAGTACGAGGACTATGATCACAATCAGACTGTCATGCTACCAACTTTTACAACATTGAAATAATTGTGTAATGAATAAAAAGTGGGAATTGAGGGAGGGATGGTGGGAGAAACTATGGTGTTCATTTTCATATCTTTCAAGAAGGGAATGAATAGGCATTCATTATACTTAAAATAAGTAATTAAAAAAGAATCTTGGCATAATTTAAGAAATAACTTTATGTCTTTTTATAAATGAAATCTCATAAATATTACTTGGAGATTTAGTAATTTTTCAGTTGCTCTTTGGTACCCTCTGGCAAATTTTGGGGACACTAAATTTATACTGAAAAATTATGTCTTGCTTAAGCAATAGATTTTAAGATGATCCCAGAATGTGAATATTACATGCAATCAACATTTTCTTTGAAAATCTCTTTAGAAAGTTTAATCTCCCACTTTGGAAGAAATTGGTATTTTCTCATTAGAGTACTAGATAAGGTAGTAAGTTGTGTATGTGGAGGCATACTGTGCAAACGGTATCTCCTTTTGCGTGCCAACTCTCCTATTCAGTTCAATGAGATGCTTGCATTACAGAGATACATTGTGATTGACCATGAGTGAGGAACAGATGGAAATCTCTCTTATGCTCCTTGAATGAAGGGGAAGGTAAGTTGAAGCGTCTGCACTATGTAAATTTTTCCTCTTCCTCTCTCTCTTTATCTAAGTGTGTGGCTGTATCTATGTAAGTTAAATAAATGCTTAGTGTCGACTTAGAAAAAGATAGCATAAGAGTTGTGAGTTTCAGTTTTATTTAGGCTCTTGCTGAGGACTAAAGCCTGAGAGATAGCCACTCAGTAGCTCTGAGGAGACTGCTTTAAAGAGGAGCCAAAGTATATATGGTTTTTGGCTGGGAAATTCATGCAGTCAAGTATGTTGCTGTTGAGTTGCTAAGTTATGTCTGACTCTTTTGTGACCCCATGGAATGTAGCCCACCAGGCTTCTCTGTCCATGGGATCTTCCAGGCAAAAGTACTGGAGTGGGTTGCCATTTCCTTCTCCAGGGGATCTTCCTGACCCAGGGATTGAACCCTGCGTTAGCAGGTGTTGGCCTGCATTGGTAGGTGGATTCTTTACCACCGAGCCACCTATATATATCTTAGTAAAAGATTACTGTTAATCACAAAGAATAGACATCTCAAATTAATTATTTTAGGGCTTTTCTGTGTATGGGGAGATGCAAGAATCTGGCTGAAGTATGCATCCAACTATGTAAAGGCTTGCTTTCCCAAGGCACAGAGTGCCTCATCTCTTTTCCATCCTGGATTCCTTTCTGGGTGCACTGTTGGGGTCAGCTGCAGTGGATTACAACTTAACCCTTGTAGAACTGAGTGGTGAGTAATGTTCTTTGTCTTAGTGATCTTAGTTTTTAATGTATCCACATTAGATAATGTGACTCTATGGAAATATTTTAATTAAAACAGCAGGTCGTGTAAGTTCATTTTGCAAAAGTTTTCATTACTCCTCTCTCTTCTCCTTCCTACCTTCCTTTTCATTCCTTCCTCCTTTCTTTCTTTCTCTATCTTTTATCTATTTGTTTTGTATCTTTCTGTGTACATCCTTCTATTCATCCAACCATGTATACAGTAATGTGTGTGACATATATGTGTATGTGTGTTTTTAGAGAAGTGTGTGTGCTTGTATATATATGTTTATGTATGTATGTACATACATATATATATATATATATGGGGCTTCCCAGGTGGTGCTAATGGTAAAGAACCAGCCTGCTAAGGCTGGAAATGTAAGAGACAGGTTTGATCCCTGGGTCAGGAAGATCCCCTGGAGAAGGGCATCTAGTATTCTTGCCCGGAGAATCCACGGACAGGAGCCTGGCAGGCTACCATCCATAGGGTCACAAAGAGTCAGACACGACTGAAGCAACTTAGCAAGAGCTTGATAGATATATTTATCTGACTTACCTGAAAAGGTGTCTACCATATGGTGACCATGCTAATCTCCAGTAGGTGGGATTTGGGTAGTATTGTATTGTCTTTTTTCCTTCTATTCAGTATTCCTAGAACTGTTTTACAAGAAAGTATAATTTTATAAAACTGTTAAGTCATTCTTTCCTATTCTCTATACATAAAGAATTATATAAAATTGACTCCTAACTGTTATACCATTATATCTGCAGGTAGAGCTGCACAAACACTGCATTTTGTACTTAGATCCGTAGGGAGCTGGAAAAAGCTGATTAGCCAAAGAAGCGAGGCTTGGTCTGTCTCCATGCTCCAGCTCCTCCCCTGTTAGCCTTCTCTGCTGGTTTCTCCTATAGAGCTCCCGTTCCCAAGCTTTACTGGTTGTGTTCTCTTTGGGCTGTCATCCTGGAGACAACCCACTCTCCCTGGGGACCATTCGCTGTCAGCTTGTCATTATCAGCTCTCTAATCATTTCTTCTCATGTTCTCTCACTTTCTTCTTTCATTTTGCTTTTATGCTGCTCTCTGCCTCACCTCCCTTCTTTCCCTGCACTTCTCCCTACTCTTTCTGTGGTACCATGCTTTCTTTATTTTCTTATTTATTTTTATTGAAGTGTAATTGATTTGCAACGTTGTTAATTCCTGTTATACAACAAGTGATTTGATTATAAGCATACATATATTCTTTTTCTAATATCCTTTTCCATTATGGTTTATCATAGGGTTTTTTTAAATTGGACGATAATTGCTTTACAATATTGTGTTGGTTTTTGTTGCACAACAATGTGAATCAGCTACGTGTGTACATATGTGCCCTCCCTCTTCAGTCTCCCTCTTACCCCCACCCCCATCCCACTCCTCTAGGTCACCACCGCTGAGCTCCCTGTGCTATACACCAAGTTCCACTAGGCATCTCTTTTGTGCATGGTAGTGAACATACACCAGTTCTACTCTCTCAGTTTCTCCTGCCTTCTCCTTCCTCTGTGTCCATGATGCCATGCTTTCTATACTATGACCTCAGTTTATTTCATCTGGACTTTCTTTTCTATTTTCTCACTCATAGGGTGAGGCTCTTCTTGGCATTCCTAAGGATAGTTTCTTATTTTGCCCAGGAAGGACTGATGTAGTGGACTCTGCCATCAGAATCTTATCTCTTTCCAAAAAAATCATTATCTTGGTTCTCAGGAATAACTGAAAGCATCTTTAGTAGAAGCTACAGGGCATGGGCTCAAGGAAGAAAGGCTATCGGAGCTGTCCAATGACCAGTGGCAAATGGAGTGGCCAGCAGGCATACCCCACAGGCGCCTTATCTCACATGTGCCCTCTCCATGCAGGTACAGTTGCAGAAGTGTTTCTGTACTTCACTGACTTATGCTCGCTGTCTTTATGCAGGATCTCAGTCTGTTGTTGACAGGGTCTTCCCATAATTTTTGAGAATTCCTAGAGGTATTCTTGAGAAATTTGTATGCAGGTCAGGAAGCAACAGTTAGAACTGGACATGGAACAACAGACTGGTTCCAAATAGGAAAAGGAGTACATCAAGGCTGTATTTTGTCACCCTGCTTATTTAACTTATATGCAGAGTACATCATGAGAAACGCTGGGCTGGAAGAGGCACAAGCTGGAATCAAGATTGCCGGGAGAAATATCAATAACCTCAGATATGCAGATGACACCACCCTTATGGCAGAAAGTGAAGAGGAACTCAAAAGCCTCTTGATGAAAATGAAAGTGGAGAGTGAAAAAGTTGGCTTAAAGCTCAACATTCAGAAAACGAAGATCATGGCATCTGGACACATCACTTCATAGGAAATAGATGGGGAAACAGTGGAAACAGTACCAGACTTTATTTTTCTGGGCTCCAAAATCACTGCAGATGGTGACTGCAGCCCTGAAATTAAAAGACGCTTACTCCTTGGAAGGAAAATTATGACCAACCTAGATAGCATATTCAAAAGCAGAGACATTACTTTGCCAACAAAGGTTCATCTAGTCAAGGCTATGGTTTTTCCTGTGGTCATGTATGGATGTGAGAGTTGGACTGTGAAGAAGGCTGAGCACTGAAGAATTGGTGCCTTTGAACTGTGGTGTTGGAGAAGACTCTTGAGAGTCCCTTGGACTGCAAGGAGATCCAACCAGTCCATTCTGAAGGAGATTAGCCCTGGGAGTTCTTTGGAAGGAATGATGCTAAAGCTGAAACTCCAGTACTTTGGCCACCTGATGCAAAGAGTTGACTCACTGGAAAAGACTCTGATGCTGGGAGGGATTGGGGGCAGGAGGAGAAGGGGACAACAGAGGATGAGATGGCTGGATGGCATCACTGACTCGATGGACGTGAGTCTGGGTGAACTCTGGGAGTTGGTGATGGACAGGGAGGCCTGGCAAGCTGCGATTCATGGGGTCGCAAAGAGTGAGCGATTGAACTGAACTGAACTGAGAGGTATTCTCATAGGCACTCATGTAAACTCCTCTGCTTCTTCTGTTCTGGACTGTAATCAGTGTTTGCTTCCCAAGAAGCCCCTTGAGAGAGGAGCTTATATGACTGCAGTTGCCAGTACCTTTGTCCAAATACTAAAGACAAATAGATTTCCTGGGATGCTGCAAAACATTCTGAACCCAGGTGCAGACATTGCTCAGGGAAGAGAACCAGACTTGAGACCAACATTACGCTGTTGTCCTATTTCCTTCATCTTTCTTCTTCAGCACTTACAGAAAGACCAACTTTCTCAATATCCTCCCAAAACTATCAATCAGACAAATTAGTCTTATGGAAATGAACTGAGGGCAGCTACCCACCAGTCCATTACATATGATCAGGCCTGCCTAAATCCTAGTTCAGACTTCCCTCCTGAATTTTTTCAATGCACAGTTGAGTCAAATGCCCTAGATAAATCCCAACCCTTTCAAAAATCAATAACAAATAAATATAATTTAAAACATACATAAATACATTAAATCAATAACAAGGTTTTGGGTTTGAATGATATGGAACAATTGCTAATTTACCTTTGTTTGAATATTTTATCCATAAAATGTTACAACCTTGGATGTACAGTTAGCCTAAACAACAAAAAGATGTTCAATGAAAGCATCAGTTTATTTTAGTTACTTTTCCTCTTGTCATTCTAAACATTTTAAATCTGTAAGTATAAAGTCATTGAAAATTCTCAGGTTTTGTCTGTCTAGAAATGTCTTGGTTTTATCCTCATTATTGAAAAATAATTTCTTAAGATATGACATTCTAGGCTGACAGCTCTATCTTTCAGCACTTTGAAGATATTATTCTGGGAAAATACTGGGAATTATACTGGGAAATAATCTGTTAATTTAATTTCAAATCATTTATAGACAGTTTAGCTTTTTTCTCTTACTAGTTTGAAGGTCTCACTGTCTTTGGAATTGCACTTGGTCTTAAGTTATGCTGAGGTGTGTCTAGCCTGCTATTTGCTAGGCTTCTTGAATCTGAGGTTGGTGTATTTCATCTTTCTTGGAAAATTCTTAAACATTGTATCTAACCTAAATGGGGAAATAATTTGAAAAAGAATATATATATATATATATATATATATATGACTGAATCATTTTGCTGTACATCTGAAACTAACACAACATTGTAAATCAACTATACTGAAGTGTAAAATAAAAATTAAAAACCAAAACATTGTATCTTAAACATATTGTTTCTCCTTTTTTTATCTCTGCTCTCTCTTCCATGAATTACCAACAGACATTTTTGGAACTCATGCTATTTTTATTGCCTCTTCACTTTTCCATGTTTTTACCTCTTTAATCTTCAGTTTAGTTCAGTTTAGTTCAGTTGCTCAGTCGTGTCCGACTCTTTGCGACCCCATAAACCGCAGCACGCCAGGCCTCCCTGTCCATCACCAACTCCCAGAGTCCATTCAAACCCATGTCCATTGAGTCGGTGATGCCATCCAGCCATCTCATCCTCTGTCATCCCCTTCTCCTCCTGCCCTTAATCTTTCCCAGCATCAGGGTCTTTTCAAATCAGTCAGCTCTTTGCATCAGGTGGCCAAAATATTGGAGTTTCAGCTTCAGCATCAGTCCTTCCAGTGAACACCCAGGACTGATCTCCTTTAGGATGGACTGGTTGGATCTCCTTGCAGTCCAAGGGACTCTCAAGAGTCTTCTCCAACACCACAGTTCAAAAGCATCAATTCTTCAGCACTCAGCTTTCTTTATAGTCCAGCTCTCACATCCATACATGACCACTGGAAAAATCATAGCCTTTACTAGATGGACCTTTGTTGACAAAGTACTGTCTCTGCTTTTTAATATGCTGTATAGGTTGGTCATAACTTTCTTCCAGGGAGTAAGTGTCTTTTATTTTATTTTATTTTTTTGTTTATTTATTTATTATTTTTTTATTTTTTAAATTAATTTTATTTATTTTCAAACTTTACATAATTGTATTAGTTTTGCCAAATATCAAAATGAATCTGCCACAGGTATACATGTGTATACACAATGGAGTATTACTCAGCCATTAAAAAGGAGTAAGTGTCTTTTAATTTCATGGCTGCAATCACCATCTACAGTGATTTTGGAGCCCAGAAAAATAAAGTCAGCCACTCTTTCCACTGTTTCCCTATCTATTTGCCATGAAGTGATGGGACCGGATGCTTTAAGTCAATGTTGCGCTTTAAGTCAACTTTTTCACTCTTCTCTTTCACTTTCATCAAGAGGCTTTTGAGTTCCTCTTCACTTTCTGCCATAAGGGTGGTGTCATCTGCATATCTGAGGTTATTGATATTTCTCCCGGCAATCTTGATTCCAGCTTGTGCTTCCTCCAGCCCAGTGTGTCTCATGATGTACTCTGCATATAAGCTAAATAAGCAGGGTGACGATATACAGCCTTGACGTACTCCTTTTCCTATCTGGAACCAGTCTGTTGTTCCATGTCCAGCTCTAACTGTTGCTTCCTGACCTGCATACAGGTTTCTTTCCTCTTATTGTGCTGTGTTTCGCGGGCTCAGCTGGGTACGCACCAGCACCCAGGTGACACTGCTGGGTGCATTCAGTTCCTTGCCCGCTGTTGGTTGGAGGACCTCAGTTTCTCTTTGACTTTGGCTGGAGGCTACCTTCAACTCCTTCTTGCTTGGCGCTTTCCATATGGCTTCTCACAATATGGCCGCTTTCTTCCTCAAAGAAAGCAACACAGAGAGAGACTTCTGGTCATATGGGCTACAGTTTTATATAGCATAATCAAATATACATGATTGCCTACATTCTGTTACCTTTGGTATATTCTGCTGACTAAAACAAGTCACAGGACCCTCCCACAGAAGGCATGGGAACCATGGGCTCACCCTAGATTCTGTCTGTCACAGTGCACACCTCTATAATTTAATGCAAAATGAAACCATGTAACCCCCAAAATAGAGTTAGTCTGTATCCTAAAAGTTCCCTTTGTCTCCCCTCCCAATCATTTCCCCCCTTCTCCCTAATGATAACCACCCTGATGAAGTTTATGATAAAACAGCCTCATTTTTTAAAAGAAACCATATTTGTTTATATTCCACCTAGGAATGCATTCCTAAATATTATGAATTAGTATGGGCTATTTTATTTATATTTTTATTTGACTTCTTATTTATTTTACACTTATAGAAAAAGAACTTAAAACTCATGTTTCCTCTGGTCCCCTACTGCCAAGCATAGCATCTTCCAGATACAACATGGAAATTCACTCATGCATAATAACTTTTTTCGCATTATGACCACTTTATCTTCCTGACCCCAGCGGCTCTATGTGGCACATGGCACTGCAGCATGAGTGGTATAATTTATTTCTTCCCCAAATTACACTGGGCTTCCCTGGTGGCTCAGATGGTAAAGAATCTGCCTGTAATGCAGGAGACCCAGGTTCAATCCCTGGGTCAGGAACCCCTGGAGAAGGGGACAGCAACTCACTCCTATATTCTTGTCTGGGAAATCCCACAGAGGAGCCTGGTAGGCTATGGTCCATAGGGTTAAAGAGTCGGACACGACTGAGCTACTAATACTTCCATGTCTTCATACACTCTCATCGGACAGTTTGCCTGTTAGTTTGCTTGGATGTTAAGCTTCTCTGTGGTTTGTTCCTTTATAGTGTTTACTAGAAAACTTTTTATAGGGTCACAACTCAATCTTTTTTTTTTTTCTTCTTTATTGAAGTATAGTTTATTTACAATGCTGTGTTAGTCAGGTGTACAGCAAAGTGATTCATTTATATATAAGTATAGTGGTTTTCGGAGAAGGCAATGGCACCCCACTCCAGTACTCTTGCCTGGAAAATCCCATGGACAGAGGAGCCTGGTAGGCTGCAGACCATGGGGTCGTGAAGAGTTGGACACGACTGAGCGACTTCACTTTCACTTTTCCCTTTCATGCATTGGAGAAGGAAATGGCAACCCACTCCAGTGTTCTTGCCTGGAGAATCCCAGGGACGGGGGAGCCTGGTGGGCTGCCATCTCTGGGGTCGCACAGAGTTGGACACGACTGAAGCGACTTAGCAGCAGCAGCAGCATAGTGGTTTTCAGATTCTTTTCCATTATAGGTTGAATATAATTCTCTGTGCTATACAGTAGGTCTTCGTTTATTTTATATATAGTAGTTTGTATGTGCTAATCCAAAACTCCTAATTTACCCCTTCCCCACCTTTTCCCCTTTCATACCTGTAAAATTGTTTTTTATGTCGTGAGTCTGTTTCTATTTTGTAAATAAATTCATTTGTATCATTTTTAAAGATTATACAAATAAGTGATATCATATATTTATCTTTCTCTGTCTAACTTGAAAGCTCAGTCGTGTCTGACTTTTACTGACCCCATGGACTGTAACCTGCCAGGCTCCTCTGTCCATGAAATTCTCCAGGCCAGAATACGAGAGTGGGTAGTTATTCCCTTCTCCAGGGGATCTTCCCTGTCCAGGGATCGAACCCAGGTCTCCCACATTACAGGCAGATTCTTTACCATCTGAGCCACCAAGGAAGCCTGAGAATACTGGAGTGGGTAGTTTATCCCTTCTCCAGGGCATCTTCCCAACCCAGGAATTGAACCAGGGTCTCCTGCTTTGCAGATGGATTCTTTACGAGCTGAGCTACCTCACTTAGTATATTAGTTAGTTAGTTAGTTCAGTCGCTCAGTTGTGTCTGACTCTTTGCGACCCCATGAATCGCAGCACACCAGGCCTCCCTGTCCATCACCAACTCCCAGAATTTACCCAAACTCATGTCCATCGAGTTGGTGATGCCATCCAGCCATCTCATCCTCTGTTGTCCCCTTCTCCTCCCGCCTCCAATCCCTCCCAGCATCAGGGTATTTTCCAGTGAGTCAACTCTTCACATGAGGTGGCCAAAGTATTGAGTTTCAGCTTTAGCACTTAGTATATTACCCAGCCATAAAAAAAGAATGAAACAATGCCATTTACAGTATTATGGATGGACCTAGAGTTTAGCATACCAACTATAGGCTATTTTAAATAGAACCATCTTGTGTAAATTCTTCCAGATTTGCTTTATTTAGCTAAACTTTAGGTTTGTGAGATTTACTTAGGTTCAGTGTGTAGCTTTATTTTGTTCTTTTTTTGTGTGTTATAATAGTCCATCCTAAAGGAGATCAGGGAGAAGGCAATGTCACACCACTACAGTACTCTTGCCTGGAAAATCCCATGGATGGAGGAGCCTGGAAGGCTGCAGTCCATGGGGTCGCTGAGGGTTGAACACAACTGAGTGACTTCACTTTCACTTTTCTCTTTCATGCATTAGAGAAGAAAATGGCAACCCACTCCAGTGTTCTTGCCTGGAGAAGCCCAGGGACAGGGAAGCCTGGTAGGCTGCCATCTATGGGGTTGCACAGAGTCAGACATGCCTGAAGTGCCTTAGCAGCAAAGGAGATCAGTCCTGGGTGTTCATTAGAAGGACTGATGCTGAAGCTGAAACTCCAGTACTTTGGCCACCTCATGTGAAGAGTTGACTCATTGGAAAAGACCCTGATCCTGGGAGGGATTGGGGACAGGAGGAGAAGGGGATGACAGAGGATGAGATGGCTGGATGGCCTCACTGACTCGATGGACATGAGTTTGGGTAAATTCTGGGAGTTGGTGCTGGACAGGGAGGCCTGGTGTGCTGCGATTCATGGAGTCGCAAAGAGTCGGACACGACTGAGTGACTGAACTGAACTGAACTGTGTAGTTCATTGTATGAACATATGATAGTTTATGAAGTTTACTTTTGAGGGACATTGGTTTATTCCAGTTTGAGGCTATTGTAAGTAATGGTGCAAGGAGCATTCTGACACAGTGTGTATGCTTATACTCATTTGTATGGGATATACATCTAGAAGTGGAATTTCTGGGTTATGGGGTATGCATGTTTTCAATTTAGTAATGCCACTGTTTTCTAGAGTGATTCTTCCATTTTACTCCCCACACTAGTAGTGGGTGAGAATGCCTTTTGGTTCCCGCCCTGAATAATGGCTTGTATTGTTTTTTTTCTTTCAAAAATTGTTTTTAGTTTTAGCCCTTCTAGTAAGTAAATAGTAGTACCTCATGTGACTTTAATTTTTATTTCTCTGATCATTGGTCAGGCTGCACATGTTTGTATATGCTTATCAGCATTTTGGATAGACTTTTCATATAGTACCTATTTGAATTTCTTGTTCATTTTTCTGTTGAGTCATCTGACATTTTCTCATTCATTTGCAGAGATAAATTTTTAAAAAATGTTCATCAGTTAAGAGCACTTTATCAGTTATAAATAATATAGATAACTTCTCCCTCTCCATGGGTATCTTCTTAAAGGTATCTTGATTTTAATTTATTCAAATTTGTCAAACTTTTCCTTGATAGTTACCATTTTGTATCAGGTTTAAGAAATCCTTCCTTTTCTTTAAACCATGAAAATATTCTCTTTCATTACCATCTAGCAGCTTTATTTTTGGCCTTTGCATTTAGATCTACAATTTACCTTGAAATTGTTTTTCTGTATCATGTGAATTAGGGGGTCATCTTTCTTTTATTATAATGGACGTACAATTGTTCTGGGACCATATATTGTAAACAATATTGTTTCCCCACTCCTCTGCTGTGTTATTTTTGTCATAAATCAAACTTCCAGAAATGTATGGGTGTGTTTCTGGGCTCTCTATACTTATATTTTTTGATATTTCTATCTTTTCATTATTACAACAGTCTAATTCTTTAAAATAAGCCCTCTTTTTTAGAGCCATTTGTGGCTCAGAAGGTAAGGAATCTACCTGCGATGCAGGAGACCTGGGTTCGATCCCTGGGTTGGGAAGATCCCCTGGAGAAGGGAAAGGCTACCCCCTCTAGTATTCTGGCTGGCCTGGAGAATTCCATGGATTATGCAGTCCATCGGAGAAGGCAATGGCACCCCACTCCAGTATTCTTGCCTGGAGAATCCCATGGACGGAGGAGCCTGGTGGGCTGCAGTCCATGGGGTCGCTAAGAGTCGGACACGACTGAGCAGCTTCCCTTTCACTTTTCACTTTCATGCATTGGAGAAGGAAATGGCAACCCACTCCAGTGTTCTTGCCTGGAGAATCCCAGGGATGGGGGAGCCTGGTGGGCTTCCGTCTAGGTTGCACAGAGTTGGACACGACTGAAGCAACTTAGCAGCAGCAGCAGCACACAGTCCATGGGATTGCACAGAGTCAGACATGACTGAGTGACTTTCACTTTCACTTTAGATTCTTAGCAAAACTGAGTGGGAAGAACAGAGATTTCCTATATTTCCCTTGTCCCCACATATGCATAACCTCCCCTACAATCAACATCTCCTACTAGGGTGGTACACTTGTTACCATTGATGAACCTACACTGGTACATTATTATTAACTAAAGTCCATAGTTTACGTTAAGGATCATTCTATTTGTTGTATAGTTCTATGGATTTTGACAAATGCATAATGTAATATATCCACCATCTAGTGTTGTACAGAATAGTTTTACTGCCCTAAAAATTCTCTGCATTCCACTTGTTCATCCTTTTTTCCCTTCCCACATCAAGTCCCAGGAAACTGCTGATCCTTTGGCTCTTTCTAAAGTTCTACTTTTTCCAGAATATCGTAATCATAGAATCATATGTGGAATGGAATCATACAGTATGTAGTCTTTTCAGACTGGCTTCTTTAACTTTGCAACATGCACTTAAGTGTCCACTGTGTTTTTTCATGGCGTGCTAGCTCATTCTTGTTTAGCACTGAATAATATTTGGTTGTCTGGATGGACCAGTTCACCTACTGAAGAACATATTGGTTGCTTTCAAGTTTTGGCAATTATGAATGAAGCTGTTGTAACCATCTCTGTGTAGGTTTTTGAGTGGACAAAAGTTTTCAACTCCTTTGGGCAAATACCAAGAAGAGCAGTTGCTGAGTCATATGGTTAGGGTATGTTTAGTTTTATAAGAAACTGCAAAACTGTCTTTCAGAATGGCTGTACCATTTTGCATTTCCACCAGTAATAAATGAGAATACCTGTTGCTGTATATCCTTGCTAGTATTTGGTGTTATCAGTATTCTGGATTTTGGCCATTCTAATAGGTGTGTGGAAGAAAAGTTATGACCAACCTAGATAGCACATTAAAAAGCAGAGACATTACTTTGCCAACAAAGGTCCGTCTAGTCAAGGCTATGGTTTTTCCAGTAGTCATGTATGGATATGAGAGTTGGACTGTAAAGAAAGCTGAGCACTGGGGAATTGATGCTTTTGAACTGTGGTGTTGGAGAAGACCCTTGAGAGTCCCTTGGACTGCAAGGAGATCCAACCAGTCCATCCTAAGGGAGATCAGTCCTGGGTGTTCATTGGAAGGACTGATGTTGAAGCTGAAACTCCAATGCTTTGGCCACCTGATGCAAAGAGCTGACTCATTGGAAAAGACCCTGATGCTGGGAAACATTGAGGGTGGGAGAAAGGGACGACAGAGAATGAGATGGTTGGATGGCATCACCGACCCAGTGGGCATGAGTTTGGGTAGACTCCGGGAGTTGGTGATGGACAGGGAGGCCTGGTGTGCTACAGTCCATGGGGTCGCAAGGAGTCAGACACGATTGAGCGACTAAACTGAAACTGAATAAGTGTGTAGTAGTTCCATTGTTTCAATTTGCATGTCCCTGATGACATATAATATGAAGCATCTTTTATAATGCTTTTTTACTATCTGTATATCTTCTTTGACAAGATGTCTGTTAGGTCTTTGGCCCAGTTTTTAACTGGCTCATTCATTTTCTTACTGTGCACAATCTAATTTTAATGTGGCTTTCTATCTTTATAAATAAAGTCTCCTATGTTTGTTCTTGTATAACCCTCCTGCACTGAACCCAACCTTTAAAATAAAGTTGCTAGGTTTCTTTGACTGATATTTTGTTTAGGATTTCTTGTGTTGTGTTCAAGACAGGTTCGGCCTGTAACTCCTTTTCTTGCAATGTTTTGTCAAATGTTGACAATAAAGGTATTCCAGAATTGCTGCTAAACACAAGTCCACATCCTGGCACATGATGAGGCCAAACAAACCAAAATATCAGAGTTTGGAGCAGAGAAAGGTTCATTGCCTGCCATGAAGGAAACAGGTGGCTGGTGCTCAGAAGACCTGAACTCCCCAGGGGGTTTCAGGGAAGAAGGTTTTATAGGCAAAATTTGGGAGGAAGGTTGCAGGGTGTGTAACCCTCCTTTAACTGGTTAGTGGTGATGTAGCAGGATGGTGTTCCAGGAATCTGAGTCATTAGTGTGGGTCCAGCTGGTTTGGGATCCCTGTGCAGTCTTCAGCCTATAGTTAACATTCTTCACCTGAGTGAGGGCCTTAGTTCCTATAGAAGAACTCAGAGGTGTGTATCAGATTGCTCTGCATGTCCCCAAGGAGGAACTAGGATCTTGCCGTATCCTTCGCTATCATTTCTTTCTTCATTCCCTTGCTCTTTTAATTACTAATTGTTTGAACCTACCATTTGGAACTCAGATCCTAGACCTCCAAAGGTCTAGGAGGATGAAACTTTTTCCCTGCAAAGAAGAAATGAAGGACTCAGAAAGCCCTTTGTACTTGGGAGGGCTCCCATAGTATCCTGCAAGGTTTCAGAATCACAAAATGATTTGGGTTGTGTTCATGCCTTGTGTCAGAGAAGGCAATGGCACCCCACTCCAGTACTCTTGCCTGGAAAATCCCATGGACGGAGGAGCCTGGTAGGCTGCAGTCCATGGGGTCGCTAGGATTCAGACACAACTGAGCGACTTCACTTTCACTTTTCACTTTCATGCATTGGAGAAGGAAATGGCAACCCACTCCAGTGTTCTTGCCTGGAGAATCCCAGGGATGGGGGAGCCTGGTGGGCTGCCGTCTATGGGGTCGCATAGTGTCAGACATGACTGAAGCGACTTAGCAGCAGCAGCAGCAGCACGCCTTGCGTATATGCTTTGGTAATATTTTCCTGTGAGTCAACTTTCTATGAGCCCCCAGGGGTTACAAGGTTTTTAATTATAGAATTAGACTTTTGAATTGTCAGTAGACGGCAAATTTACTGGATCTTCTTTATCAGTTTTTGTAAGTTTTATTTTTCTAAGAATTTATATACTTCATCTCTTTTTTATTGACTAATATCTCTTAAGAGTTGATAAGTTTGTGTCTTTTTAATGCACACACCTTTTGTCTTGGTTGATATTCTCTAGTTTTTTAATTTCATTACTTTTCATCTTCTGATTCTCCTAACTTGCTAGGTTTTTGTAATTTCTTGAGATGGATGTTAGGATGTGTAACTCATTGATTTTCAGTCTTCTTTTCTAACAAATACTTGAAAATTATAAATTTGTCTCTAGTTGCTTTTCACGTTTTGATATGTCATTAAAAAAACAATTACATACCTTCTAATTTCCATTTGAATGTTTTTCTTTGACTCAAAGTTTACTTAAAAGTGGTGTTTTCTGAAACTGCCAACACCTGAGGATTCTCTTATCTTTTTGTTATTGATTTCTATGTGGAAATAATTGTTTGTGAAAATAACGTTAGATGATAGTGTCTTCCTCCAGTGAAGATCTAAGCTTGTTTTTGCTAGGCATCCAGGGACAGAGGAATCCAAGATAAGCTTCAAAGGCTGATGTGATTCGAAACTGAGCTGCTGCCTCTGTGAAAATCCTATTGATTTCTAGGAAACTCCTACTCCTCGAGTGTTGCTCCTTAGGGCCCTCGAACAAAGCTAGAGGCGTTCTCACCAGTCTTCATCTTTGGCATGCCCTGGACTTACTATTTAGCTCTTTTGGATGATTTTGTTCCTGCCACTCAGTTTTCTCCTGGGATGTGCCAGCAGTCACAGCAGAACAGCATCCTCAAACACTCAGACCGCTGATTATCCCCGAACCTTTGTATCACGCTCCCTACTGTGCCGAGAGCTCGCCAGGGCCCCTAAGCAGATGCGTTTTAAATTCCACCCTGCTCTAATTTTCCCTGGTGGAAAGGTTTGTCTGTATTCCTTAGTCTGTAATTGTTGAAAGTAGAAGTTTTATTTAATTCTATTTCCCATCTGTCTGGACAATTTTGATAGTATTAATAACTTGTTTTCATCTTATACTTATACCTCTTTTATTTCTTTAAATATGTTAGACATACTTATTTTATATTCTACATGTGATAATTCCAGTACCTGAAATTTTATGGATTCGACTCTATAGGCTTTTTTCGCCAAGTATTGATTTTTTACTATGGTTTCTTCTTACATCGTAAGTTTAAGGAATTTTTTCATTGTATGCTCAGTTTCCTAGGAACCTTATCTTGAATTCTTTGGGTCCTGTGCCTAAAATATATTAATGCAGAAAGGATTTTCTTTCACTGCTGCCATGTTCCTGGGAGCATAACAAACCTAAAACCACTTTAAAATTTTAGTTTAGGTTTTCCTGGGTCACACAGATGATTTGAGTTTTGGCTCCAAATTTGCCTGGTTATGAACTGATGATTAGAAATTCAAAGGGATCTTTTCCCCAGCTCTTTTCACAGCCAAGGCCAAGAGAGTCAGGCATTTCTGTTGTCTCCTTCAAGGGTTAAAATCCCCGGTGTGGGGAGGGGTTCCAGGTTTAGAGTCTCTGATTGGCCTTTTTTTGTATTCTAATGGGTCTGTTTCAAGTCTCCTTAGGCCTGTTAAGTCCCAGCTCTAGACCTCCCAGGATTAATGGTAGATTGGTACTTTACCCACATTTCTTCTTTCCCCATAGCCTCAGCCATAAATTTAAAAGAGTTTTAAAAGATTTCATCCAGAATTTTAACTTTCAGGGCTGTTTCAGGAGCAGTTTCTATAAAAATCTGCTCAGCCATATCATTGAGAAGTCTCCTTGTAATTCTATACTCTGTGATTCTAAAATGATTTTTATTAGTGATTATTACATTATGGTTCCATTTGTTATACCCTACTCCTTCCCTGTCTGCGTTTGCCTGGGGTCTGTATTTGTTGAAATCATTTTGACCAAAACAAGGGGGGATCCAGCTTTTACTCTGGATGTTTAGTATATTACACAGGCCAAACATTTAGGTCATTGATTAGATTCTTCATCACTAAAATGTGCAGGACTATTTATATACATCAACAGTTTGCATGTCCTAATTTGCTGCTGTCATTTTAGATATGCAAATAATTCATTTATTTCAATTTTGGTTCATCTTGTCATCTCACTGCTGCTTTACTGGAGGCATTATTTTAGACCTAGATGTTGGTGAAGAATATGGCTAAGTAATTCTGATTATAATCAGTTCTTTTCTTGACGTATTCTCCTGAGGATGGGATTACATAGCAGAGGACATTAGCATCAGCCCTTACACTGGTGTATCTATTTTGGAGCATTAAGAAAAACGCAGAATCTGAAGACTAATGTGGGATTGTTAAGGAGTTTACTTATTGAGTGATTTAAAAAATATATTAATCCCATTTTATCCGCAAGGAATCTCATAATAGTAATCAAATTACTCTTATATTGAGAAGTTCCATAAGCTAGGAGAGAATAGAAGCAAGCATTAATTCTTATAGATAAACCAAGCTTCTTCCTAGACTTTTGTTCAGATAGTTTCTAGAGAATGAGATGTGCCAAGTTCACAGTAGCGAGGCCCATAGTATTTATGGCTCTGCTTGTTCTACAAGTTGAAGTACAATGGAAACGTATTCTGTAACTCCATCTGAGGTCAAGGAAGCACAATGAGCACTAGAACAAATTTGTTTTTGTTCTAAGCTCTCACTGGTTTCCACAAATATGGTTTCCACCTCCTTATATGAAAGTGAGAGACCATAGTAATTCACCTTAAGGCGGTGAGCAATCGGGGCTTGATATTCAGGAGTGAAGATAGATGTGGCCCCGACTACCCATCCTCTGCTGTTGGGGGCCAGAGTGAGGTACTCCGCCCATGGCAAAGGTCATGAGGAAGGAGGCTCGACATACGCAAAGGCGGGATCGAGCCTCAGGAGTCCCCCTGGAAATCCTCGAGCGTCTACCCCCATAACCAGAGCCTGCCTACTTTACTACTTTGTGCTCTTACCTACACCTCTGACTTTACGGGGGGCTGTCCCCCACCACCTCTTTCGGAGAAGGAGTTAACCTAGAGCTCCAGTCAATAAAAACTCTTGGGTGTGACAAGAGTGTTTTAACCTACAAACTCCTCTGAAGGTTCTCTAGCCTGCCTGACAGGCTCGTCCGGCCACATGTGATTGCTCACAGCCTCCCAACCGTGAGAGGCACGAGATGCTTTAAACCTTCTAAAAACAGGTTCCTTAGAAAAGTTAGAAAACTATTAGTATAAGTATAGTGGGCTGATTAGAAATTGTATTGGTGAAGGGTTTTTCATTTGTTGAGCCAATGTTTGTTGCTAAGTCTCCACATCCCCTGCCCTTACACACATTAATGAATATATAGAAGAAATAAGTATTAACCTTTGATATTAATCACGTTAGACCTTAGGCTAAGTAAATTCTTTCCTTAACTAAAACCCACTACACCCTCACCCTGTAGGAATGTAACTTTACTTGGGTGGCGTCTGTTTTGAGAATAATCAGCCCTGGAGAAATAAGTGTCCTGATTGACTGACCGCTGTCACAAGGAGAGGGTCGTAAATTGTCAGCAGGCCCCCCTGGCCAGAAGATGATGTAACACCCCTAAGACCTCTGTATACATTTGTGTGAAGCACCTGACTTTAATAAAAGTCAGGACTGCTGTCCCCACGTGACTTTTGTATAACATCTTAGTGTATAAAAACAGACTCTGGAAAATAAAGAATTGGGATCAGTTTCTCGAAATACTGGTCTCCCCATGTCGCTCTCTCTCTCACTCTGGCTGAGTCTCCATCTGGAGCGCGGAACGCACCATGCTTACTAATTATGCCTGGGCTTCTAAGATCCGACCGGGGAGGCCTCAGTGTCTCCTCTCCTTTGGGAGAACGGAAGGATGCCTGCGGCCTATGTAAGTGGTGCAAACTTCTTGTCTTGAAGTTTTATTGGTCTCCCGCGTAAACCAAGCTACTCAGCCTCTTTTCTCCACTGAATTTTCCTACTGAGCTATCCTCATCCTATTACTCTTTATATCTTTAATTAATATCTAATTGAAGCTATTGTATCCTGATCCTCGCCTACGCCGTCTCTCCTTCGAATACCCTGGATCAGCCGGGGCTGGTCCCCGGCACTCTGCCATTTGAACTTGGCCCACACTTCATCTGATGATGGTAATAAGAGGAGTAACAATTTTAAAAAATTATTATGGTAAAAGTCACATAATGTAAAACACTTTTAAAACCGTATTTAGTTGTACAGTTCAGTGGCACTAAGTACATTCACTTGCTGTGCAGCTCTCGCCATCATCCTTCTTCTGAAGTTTTTACCTTCTTAAACTGAAGCTCTGTCCCTTAAATACCAACTTCCCATTCCTCATCCCCATCTCCTCCCAACCCAGCATTTGCGAATGTACTTTCTGACGCTTATGAATTTGACTATTCTAGCTATCTTGTGTAAGTGGGATCAAATAGCGTTTGTCTGCAAGGAGGAGTAACAAACAGATATATGTTACTGTAGCATTTTGCAATTTACAAAGATGTTTTTATTTGCCTTCTCTTAATCTGATCCTCCCAAGAGTCCCCTGAAGTCGAGGAGGCAATTAAGAATTCCTCCTTTCATAAAGCAGGAAACCAAGGCTCAGATTCCATGACACAGCTGAGACTGAGCTCCAAACATCCTGATTCTCAGCAGAGTGTCCTGTGCCTCCACCAGTCTAGTGATTTGGCAGGAGTCTTGGTGCTGCAGGAGGAGAATCCTGTAAGCAAAGTGAAGGGGACATCTTGGCCACATGCACTTGACGTGGTCTGTGACACGATTCCCTAACACTCTCGTGAATTTCCTGGGGATTCTCATGTTATAACCTCTCTGTGCTTCACCAGTACCTTGAGCCTTTGTTATTTTGGAATAAAACAAACAGATCGAAAATGTTTACCAAAAAGTGTTTGGTGAGTGCAGTGAGTGGAAGGTTTGGAAAAGTGAGACGGAGGGATGTTTTGGAACACTTTTCTTTTATCTTTGGTTTCTTTGTTTCTATGAGTCCAGTTAATTGTTTCCTTGCTTCTCAATGATATGGCATTCTCTGGAATATTCCTCCTTTTCCTTGTCCCCCTCTTTTTAAAAATCCTGCTGTTGTTGACCGTGGATGGAAGTGGCTAATGCTGTGGAGAACAGTGAAGTGAACAAGTAACATTTCCTGAAGAAACCTGAACCAACTGATACAGAGGTTTGACAGCTTTCCCTTCTCTTGTGTGAGAATCTAAGCTCTCCTGTCATCAACTTTTCTAAGCCCTTTCCAGGTTTTGCCTTGCTGATCCATGTCCAGGAGGAGATTAGCATCTTGAAACATTACTTTAGAAATTGGCCATTACAGGGATTTAGAGTGGCAACAGAAGCCAGCACCCAGAGACTCGTCAGATTGGGCATGTTTGGACCAAACATTTCTAGTTTTCATAGAATTTTATTGATTTTGTGTTTCTTTTTTTTTTTCTTTTTAAATAATGGTTGCTTCTCTTTTTCAATTACGATGTCCAACCAGTCACAAGCCCTGTATGGGCTCTTGGACTCTACCATCTACTTGGAAACAGTAAGCAGAACAAGTGGAATAGCAGTGCCCATGACATCTTTGGGAGCAGAAGCAGATCACTTTCTAAGCCTTCGTGGTTGGGGCTATTTTTACCTTGCCTCTGGATTTCCTGGTGTTTTATCCACAAGTGCATCACAGAAGGGAGTGGCGTCATCACTTGCCACAGGATTTCTAACCTTATGTCAGAATTTCCCAATATTGTTGAAAATGGTTCTTCCTTTTTCTAACTAGAAGATTTTCTTTTAAAAAAAGAAGAGCAGGTGGGTTTTTCCTAAACATATGAAGCTTTCAGCTTAAGTAGAAAACTATTGAAAACATCTTGCCTATAGACCAGAGGGTGCAGTCTGTCTCTAGTAAGTACCATTTGTGGCATGTCCTTTTCCTTATAGGGTGGTTGGTTCTTTTTTTTTTTTTTTTAATTTTATTCTTCTTATTTTTTTTACTTTACAATACTGTATTGGTTTTGCCATACATCAACATGCATCTGCCACGGGTGTACACGTGTTCCCCATCCTGAACCCCCCTCCCACCTCCCTCCCCATACCATCCCTCTGGGTCATCCCAGTGCACCAGCCCCAAGCTTCCTGTATCCTGCATCGAACCTGGACTGGAGATTCGTTTCATATATGATATTATACATGTTTCAATGCCATTCTCCCAAATCATCCCACCCTCGCCCTCTCCCACAGAGTCCAAAAGACTGTTCTATACATCTGTGTCTCTTTTGCTGTCTCGCATACAGGGTTGTCGTTACCATCTTTCTAAATTCCATATATATGCGTTAGTATATTGTATTGATGTTTTTCTTTCTGGCTTACTTCACTCTGTATAATAGGCTCCAGTTTCATCTACCTCATTAGAACTGATTCACATTGAAGAGTGAATGAATATATCACTTCAAGCTGACGGTGACCTTACTGAAAATCTGATCCAACCTTTATATTTTAAAGCAAGGAAATGAAGGCCAAGCAGAAGATGATCAAATATGAGGGTATCAGATGCCTATGAATAGAGGGTGCCCTGAATAGGAAGAAAGGCATCATGTTTCAAAAGGCATTAGTGATTCTCTGATTCACCAACTTCACAGGCTGGCATCCATCAGAGCTACAGGTCCGAAGAACTGACACATCACTGAACAGGTTGGTTCTGAGATTCTTCAGGGTTTTGAAATCCAAGGGATCTCTTTATGGCTTTCTCAGCATTTTAATTTAATTTTATATTTGTTCATAAGCATGTGATATAGAGAAGCAGAGGGCCCATGATTCAGAAGGGCAGCAATTTGGGGCACATTTGTAGTTCAGTTCTTCTGAAGAGAGGAGTTTGGGCTTCCAGCAAATAGTAGGATCATTTATCTTTGACAGAGAAGGGAGCCTCACTTTAATTTACCCTGGGTGTCAGTGTTAGATATATGTATATATATTCACAAACACTATAGGTATGATATATATATCAGATCAAATCAGATCAGTCACTCAGTAGTGTCTGACTCTTTGCGACCCCATGAATCGCAGCACGCCAGGCCTCCCTGTCCATCACCAACTCCCGGAGTCCACTCAAACTCACGTCTATCGAGTCAGTGATGTCATCCAGCCATCTCATCCTCTGTCATCCCCTTCTCCTCCTGCCCCCAATCGCTCCCAGCATCAGAGTCTTTTCTAGTGAGTCAACTCTTCGCATGAGGTGGCCAAAGTACTGGAGTTTCAGCTTTAGCATCATTCCTTCCAAAGAAATCCCAGGAATGATCTCCTCTAGAATGGACTTGTTGAATCTCCTTGCAGTCCAAGGGACTCTCAAGAGTCTTCTCCAACACCACAGTTCAAAAGCATCAATTCTTCAGCACTCAGCTTTCTTCACAGTGCAACTCTCACATCCATACATGACTACTGGAAAAACCATAGCCTTGACTAGATGGACCTTTGTTGGCAAAATAATATCTCTGCTTTTGAATATGCTCTCTAGGTTGGTCATAACTTTCCTTCCAAGGAGTAAGCGGCTTTTAATTTCATGGCTGCAGTCACCATCTGCAGTGATTTTGGAGCCCCCAAAAATTAAGCCTGACACTATTTCCACTGTTTCCCCATCTATTTGCCATGAAATGATGGGACCAGATGCCATGACCTTAGTTTTCTGAATGTTGAGCTTTAAGCCAACTGTTTCACTGTCCTCTTTCACTTTCATCAAGAGGCTTTTGAGTTCCTCTTCACTTTCTGCCATAAGGGTGGTGTCATCTGCATATCTGAGGTTATTGATATTTCTCCTGGCAATCTTCATTCCAGCTTGTGCTTCTTCCAGCCCAGAGTTTCTCATGATGTACTCTGCATAGAAGTTAAATAAGCAGGGTGACAATATACAGCCTTGACGTACTCCTTTTCCTATTTGGAACCAGTCTGTTGTTCCATGTCCAGTTCTAACTGTTGCTTCCTGACTGCATATAGGTTTCTCAAGAGGCAGGTCAGATGGTCTGGTATTCCCATCTCTTTCAGAATTTTCCACAGTTTATTGTGATCCACACAGTCAAAGGCTTTGGCATAGTCAATAAAGCAGAAATAGATTATTTTTCTGGAGCTCTCTTGCTTTTTCCATGATCCAGCGGATGTTGGCAATTTGATCTCTGGTTCCTCTGCCTTTTCTAAAACCAGCTTGAACATCTGGAATTTCACAGTTCACATATTGCTGAAGCCTGGCTTGGAGAATTTTGAGCATTACTTTACTATATATATGTGTATATGTATATATATATGTGTGTGTGTGTGTATATATATATATATATATATATATATACATACATACATATTAGCACATGCACACACACACACTCTGGGAGATGGAAAAGGACAGGCAAGTCTGGCGTGCTGTAGTCCATGGGGTCACAAAGAGTTGGACACAACTTAGCAACTGAACAACAACACACCCTAACAATGTCTGTCTATCTCCGAGGTTGTGGATATTGCCTGATTTTATGGTGTCAGTGTCTCTTGTCATCTCTTAAGGACTCCCCATTCTAGATTTCAATCCAGTGGAAACTGGACTCTTTCTCTGCCCCTCAGTGACTTTTTAAACAAGGACAGGGCTAAGGGAGGTAGACTAGACACCCATGGAGACTTAGATGAGCGTCTCATTAATTATGCTAAAAGGATCATTTTTCTATCGTCCCCTAAATTATAACATTTTAATCTCTTTATCAGAAGAACAGGAATTTCAATAACCTCAACCATACCTTTAAAAGAGATAGTAATAAAAAACAAAGCTTTCAATGGAAGCTAAATCCATAATAGCCTTTAATGCTTTCCCCCTTCCACCCCCCATTGCTTTTCTTCTGGTTTTAAAAATTGTCCAAGGGTCAAATTTCAGGGAAGAGACAGCTTGAGCTGACTTATCTGTGCAGTGTCAGGGCATTCCTGAGTTGTTCACCTCTATTATTCAATCACATTCCCTCAGCGATCTGTGGTTTGCTCCCATCTCTCCTTCAGGGCTCTGCTCAAATCTCCCCTTACAAAGCAAGGCCTTCCCAGACTGTTCTTCATAACACAAGGATCCCTACCCACCCCTTCTCAGCTCCCTAGCCTCCTTTCCTGCTGTCTTTTCTTATTGCCAACCACCCTGTTTGTTAGTCTGAAGGTTGTCAGCTGGCTCCACTAGACACTGAACTGCCTAAGGATAGAGGTTTTTATGTTTTGTTCACTGCTGTGTCTTTAGCACCAGGAAGACTCTCTGGTGCATAGCAGTTGCTCAATGAATGCTTATTGAATGAATGAAATGTAGGAGGGAATCAAATAGTTAAATAAAGTACTGCTAGAGCAAAGAATAAAAAGATAACCTTAAGCTGAGCATCTTCTCCGCCTCCTGCTTCCAGCACTCCTAGATGCCATCATATAGGACAGAAGAAGAGAAAGGCGTTCACCAGTGTGGGACCAGAGTCCGTGTTAGACGAATAGGTTAAAGACAAAAAGATGCAGATGCTCTACTGTCTCTTGTAGCTGGGAAACAGGAATGGGTCTGGGGATGCAAAACGGCTGAAGGACTGTGGGTCTCTCGCTCTTCAGCACTCTGCTCAGCTTCAGTAGTACGTCTTGACCTCATTCTTCTAGAGCCATCATGAGGCAGTGGACATGGCTGCTAGGAGCTTTGGGATAGTATCATTATAGCTCTCAATCAAGGGGAAAGAAGGAATTCTTTTTTTCACTGTCTGCACATGAAATTCTAAAAAATAATTCCAATTGGTCTAATTTGACCCATTCTTCCAAATAGGTTCTAAGCTCCAAGAAAGCAGGAACGTATTCATTTTCTGCTTACTGCTGAATTCCAAGATCCTAAAGTAGTCCATGGCACAAAATAGGTGCTCACTAAATAATTCTTGGAGGGAGACTGGGAACTGCGCTCTAATAGGTAAGGGGCAGGTGTTGTTACCCCGACACGCCACCAAAAACATTAAATTAGAGAAGAAAGGGATGCTGGGCAGCTAAAATTGTAGGTTCCCATCTTAGAGTATAAAGATTAAAAAAAATAATTTTTACTGGAGTCTAGTTGGTTTAGGACTTCCCAGTATCTCAGATGGTAAAGAATTTACCTGCATTATAGGAGACCTGGCTTCAATCCCTGGTTCAGGAAGATCCCCTGGAGAAAGGACAGGCAACCCACTCCAATATTCTTGCCTGGAGAATCCCCATGGACAGAGGAGCCTAATGGGCTATAGTCCACGGGGTCACAAAGAGTTGGACATGACTGAATGACTAACACACACACACACACACACACACAGTTGTTTTATAATGTTGTGCTAGTTTCTTCTGTACAGCAAAATGATTCTGCCATATATATACATGTATCCCCTCTCTTTTGGTAGAGATGGGGAAACAGTGGAAACAGTGTCAGACTTTATTTTTTGGGGCTCCAAAATCACTCCAGATGGTGACTGCGGCCATGAAATTGAGACGCTTATTCCTTGGAAGGAAAGTTATGACCAACCTAAATAGCGTATTGAAAAGCAGAGACATTACTTTGCCAACAAAGGTCCATCTAGTCAAGGCTATGGTTTTTCCAGTGGTCATGTATGGATGTGAGAGTTGGACTGTGAAGAAAGCTGAGCTCTGAAGAATTGATGCTTTTGAACTGTGGTGTTAGAGAAGACTCACCTCATGAGAAGAGTTGACTCATTGGAAAAGACTCTGATGCTGGGAGGGATTGGGGACAGGAGGAAAAGGGGACAACAGAGGATGAGATGGCTGGATGGCATCACCGACTGGATGGACATGAGTTTGAGTGAACTCCGGGAGTTGGTCATGGACAGGGAGGCCTGGCGTGCTGTGATTCATGGAGTCGCAAAGAGTCGGACATGACTGAGCGACTGAACTGAACTGAACTGAACTGAATTGAAAGTCCTTCTGATTTTTGTTTTCAAACAGAAGGGGTGATTTTCCATTTTCATCTTAGAGTCCCTTCCTGGGAGAGCACAATATTTGTTTGAAGGAATTAAACATTAAGGAAGAAATGAACTGTGGGCCTCTTCCAGTTATAAGATTGATAGGACAAAATGTTACTTTTCTAGGTGCACACTTTTTACAGAAACAAAAGGATTACAATGTAAAGGGAATGAATACACAGGCAAATAGATTATGTTAGATGTTAGTTAACAATATCACACTTGATTTTTAAAAGTTTTAATGTGGGAAGGAATACATGCAGTACATTTTCATTGATTAAAAGAATGAAAAGTCCTTCATGAGAAACACGAGATCATTTACTAAAAATTCCTAAAGTTGTTTATATAATCTGAGCAGCAAAACTAGGAATTTTTCTAAATTTTCTAGATATGCAGAAATCTCTGCTAAGGAAATAATAAGAGATGTGCAAAAAATTTATGTAAGATTGTAATTACAGTTATTGATAATAGGAAAAAAAAACCCTCACAATTGATAAAAAAAAAAAAAACAACCAAGAATTAAATAATCTGTGGTATATTGTATACTTATATATTGAACAAGACAAAAATCATGTTTTAGGACACTAATAACATAGGAAATTGTTCACAGTATACTATTAATTGAAAAATGCATGATTTTAAATTATAATGTAGAGTATGATTCTATTTTTATAAAAAAACAGTCATATTAATAGTGTGGGTCTTTGGACAGGATTAAAGTATTATTGCTGGATTTTTTTCTTTGTACTTTTTTGTAAACTTTGAATTTTTACAGTAAACATGTATTTCTTTTGTAACATTAAATTTGGAAAACATTTCTCCAATCTTCTTTGTATATAGAATTGAAGTAGCTAACAAATCTTGTGAAGTGTTCCTACTTATATTTGAAATCCTGAAATTTACATGGAAATATTTAAAATGCATGTATCCTGTGGATCTTTTTTTATTCTTTTTTATGTTGTTGGAGGAATTCGATCCTGCAGCATTTATTTCTTAAATCACTGCCCATTTCTCCACTTTGAAAATGATGTGCAATGAAAGTTCATGCAAGAAAAATATGTATATAAGTTATTGCAGGGAGCCAAGGGTACACATCTCTGGATGTGAAACTTTAACTGTAACACAAGTGTTGATTTGCTTTCACTTATAAAATCTACCACCAAATGGGATGCTAGCAAGTACTGTGAACAACTCCACAGCAGGATCTATGGATAGAATTAGAACAATGTGGGAGGAAAGTAAAAGGTGATTCAAGAGGGCTGGTTAATTAAAGGAATAGCAGAATGGTGCTTTGCAGGTGGGGAATCAGCAACATTTCTGATTTGCATGCAAACAGGCTTGGGGAAAAGAGACAAAAACTAAACAGAAATAGAGCCAGTCTATTGGATTACTCAGGAAAATGTGTTCTTAAATCTGTCTTCAATGCACCAGAGTGATTGCACAGGTCCAGAATTTGTACTGTTTAATCCAACCCAGCCAAAATGCTTTAATGTCACTACTGATTCGTTTTTCGTTTAGTCCTTAAAGACTCCACAACTTTTATTTCAATTAGCATGTCTTATTGATGTTAATGGTTTTGTGTTTGTATAACAAAATGTTGACATAAAAAATATGTTGTCTACCTGGCAGAGTAACAAGTAGTCAGAAAAAGTTGTGGAGAAGGACTAGTCACTTAAGAATGGATGTAGATTTAAATTAGTGAAAATTGCAGCAAAAATCTTCATTTAGATTTTAATCATCTTAATTTTGCAAAGACTTCTCATAGTTTCAGCAAGAAAGCTCAAACTCAAAAGACGGATTACTCAAAATAGGTTTCCTAAAAACAAACAAACAAAACGGTTTCCTATCGGTAACTTAATGGAAACAACAATATTGAAGTAGTTTTTTGCTCCAAATAGTTGAAAAGTTGGAAAACTCTGTATGTTTAGCAATAGAGCAATATTTATATGGTACATATGATACAGAGAAGGCAATGGCACCCCACTCCAGTACTGTTGCCCGGAAAATCCCATGGATGGAGGAGCCTGGTGGGCTGCAGTCCATGGGGTCGCTAAGAGTCAGACACGACTGAGCGACTTCACTTTCACTTTTCACTTTCATGCATTGGAGAAGGAAATGGCGACCCACCCCAGTGTTCTTGCCTGGAGAATCCCAGGGACAGGGGAGCCTGGTGGGCTGCCGTCCATGGGGTCGCACAGAGTCGGACACGACTGAAGCGACTTAGTAGCAGCAGCAGCACATATGATACAGTCACTCACTGTACTGTGATACAAGTTTCAGAATGATGGTTAACAACACTCTGAGGTAGCATATGAACATTCACACCTTGAAAGTGAAAGTCGCTCAGTCGTGTCTGACTCTTTTTGACCCCATGGATTATACAGTCCATGGAATTATCCAGCCCAGAATACTGGAGTGGGTAGCCTATCCCTTCTCCAGGGGATCTTCCCAACCCAGGGATCGAACCCAGGTCTCCCACATTGTGGGTGGATTCTTTACCAGCCGAGCCACAAGGGAAGACCAAGAATACTGGAGTGGGTAGCCTATCCCTTCTCCAGTGGATCTTCCTGCAGGTAGATTCTTTACCAATTGAGCTATGAGGGAAGCCCTAATGTTGTCTAAAAATCAGAATATTAAATTATATATGTAGATAGACATACCTGTATATTTACCTATAGCATATAAGGAAAAATTAATGAAAGGAAACATTAGTATGTTTGTAGTCAGTAGTTCGGAGAAGGCAATGGCACCCCACTCTAGTACTTTTGCCTAGAAAATCCCAGGGACGGGGAAGCCTGGTGAGCTGCCGTCTATGGGGTCGCACAGAGTTGGACAGGACTGAAGCGTCTTAGCAGCAGTCAGTAGTTAGTATACTAATATACTAATATACTACTAATAAACATTAGTAGTTAGTATACACTAGTACTCTATTCCTGGAGAAGACAATGGCCACCCACTCCAGTACTCTTGCCTGGAAAATCCCACAGATGGAGGAGCCTGGTAGGCTGCAGTCCATGGGGTCGCAAAGAGTTGGACACGGCTGAGCGACTTCTTTCACTTTTCACTTTCATGCACTGGAGAAGGAAATGGCCACCCACTCCAGTGTTCTTGCCTGGAGAATCCCAGGGATGGCGGAGCCTGGTGGGCTACTGTCTATAGGGTCGTACAGAGTCGGACACGACTGAAGCGACTTAGCAGTACTCTATTCCACTAGTTTTTCTTATCCATGCTAATATCAGTTAGGATACTGGTGTTTCATTTTTCATTTTCCAAAATTTCCATACCATGATTATATGAGAACTAACTTTAAAAAATTCACTTATATTCATCTCTACAATTAAAGAAAAAATACTCTGAATCAACTCCTCTAAGAATTCTTCTAAGGTTAAGCTGACCTCCTGTTAACTCCCATTAATTTTCTTACCTTGTAAAACATAACAAAAGTATCAAGTTTATTATGTTTATAACACTGGCATGGAATATATTGTTTCCCAAAGAGTCTAAATTTATTTTAAGACATAGGCCTTTTTTTCTACTTAGGATTAGATGAAGTAATGCATTTGGAAATTATTTCAAAATACAATGAAAGCTAATCATCATAATCTCTACGATTCATGGTGTAAGGTTGTGCATATGATAGACACATGCTTATAAATGCTTATGCGATGGATGAATGAACTCAGGAGGGCAAAGGGCAATAGAGCCAAAAGATGGTTTTTCCTGGGTGCTTAAGGAGCAGGTAGCTTTAGGTGAGAATGGCATTAAAAAGTTGTCTGTAGGGTGACAGAAGGGTCTTCCCAAATCTGTAAATGGAATGAGTCCTCCAAAGGCCATCTAAGGGCAGCATAGAAGGGTGGGGGCTTTGATCTGCTAATCTACACAGAGAAGGGTAGTATTGAAAGGACCGTGTGGGCTTATATGAACTGCAAAGATAAAAATAACCGCAGGAATAAGGTTTTCTCTGAAGGCTCTAGAGTAAATCAGAAGCCTGAAGTTTAGCCATACGCATCTTCCTAATTCGGTTGTTCATGACACCAACTGTGGAATGAGAGCCCAGGCTGAGGATGGACGGCACCAGTCCCTGCCTGTCTTCTCTCTGGGGCTTCCCTGGTGGCTCAGACGGTAAAGAATCTGCCTGCCATACCAGAGACCCAGGTTTGATCCCTGGGTTGGGAAGATCCCCTGGGGAAGGGAATGGCTACCCACTGTACTCTGTGTACCCACTGTACTCTGTCCAGAGTACTGGACAGAGGAGCCTGCGGGGGCTACAGCCCATGGAGTCACAAAGAGTCCGACACGGCCGAGTAACTAACACTTATCACTGGCACTGCAGGTGAAGAGAGCATCAGGACTCCACACAGGCTCCTCTGTGATGATGGCTCTTCCTCCCATCTCTGCAACTCCTTGACACAGATGCTGACAGAGACACATTGTACTCTTACACATGTACTCGAGTGCACGCTGTTATACATTATAAATCAGCACTTAGGGAAGAAACATTTCTCTGCGGGCCAGGTAAACTGTAGAAACATTGATCTGTTCAAAACCTGCCCAACTTAGTGTCTAAACAGACCCCTTGGCTTCTTCAGGTGGAGCAGATTGCATTTGGGTCTGCATTTATGTCCTCCCCAGAGCCGTGGGTGGGCATTGCACAACCAAAAGACTCACTCGGGTGGCTTTTCACAGAACTGAAAAACAGGCATCAAAAACCCAAGCTGCCACCTCTGAAGAGGGAGTCTGCCTGCAACTTTTCCAGCTTGAGAATAAGGTACACTAAAGAAGACTTATAAGAAAAGATTAACCCTACCAACTATTAAAATGCATAATGAAGTTAGAGTAATTAAATCAGTTTATAATCAAGGTAGAAATAGAAAATCAATGAAACAGATTAGAGAGTCTAGAAATAGACCTGAATTTGTTTTCAGATTTGACATGCCGGATAGTATTTAGAATTATAAAGGCAAAATTAGATTTTGTAATAAATTATGTTTGGACAACTGGAAATTTGGAAACAGTGCATAGCTAGATCCTTACTTCATGTCTTACACCAAAATAAATCCCAAGTTATTAAAACATTTATACTTAAAGAATTAGGAATGACAGTACTGGAAGAAAATACCACTAATTAAAAAAAATAATTTTGGAGTGGGGGAACTCTTGGGGTCTGACATAAAACCCAGAAGTTCTAAAGCACAAAGTTGATAAATTGGATTGTTTCAGATCAGATCAGATCAGTCGCTCAGTCGTGTCCAACTCTTTGAGACCCCATGAATCGCAGCACGCCAGGCCTCCCTGTCCATCACCAACTTCCGGAGTTCACTCACACTCACGTCCATCGAGTCAGTGATGCCATCCAGTCATCTCATCCTCTGTCATCCCCTTCTCCTCCTGCCTGCAATCCCTCCCATCATCAGAGTCTTTTCCAATGAGTCAACTGTTCGCATGAGGCAGCCAAAGTACTGGAGTTTCAGCTTTAGCATCATTCCTTCCAAAGAAATCCCAGGGCTGATCTCCTTCAGAATGGACTGGTTGGATCTCCTGGCAGTCCAAGGGATTCTCAAGAGTCTTCTCCAACACCACAGTTCAAAAGCATCAATTCTTCGGTGCTCAGCCTTCTTCACAGTCCAACTCTCACATCCATACATGACCACAGGAAAAACCATAGCCTTGACTAGACGAACCTTTGTTGGCAAAGTAATGTCTCTGCTTTTGAATATGCCATCTAGGTTGGTCATAATTTTCCTTCCAAGGAGTAAGCGTCTTTTAATTTCAGGGCTCAGTCACCATCTGTAGTGATTTTGGAGCCCAGAAAAATAAAGTCTGACACTGTTACCACTGTTTCCCCATCTATTTCCCATGAAGTGGTGGGACCGGATGCCATGATCTTCATTTTCTGAATGTTGAGCTTTAAGCCAACTTTTTCACTCTCCTCTTTCACTTTCATCAAGAGGCTTTTGAGTTCCTCTTCACTTTCTGCCATAAGGGTGGTGTCATCTGCATATCTGAGGTTATTGATATTTCTCCTGGCAATCTTGATTCCAGCTTGTGCCTCTTCCAGTCCAGCATTTCTCATGATGTACTGTGCATATAAGTTAAATAAGCAGGGTGACAATATACAGCCTTGACGAACTCCTTTTCCTATTTGGAACCAGTCTGTTGTTCCATGTCCAGTTCTAACTGTTGCTTCCTGACCTGCATACAAATTTCTCAAGAGGCAGATCAGGTGGTCTGGTATGCCCATCTCTTTCAGAATTTTCCACACTTTATTGTGATCCACACAGTCAAAGGCTTTGGCATAGTCAATAAAGCAGAAATAGATGTTTTTCTGGAGCTCTCTTGCTTTTTCCATGATCCAGCAGATGTTGGCAATTTGATCTCTGGTTCCTCTGCCTTTTCTAAAACCAGCTTGAACATCAGGAAGTTCAAGGTTCACATATTGCTGAAGCCTGGCTTGGAGAATTTTGAGCATTACTTTACTAGCGTGTGAGATGAGTGCAATTGTGTGGTAGTTTGAGCATTCTTTGGCATTGCCTTTCTTTGGGGTTGGAATGAAAACTGACCTTTTCTGTCCTGTGGCCAGTCCTGTGGCCACTGCTGAGTTTTCCAAATTTGCTGGCATATTGAGTGCAGCACTTTCACAGCATCATCTTTCAGGATTTGGAATAGCTCAACTGGAATTCCATCACCTCCACTAGCTTTGTTCGTAGTGATGCTTTCTAAGGCCCACTTGACTTCACATTCCAGGATGTCTGGCTCTAGGTCAGTGATCACACCATCGTGATTATCTGGGTCGTGAAGATCTTTTTTGTACAGTTCTTCTGTGTATTCTTGCCATTTCTTCTTAAGATCTTCTGCTTCTGTTAGGTCCATACAATTTCTGTCCTTTATCGAGCTCATCTTTGCATGAAATGTTCCTTTGGTATCTCTGGTTTTCTTGAAGAGATCCCTACCTAGTCTTTCCCATTCTGTTGTTTTCCTCTATTTCTTTGCATTGATCGCTGAAGAAGGCTTTCTTATCTCTCCTTGCTATTCTTTGGAACTCTGCATTCAGATGTTTATGTCTTTCCTTTTCTCCTTTGCTTTTCGCTTCTCTTCTTTTCACAGCTATTTGTAAGCCCTCCCCAGACAGCCAGTTTGCTTTTTTGCATTTCTTTTCTATGGGAATGGTCTTGATCCCTGTCTCCTGTACAATGTCACGAACCTCATTCCATAGTTCATCAGGCACTCTGTCTATCAGATCTAGGCCCTTAAATCTATTTCTCACTTCCACTGTATAATCATAAGGGATTTGATTTAGGGTCATACCTGAATGATCTAGTGGTTTTCCCTACTTTCTTCAATTTAAGTCTGAATTTAGCAATAAGGAGTTCATGGTCTGAGCCACAGTCAGCTCCTGGTCTTGTTTTTGCTGACTGTATAGAGCTTCTCCATCTTTGGCTGCAAAGGATATAGTCAATCTGATTTCGGTGTTGACCATCTGGTGATGTCCATGTGTAGAGTCTTCTCTTGTGTTGTTGGAAGAGGGTGTTTGTTATGACCAGTGCATTTTCTTGGCAAAACTCTATTAGTCTTTGCCCTGCTTCATTCCGTATTCCAAGGCCAAATTTGCCTGTTACTTCAGGTGTTTCTTGACTTCCTACTTTTGCATTCCAGTCCCCTATAATGAAAAGGACATCTTTTTTGGGTGTTAGTTCTAAAAGGTCTTGTAGGTCTTCATAGAACCGTTCGACTTCAGCTTCTTCAGCATTACTGGTTGGGGCATAGACTTGGATTACTTTGATATTGAATGGTTTGCCTTGGAAATGAACAGAGATCATTCTGTCGTTTTTGAGATTGCATCCAAGTACTGCATTTCGGACTCTTTTGTTGACCATGATGGCCACTCCATTTCTTCTGAGGGATTCCTGCCTGCAGTAGTAGATATAATGGTCATCTGAGTTAAATTCACCCATTCCAGTCCATTCAGTTCGCTGATTCCTAGAATGTCGACATTCACTCTTGCCATCTCCTGTTTGACCACTTCTAATTTGCCTTGATTCATGGACCTGACCTTCCAGGTTCCTATGTAATATTGCTCTTTACAGCCTTGGACCGTGCTTCTATCACCAGTCACATCCACAGCTGGGAATTCTTTTTCTTTGGTTCCATCCCTTCATTCTTTCTGGAGTTATTTCTCCACTGATCTCCAGTAGCATAATGGGCACCTACTGACCTGGGGAGTTCCTCTTTCAGTATCCTATCATTCTGCCTTTTCATGTTGTTCATGGAGTTCTCAAGGCAAGAATACTGAAGTGGTTTGCCATTCCCTTCTCCAGTGGACCACATTCTGTCAGATCTCTCCACCATGACCCACCTGTCTTGGGTTGCCCCACAGCATGGCTTAATTTCATTGAGTTAGACAAGGCTGTGGTCCTAGTGTGATTAGATTGACTAGTTTTCTGTGAGTATGGTTTCAGTGTATCTGCCCTCTGATGCTCTCTTGCAACACCTACCATCTTACTTGGGTTTCTCTTACCTTGGGCATGGGGTATCTCTGCATGGCTGCTCCAGCAAAGCGCAGCCTTTGCTCCTTACCTTGGTTGAGGGGTATCTCCTCACCGCCACCCTTCCTGACCTTCAATGTGGGATAGCTCCTCTAGGCCCTCCTGCGCCCGCGCAGCCAGGGCTCCTTGGACGTGGAGTTGGTTCTCCCGGCTGCCGCCCCTGACCTCGGGCTTAGAGGAGTGGGGTTGCTCCTCCCGCCCACTGCCCCTGGCCTCCGGCTTGGGGTGTGGGTCATCTCCTCCTGGCCGCTGCCCCTGACCTAGGACGCGGGGTAACTCCTCTAGTCGCAGCCCCTGACCTTGGACGCGGGGTAGCTCCTCTTGTCGCCACCCCTGGCCTCGGACGCTGGGTATCTCCTCTGGGCCACCCGCCCTGACCTCGGACGCGGGGTAGCTCCTCTCGGCTGTTCCTGCGCTGTCGCAGTCTGGTACTCTCGGCCGCTGCCCCTGACCTCGGACGTGGGGTAGCTCCTCTTGGCCACCGCCCTTCGGGCATGGGGTCCTCCCGGGTTCTGCCCCTGACCTCGGACGTGGGGTGGCTCCTCTCGGCCGCGCTTTGGCGCGCCTGTCGCAGTGTTTAAAATATATATAAAACTTTAGAATGTTAACAATACTTGTAAACGAAAAATTCAAAGAACAAAATGGGAAAAATGAATGAGTATGATAAAGATATTATCATTTTGTATATATTTGTGGATATTCTTACAAATCAAGACGAGTAAATGGACAGTGAATCAAGGATATGAATAAGTAGTTCATGGAGGAAATGTGTTTCTGTGTGTGTACAAATAAGGCATTGTAAATGTGCACTGAAGATTTATAATGGAGATTAAAACATTAAATACCATTTTCATTTAGTAGTGAATACTGGCATTGGCCAGGTTGTAGAAAAGTGAACACTTTACCTTCTATTATTGTTGAGAGCAATCTGACTTCATCTATCAAAATTTACAATGTACGTATTTTTTTTAGCATAGGGTTCCACTTCTAAGATCTGCTTGCACAGATACACAAAGATACATGTTCAGACAATTTGACTGCAGCATGGCTTGTAATAATAAGCAATGGATAGTCATCCCATGGTCTCTTACAAGAGGGCTCATTAAATTACAGTCTGCCCAGACAATATTCAGTTCTTAAAAAGAGTGAATTAGATCTGAGTGTACTGATACGGAAAAATGTTCAAATACATGAAGTTAAAAAAAGCAAGTGATGGAACAGTGTGCTTTGTGTGATTCTTATTTGAATATTTTAAAAAGTACCATCTATAGAATCAGTTGCATGTTTGTAAATCATTTCTTAAAGGATATAAACTATGAAATGTGGTTACTCAAGTAGTAAGGGCACTTGGGGGACTCAGGTGATAAGGAGAGGAATTTTATATCACATACCATTCTGCATAATTGAGGATTTTCCTCTTGATATGTAATATTTTGGACACAACTGAGTGACTAAGTGACTAATCACATACACACATAATATTTTTACATGTAACAAATTTAATCATTGGGACCAGTCTTGGCCAGGGCAGCAGATTATATACTGGAGGTCTAGATATTTGTGTTTGCCTTTGCAGGTCGAGGAAACCAGATGGGGTAAGAAACACATGTGATTACTCTAGAAAGAATGACTTAGCACATGTCACCCTAAGGAATGCAGTGTCACCAAGAACCTTGGACCAGCACTGAGGTGAGATGGGACAGTCTAAGGCATAGAATTCATGTCTTTCCTTTTCTCTTCTGGTGTGGTGCAGAGGGTGGTCCCTGGCATGGCTCTCCCTCTCTGCATTCTCTGGGGAGCCAGCTCTGCGCTGGGGTTTTGCTACCTTGTCATCGTACCCTGGGTCTCACCTTCTGCTTGCAAAAAAAGATGGTGCAAGAGAACAGCCACTGTCACTGAAGAGACTCCTCAGCTTCCTCTACTAGGCTCTAGCATGACGATTTTGGAATGGTAAGAAGTCTCCCCTATCTAATTACTATAAATGTGTTTATGCATTAGAAAACATCAGAGTCACTTAATGACAACAGCTTGAGAATTACTCAGGGAGTGTTAGGAAAAATGAGAAATCTTCAACACAGCCTACATTCATTATCACTAGGGCAAGAAAGGACTTACAGAAGGTACTCTGGAATTTGATAGCTCTTGAATGTCTTTTGTCTTTTCCTCTTTCTCCTTTCTTCTCTGGGAAGACAGACATAATCTTTCAGTTGACTTTTCATAACTGCCTGAGGAGGTGGCAGTTGACTATTTTTTCAACTTTCTTTTCTTTTTCTTCTACACCCAAAGCAGTGTTTAGGCTCCAGTCAATGGTGTGGAAATGATAGGATTCTTGTGACAGGTTGGAAGGTTAAGAAACTGGAAAGCTTCACCAATGATAAGTCACAGCCCTCAGAGAAAGGCTGGAAGGGAGTTCAGTTTGACTTGGCTCATGAGGAGGGTGTCCCGAGTGCCACCGGGCAAGCACGTAGCTGCCTCTGGCCGGCGTGTTTTCTCAGACCAGGAGCGTGTCCTCAAGAAGTCAGTCTTCACAACTGAAGTAACTCAATCTGAGATGCCCAGCCCCTACTGGTTGGGAAAATTCTAGGGTGTGCAACCCAAATGCTGTGTGTGTATGTGTTAGAAGGTGTATATGTAGGCTGTGGACAGGAAAAACTGGGACCGATGGTATTCTCTTTTCTTTGGAACCTTCCAAGCAGGCTCCCTGATACAGGTGGCTTGTCTGGGAAGGAGTAAATTCTCAGTCCCTCTCAATGTGATGCAATGATGGTCATACTGCAGCATGTATATGTATGTGTGTGTGTGTGAGACAGGGAGAGACAGACAATAAGAGAAAGTTATAGAGCTGGATATACTCAGAAAAAGAGGCTTGAACTTCATGTTAACTAGTTCAGACAAAAGAATTTTGTCAGATGAATAGCTTCTATTTTATGCAAACTCTATATTAATTAGGGTATAAGCTAACTTCTGATAAAATACTTGTCTATATTTGTTTCTGTAATCAAAGTGTATTCTCCCAGACTCTTGTCGATATGGCATCATTGGTAAAACTAGAATGTCAGGGCCAAGGAAATGAGAGTTTTTACCTCTTACTTCAGCCCAACTCCTCTCCTCCCTGGATGGTTCTCTGGGAAGGTACATCCATGTGGAACATACAGGAAGTAAGTTGACAGAGCTACATGTTTGAAAGTGGGTTTGGGCTTGAGGTCTCAATTTGTAGAACTCTGGGAAAGCTAAAAGGACTGTATCAGCCTAATGTTTCACTTTCCCCCAGATGGTTATACCCAATCTATCATATCTACCAGCAGTAGGGGACTAGAACTACAGAGAGAGGAGGGGAGAGAGACTGCAAGGCGAAATGCAAGTGTTTTACAATCCAATGCCTAAAATAACCTAGGCTGCACACAGACTTGGGCTCTGCTGTGGATAGGCAAGAAGAGAGCACAGAGAAGTGCAGAAAACAGCCGTTGGGCCAGCTTTCCACTTTAGCTGCGTGGCTGAGAGCAGGGAAGGAGAGCTGCTGCCAGGTTCATCCCACTCCCAAGTGTGCTTTCACTGCTTGGAGCCCCTGCTCAGCAGGGAATGTGGCCCCGTCAATATCGTGGAGTCTGATCCTCAGACCAATCTGAGTAGTTACCCCCATTTCCAGCAGTGCTTGCAATGGGAAGGGAAGAAGTGATGTATGCGTGGGATGGGGAGTGGGGTGGGGTAGAAGAAGAAGCCTTAGAGCTTGAGGCTTCTGGAGGATCTTGGAAATCATTTTGTCCAACCCACACATTTTGGAGATGAGGAAATATATTGAAATGAAGTGAAGTCTACCAGCAGATCTGGGATTTGAGCTAACCTCTTTAGTGTGGACAGAGAAGGTAATGGCACCCCACTCCAGTACTCTTGCCTGGAAAATCCCATGGACGGAGGAGCCTGGTAGGCTGCAGTCCATGGGGTCACTAAGAGTCGGACACGACTGAGCGAGTTCACTTCCACTTTTCACTTTCATGCATTGGAGAAGGAAATGGCAACCCACTCCAGTGTTCTTGCCTGGAGAATCCCAGGGATGGCGGAGCCTGGTGGGCTGCTGTCTATGGGGTCACACAGAGTTGGACACGACTGAAATGACTTAGCAGCTTAGAAGCTTTGGTGTGGAAACCCTTCTAGTTGCCCTAAACCAGTTGCATCTGTGAAAGCCACTGAGGTGACTCTGCAAATCTCAGAATACAAAAGAGCCCTGGTGCAGAATCATATGTTGCATGAGTCCACCTCACAAGCTGGACTGCTTTTTAATGACTCATCATAAAGACAAATATCCCCCCAGTAGACAGATAGCCCCATAGTTTAATGATTGACATTGCTTTTATGGTGTGAATTTATATGTTTATAAGGATTTTTTTTGAGCATGTCATATAGTTCTGACACTGTAGAGAATTGTTATTAAAGTTGAGCTATCAATGGCTGCTTTTCTTTTAAGTTTGGGCTTTGAGGCCAGGCCCACTGAAACATGTAAGAAATCAATGATTGTATGAAAGGTGATGATTTTAAAAGCTCATGACTGCTTTTTCACAAACCGCTGTCTTCATTTAGCATACCCATGGAGATGGGTAAGGTAGAATCTTCCCAACTTAATGAGTGTTCTTCAGAATAATTTCATAAAAATAGACCTAGTGCAGCCCAATTATTTCCACTCTTGTCTGCAAAGCAAGCGAAAGGTCTGAAGCGGGTCTTCAGGAACTAGCCCTGGAGGGTGCAATCAGCATTGCCATGATTCTCTTTGTGTTTCTGATTATGAAACCTATTTATGAAAATACAGGCAGATCCCAGAAATACTGCAGGTTTGGTTTCAGTCTACCACAATAAAGCAAACATTGCAATAAAGCAAGTTACATGAATTTTTTGGTTTCCCAGTGCGTATAAAATTATGTTCACACTATACTGCAGTTTGCATGCATGCTAAGTCGCTTCAGTTGTGTCCGACTCTTTGCAACCCCATGGACTGTAGTCCACCAGGCTTCTCTGTCCATGGAATTCTCCAGGCAAGAATACTGGAGTGGGTTGCCATTTCCTCCCCCAGGGGATCTTCTCGACCCAGGGATTGAACCTGTGTCTCTTAAGACTCCTTCATTAGCAGAAGGGTTCTTTACCACTAGCTCCACCTGGGAAGCCATACTGTAGTCTATTACCTGTGAAATAGCATTGTGTCTAAAAAAAAAAATTATCTACCTTAATTAAAAATCCTTTATTGCCAAAAAATGCTACCTATTATCTGAGTCTTCAGTGAATCATCATCTTTTTGCTAGTGGATGTTTTGAAATATTATGAGAATTACCAAAATGTGAGCAGATGATGTTGGAAAAATGGAGCTGATGGACTTGCTCAATGCAGGACTGCTACAAACCTTCACTGTGTAAAAAATGCATTTTCTAGCATCTGAAAATGGCTAAAACACATGGCTAAGGCTGCTGCTGGTCCAGAAGAACATTTTGACACCCCATCCCCTTTTTTCCTTTTAAGAAATAGGGGATGTGGGTTTGTAAAAAGAAAAAGAATATATATATATATATGTATATGTAGAGAGAGAAATATCCCGTTGACCATTTTTAAAAGGCTCCAGATTGGGTATTGTGTTTTAACCAAATTTTAAAGATTACCAGGGGAATTGTGGGAGGGTCAAAGACTTGCTACAACTAGGCAGATTTTATAAATGTGCAATAAAAGTGTTTGTTTTACCTTAAAAAAAATGCAATATCTGTGAGGTGCAGCAAAGTGAAATGCAGTAAAATAAGGTGTGCCTGTTAACAGAAAAGGTTTTGGAGGAAAAGTCAAGGGTTGGGAGTAATTGGTGAGCGAGGAAAACTTACTATGTGTAAGCAGGTGATGTAAAACTGGACCATGATACAAACACAAAAAAATCATTATAAGTGGAGACTCCAGAAGTTTAGAGTTCTGTTGAAACCAGTTGATCTCTAGAGAGATTAAGATCTAGCTTTTTCCTTATCTGACAGACTATTTGGGATGCATCTTCATTTTGTGTTATAAATAGATCATGAAGTTATCCTCCTGTATGATAATGTCTGTTGCTGTATATTAGTCAGAAAATGAGATCCTACACCCCTACTTACTCAAGTTATAAGAGTAAAGATTTTACTATCTGCTGAATTCAATAGTAGGAAACACGAAATGGTAGCATGAGAAATCTTAGACTTCAAATCTAGATTTCAGGGTTTAAGTTCTGAAGTCACCACTTCTTCATTAAGGAACCTTGGACAAGTTAGCTTTACCCTGCAGTTTTCCAAGTTGGAAAATAGGATTTGTTTTTACCAACATCAAAGAATAGGTGTGATGATTAAATGAGAGACTATGGGCATAAATATGCTTCGCAGAGAGCTTGACACAGGGGAAACTCAGTGAGTGATGGTAGTTAAATATACTAGCTTCTGGTATATTATATGAGTTTTAAAACTTGAATCCAAGAGTCTGCTTCTTTTAGGATTGCTAGTGATAGCAATCATCATTGTATGCTTATTAAATGGTTTGATAGGAAAGACATGTTTTTTATATTTTATATCTTATGGCCCATATCATCAAATAAGCACAAATATTTTCTGTGCATAAGTCATATTCTCAGTACAGGAAATAAAATTCCTGATGAGGACCAGGGTAATCTAAGAGGCTGCTCCATATATTATCAAAACAACATGTTAGATTAGAATCTTCAGAATATGAGATAGTCAAAGGTTCTTTCTTTAAAGTTATTTGGGAAGGAGGTCTGAGAGTAACATCAAAGAGAACCCCAGCCTAGAAGCAAGCTAAGTATTTCTGGAAACTACATAAATCCTTTAATTTAGTGAAATATAGTCTCATTATGAGCATAACGCAACTGACCTCCCAATACTTTGGTGATGAGCCCTGCTCTGGCCAAGGTTCCCTTGGCGCATTGCTGGAAGATATCACAATTCTTCTGAGAGATTCAATGATATGCAAACTATTTGAAAGACAAATTGGCAGTTACCTAATCCTTGGGCTCTTGGTGATAAAAGTGAGGATTTTAAAAAGGTATTTGTTTGGTCAAAAATGTTTTCTAATTCTTACAACAACTCTGGTATGAATTGTTGTTGATGATATTCAGTTGCTCAACTCTTTGTGACCCCATGGACTGCAGCACACCAGGCTTCCCTGTCTTTCACGATCTCCTGGAGTTTGCTCAAATTCATGTCTTTTGGTTGGTGATGCCATCCAACCATCTCATCCTCTGTCATCCCCTTCTCCTCCTGTCTTCAATCTTTCCCAGCATCAGAGTCTTTTCTAATGAGTCAGTTCTTTGCATCAGGTGGCCAAAGTATTGGAGCTTCAGCATTAGTCCCTCCCATGAACATTCAGGATTGATTTCCTTTAGTATTGACTGGTTTGATCTCTTTTCAGTCCAAGGGACTCTCAAGAGTCTTTTCCAGAAACATAGTTCAAAGGCATCAATTCTTCAGCACTCAATCTTTTTTCTTGTCCAGCTCTCACGTCCATACATGACTACTGGAAAAACCATAACTTTTACTATACGTACCTTTGTAGGCAAAGTAATGTCTCTGTTTTTTAATACACTGTCTAGTTTTGTCACTGTTTTTCTTCCAAGATGTAAGCGTCTTATAATTTCACGGCTGCAGTCACTGTCCACAGTGATTTTGGAGCCCAAGGAAATAAAGTCTGTCACTGTTTCCATTATTTCCCCATCTCTTTGCCATGAAGTGATGGGACAAGATGCCAATGATCTTAGTTTTTTGAATGTTGAGTTTTAAGCCAACTTTTTCACTCTTTTCTTTCACCTTCATCAAGAAGCTCTTTAATTCCTCTTCTCTTTCTGCCATAGGGTGGTGTCATCTGCATATCTGAGGTGGTTGATATTTCTCCCGGCAATCTTGATTCCAGCTTGTGCTTCATCCAGCTGGCATTTCACATGATGTACTCTGCATATGAGTTAAATAAACAGGGTGATAATACACAGCCTTGAAATACTTCCTCAATTTTGAACTTCAGTTTATTGCTCCATGTTTGGTTCTAACTGTTGCTTCTTGACCTGCATACAGGTTTCTCAAAAGGCAGGTAAAGTGGTCTGCTATTCCCATCTCTTTAAGTATTTTCTACAGTTTTTTGTGATCTACACAGTGAAAGTCTGTGCATAGTGAAGCAGAAGTAGATGTTTTTCTGGAAATCTCCCCTTTTCTATGATCCAACAGATGTTGGCAATTTGATCTCTAATTCCTCTGCCTTTTCTAAATCCAGTTTGTACATCTGGAAGTTTTTGGTTCACATACTGTTGAAGCCTAGCTTGAAGGATTTTGAGCATTACTTTGCTAGCATGTGAAGTGAGTGCAATTGTGCAATATTTTAAGCATTCTTTGGCATTTCCCTTCTTTGGAGTTAGAATTAAAGCTGACCTTTTCCAGTCCTGTGGGCACTGTTGAGTTTTACAAATTGCTGGCATATTGAGTGAAGCACTTTCCCAGCATCATCTTTTATGATTTGAAATAGCTCAGCTGGAATTCCATCACCTCCACTAGCTTTGTTTGTAGTGGGCCTTTCCTAAGGTCCACTTGACTTCACACTCCAGGGCGTCTGGGTCTGGGTGAGTGATCACACCATTGTGTTTATCTGGGTCATTAAGGTCTTTTTTGTATAGTTCTACTGGTATGAATTATTATCCTGATTTTTAAAAATGAGAGAACAAGTTAAGAGAGTTTCAAAATTTAGCTCAAACAATGGTGTTTAGATTTGAATTTAAGCCTGATCCTCAAGACCAATTACACTAAATTACTTTGCAAGTAGGTTGCGGTAAATGTTGTGGGTGGCCAGAGGCCTTTACTTTTAGCCTCTGGTCAAATGCTGGTCTATAGTCAACAAGCCTTGTGGCTACTGAAATAGTCTTAGAGGTATATGTTTGAGCAAAGATTTTCCTTGCCTGCTATGTTTCAGGTTGCATATCCTGCTGCAGTTCTAGAATAAATTGGAATAGGAGTCTTACCTGGTTCTCTCAAAGCAGGAATGGAACCAGACTCACAGGGCTCTCTTGTCCCAACTCATTCATTCATCCGTGTTCAGTCAGTATATTCAGTGCCTACTATCTATCTGCTAGGCACCTGCAACCCTTTTGTGAGCAAGATAAATAGACACCAGCTCTCATTATACTCTGATTTATATTTTAGGCTCTGAAAGTTTCAGAATTGTGCTGGGTTTCCAAGGAGGAATGAAATTTACCTGCTTGAAACTTTGCAGTGGAGATGGTACTGCAATGATTTGATTGTTTTTGTAGATTACAGTGATATTTCTCCTCCATTCCTCCAGTCTAAGTAAATGTCAGGAATACTGAAAAGGTTGAAACTGACATGTTTCTATCAACAAATCCATATTGGTTGGATGTAGTGGGATAAAACAGGCTTAGAAATCACCCACCTTCCAGGTACACTGCTTTGCTTGTATCATTTGTGACTTGTGTTGATGCTTTTGGTATTCATTGAATTCTTAAAGTGTCAGAACTATAAGTGCAAATGCAGGCCCCAACTCTTATTTATTTCTACCCTGAAAAGTCAGATAAATGTGTCCAAAGGTTCTCTGCTAGACAAACATTATGCTAATTTTTATAAGGAGTCTTTTTTCAGTAACAGTAACAATGGTCCTCTCCCAAAACAAACCCAAACAAGAGCCCCCAGAACTGAGCTTTCTGAAATCTACTCTTCCCACAGCTCCCCAGGCAAGCAAGTAGCTGACTGTTTCTTGTCTCTGAGGCCTGGAAGAGGATGGCATTCAGCACAAAACTTCCACTCTGAGAGGAGGCTGAGATATAGTGGTTGTGCTAAGTTGCTTCAGTCGTGTCTGACTTTTTGCGACCCTGTAAAGAACAACCCACTAGGCTCCTCCATCCACGGGGTTCTCCAGGCGAGAATACTGGAGTGGGTTGCCATGCCCTCCTCAAGGGGATCTTCCCAAGCCAGGGATTGAACCTGCATCTTTTACATCTCCTGCATCTTTACCACTAGTGCTACTTGGGAAGCCAGAGCTGGAGTTCCTGGGTCCAGATGTTTGGCTCCCCGGCTAAGAAGCTACGTGACCTTGGCAAGTTACTTATCCTCTCCCTTCTTCAATGATCTTCTCTGTAAAATGTGAATGATAAGAAGAGTACTTATCTCATTCCCGGTGAAGACTAAATGTGTTAAAACATGTAAGGCATTTAGAAAGGTGCCTGGCATACAGTGAGTATCCAAAGCTAACTATTATTGATTATGAGGTTTATTGTGTTGTGAAACTTCTTAATGTGTCCTGCTAGACAAATACCTGTGGGTCTCTCCAACAAGTCATGTACTTAGGACTAGTCTGAGACTTCTCTGATCCTTTCACTTCCATAAACCACAGGACATCATCTGTGAGAGGCTTCCATCTCTAGGGTCAAGGGGCAGATGGGCATGGGGGAAGGGAAAGAAAGGGTGTGTTGCTTTGTTTCCAATTCTAAATGGGCCATTGTTTTAAAAACTTGGGTATCTAGAATGCTTCGTTGAACTCGCCTCAGTATTTGGGGAGGAAAGTGGGAACTAAAATACAAGCTAAAGTGCTCTAAATTTTCTTCGTTGTACATATTGGAATCTGAGGCCATTTGTTAGCTAGAATTTTAGCTAGGATTTTAAATGTGATCCGTATAACTGGTTTAGGTAAAAGACTCACTTAAAATTCATCAGACCTTTGCACCTAGTGAAGGAAGCAGTGTGTAACTGTATTTAAAGCTATTGCTCTTTCTAAATTGTGCTTTTAAATGTTCCAGAAGCAAGGTCCCAGTAAGGAACCATTTTTGTGGAGCACAGCTAAGCCAGAGAAGTCATGTGGTATAGCAGGCAACTCCTGGGCACTGGGAAGAGGACTGTTTGAATGAACCAGCAACTTGGTTCCTCAGTAAGTTTTTGGGTTGAGACACGGTATTGGCTAGAATAACTGTTTGGGGGAAACTCTTGGGGATTTCAAAAGTCTCAATTTTTCTGTTTCTTATGAAGAAAGAATATAGAACCACCACAGGTAGCACAACCCATAGGCAAAGATAGCCGTTTTCTTTACCCACAGCGTGACTATTCAGGGAGAACTAGCTTCAGCTGAGGGCTTCCCTGGTGGCTCAGATGGTAAAGAGTCAGCCTGCAATGCAAGAGACCCAGGTTCGCTCCCTGGGTCAGCAAGATCCCCTGGAGAAGGGAATGGCAACCCACTCCAGTATTCTTGCCTGGAGAATCCCGTGGACAGAAGAACCTGAGGGGCTATAGTCCATGGGGTCTCAAAGACACAACTGAACGACTTTCACTCACAGCCTCAGTTGAACTTTGCCAGCAGGCGGATGCAATCTGTCATAACACACAAACTGCAAATCAGAGGGAAGCCCTGGCCTCAGGTATGGACTTTTTTTCTTTTTTTTGAGAAAATTTTCCTAAGCCAAGGTTTAATTAGGTGCTGAAAGGAAGAAAATTTAGTGGCACGAGGTGCTATTCTTCACCTATCCTTGTTTCAATATTGTTTCAAAACACGGTCGGTCGTTCTTATCTGCAGAATGCCCTTATCCGCTGGTTCTGCAGATAAGGAGGGAGAATGGACTGTGCTTTGCCATCTTATGTCAGAAACTTGAGCATCTGTGGATCTGGGTATCCAGGAGGGCCCTGGAACTAATCCCTGATGGATACCGAGGGATGACTGTACCTACTTGACATGTGACCTTAGATAAGCTGCTTTGCCGCTCAGTGCCTTAGTATCCTAATATGTAAAGTGACATTAATAGTAGCTTCTGTGGCATGGAGTGGGGGTCTTGTGAGTGTTAAATAAATTGATACATAACAAATACTTAGAATAGTGCCTGCTCACCCATAGTCTCTGCTTTTATTGCTATTATAATATATATTATACATTATGTTTAATAAGTATTGTTTAGATGATCAAATACATTATTTTTCTAACAGTTCCTCTGAAGATAAAAATCATTAAGTAGTGTGGAAGCATACGTGATTTCATTTTCCCCCATTACCCATGCCAAATGGGGACCTACTTGGTCTGGTCCACATACCCACAGCAGACTAGGTTTTTGAGAGGAACAGAGCAATCTATGTAGGACTGTTCTTCTATTTTTAAACCTATTAAGCAATGGTAAACATCTCTGACACAGAAAGAAAACTCTAAACAAATGATTGTTTTATTTATCAGCATCATGTAGTGCCACAAGTATTTGGCATGGCATTAGAAGACCATTCTAGAGTGTTATTTATGTCTACTACTTGGGATTTTAAACAAGGATCTAAACGTTAGAAATTCAGTAACACCACTGGGGATACATGAAAAGCGTACCTCTCCTGTATCTATAATAATTCTCCACTTATTGTTCCTGGAGAGACACATAGGTTGCACTGTTCCTGTCACTTCTGTCTTAAAAGAATGGTTTAAAGACGAAAATGGTAAAATAGCAGAGAAAATAGCCAAGTTGTATTTTGATAAGCAAACTGCTGAGCCATTTTTTATTTAATGGAAGCAGAGGAAGTGGGCTCTTTTCTGCTTATTTCAAGGCTTCCTTGAAGTGATCAAGCATCCTTGTTCTCACCTTCTTGCCCCAGCTGCTTGGAGATTTGGGCTCCTACTGAGAGTAGCATAACATAGGGAGAGGGAGTTCTGTTTTTCTTAGGAGAATGATGAAAGGAAAATAAGATGGTGACTCAGCTGGCCAGCCGGCAGCCTTTGCCTGGGGAACACTCGGTACCACCCACTTTCTCCTCCACCCGGTGTTCTGGCTGAACCTGAATTAAGTCCGATGGCTGCATACAATGCGGCAGACTTGATAGAGGGGTTCTAGGCTCACCCCACCTCCCTCATTTTCTAAAATTCTTGACGTTGACTGTCCTCTGTGATTAACTCAGAAATATCAGAAACTGCATGAAGAACATGGCTACTCTAAGAAGGGACTGGAAGCATGGAATTCCTCCCCAAGGCCCCCTAATGATGCAGTAGAATGGTTGACAAAGCGGTCTTTGACTTAAGAGAGAAGAGATGTTACCTCATAGTGATCCATTAAAATGATGGAGTTGAATGTTCCTGCCGCCACTGCAGAATTAAAATAATCAGGGTTAAACAGGATGGAGGGAAATGTAGGGAAATAGCCAACAGTGAAGAGTAGTTATGCATAGTTGGTCAGTGTAATTGCACTTATACATTCTGGAAGCCTTGCCACCGAGCCACGGGGGAGGTTACCTCCATTCAGCCACCCTCAGCTGAACACAGAAAAGGAATTGAGTGATGATTTTCTCAGATTTCCTGAGGATAATAGAGAACACTCTAGGTGCATGAGAAAGACATTAATTTATGACATACAATGGATGCCATGGGTCAACAAAGCTTAATTTTCTCAGGTTGAGAAAGGTTCCCCACTATTCTTGGCATGGCATGTTTCAAAGATGGGGCTAGTGAAACAGACAGCCCATGGCTGGGGATGTCTCTGTGGTCAGGGTGTAGGATACTTTTATTCATATCCTTGACTCAGGTCAGGCTTTAGAGTATATGTAATTGTGAAATGCCATTCATTCATTCACTCAACAAACAACTGAATCTCTTGCCCTTTTCTAGGCCCTGTGCCAGAAGAAGGGGATGCCATGGTAAATAAGAAGCAGATGAACAAAAGTCAATGATAATCTGTGCTAGGTTTTGGAGAAACTCTAAGGGACCAGGAGAGAGAAAAACAATGGATTTGGGAATGTGCATGGTAAGTCAGGAGGCAGGCATGCTTCAAAGAGGGATATTCCTGAACACACATTCTCTCAGCTTGGCGGATTCACCTATCTGGCAGGTGGTGGTAGCCATTTAGGCAATGTTTATGCCTTTATGCAGAGAAAAAAAATGTTATCTCTCTGCTTCACAGTTCTTTTATAAACACAAGCAATTCCCTGCTACGACGCTGGGAATCTCTGTATTGCCAGCACATGAGGGAGGGCTTAGGACATAGCAGGTATGTGACAGTGTTCAGTAACAAAAATGGAAGGGGCTTTTAGAACAGTAGGATGTTGAATCTGTGGTGTCATAGAATAAATAAGTTCCACATTTTCTCTACTTATTGTTGAGTTTTTGGCAATAGTAAAGTACTTTGACTTTTTTCCTTGATCTTTCTGAAATCAAAGCAACCCCAGAGAATGTAAACTCCTGAAAAAATGTTGGATTTCTCTTTCATGTGAAAGGGGAAAAACCCCTCCAGTTTCTGGTGTAGTAGATATTATGTATATGTTGATTTTGCCTGTGTTGCTTCAGTTCATGTCAGGCACTTCTGTCGTGATATGGCATTCGATATCTGACCTTAGGATGCTTTCAAAAGCATCCTACAGATTTATTCCTGTATGTATAATGAAGAACCCTGCAATATTTTAGAGCTTTTTTAAATTAAACTACACTAAAGCTAACTTGTGACATAATTTTCTCATGTACTCCTAAAAGGACTATGAAACAATTGTTTTGACATTTCTTGAATTTATTTTAAAACAAGAAAAATTATATATTTATTAATCTGGTGAAATGATGTGTATATAATTAAATTCTAGAACGTCCACATTTTGAGACATCAGTAGGACTTGGTGATCATGAAATTTTATGTGTCAGCTTGGTTGGAGGATGGTGTCCAGTTGTTTGGTCAAATGCTATTTTGGATACTGTTGTGAAGGTACTTGGTGGATGTGATTAGCATCCACAATTCCAGTTGACTTTCAGTAAAAGATATTAACCTTTGTAATGTGATTTTTGATTCATCCAATCAGTTGAAGACCTTAAAAAGCAGAAACTGATATTTCAGGAAAAGAAGGAATTCTGCCTTAAGACTGGAACGTAGAAATCTTGCTGGAGTTTCCAGCCTACTTGCCTGCTGTATAGATTTGGAACTCAAGACTACAACATCACCTCTTGTCTGCATTTCTAGCTTGCTGGTTTGCCCTAGGGACTTTTTTTTTTTTTTTTTTAAACTGAAGCATGGTGGACTAATGGTATTATATTAGGGATTTTGTTTATTTATTTTATTTTTCAAAGATTTTTTTTTATGTAGACCATTTTTAAAGTCTTTATTGAATTTATTACTGTATTACTTCTGTTTTATGTTTTGGATTTTCATCTGTGAGGCCTGTGAGATCTGAACTCCCTGACCAGAAATGGAACCCATGCTCCATGCATTGGAAGGTGAAATCTTCACCATTGGTCACCAGGGAAGTCCCTATATTAGAGATTTTTTGACTTATCAGCTCACATAATTGAATAAGCCAGTTCCCCAAAATGCATCTTTTCATATATATATAATAGGGTATACCATCAGTTCAGTTCAGTTGCTCAGTCGTGTCTGATTCTTTGCGACCCCATGGACTGCAGCATTCCAGGCTTCCCTGTCCATCACCAACTCCTGGAGCTTGCTCACGATCATGTCCATCAAGTCAGTGATGCCATCCAACCATCTCATCCTCTGTCATCCCCTTCTCCTCCTGCCTTCAGTCTTTTCCAGCATCAGGGTCCTTTCCAATGAGTCAGTTCTTCGCATTAGGTAACCAGAGTATTGAAGTTTCAGCTCCAGCATCAGTCCTTCCAATGAATATTCAGGACTGATTTCCTTTAGGATGGACTGGTTGGATCTCCCTGTAGTCAGTGCAAGGGCATCTCAAGAGTCTTCTCCAACACCACAGTTCAAAAGCATCAATTCTTCGGCACTCGGCTTTCTTTATAGTCCAACTCTCACATCCATACATGACCACTAGAAAAACCATAGCTTTGACTAGGTGGACCTTTGTTGGCAAAGTAACGTCTCTGCTTTTTAATATGCTGCCTAGGTTGGTCGTAGCTTTTCTTCCAAGGAGCAAACATCTTTTAATTTCATGGCTGCAATCACCATCTGCAGTGATTTTGGAGCCCCCAAAAATAAAGTCTGACACAGTTTCCACTGTTTCCCAATCTATTTGCCATGAAGTGATGAGACCAGATGCCATGATCTTAGTTTTTTGAATGTTAAGTTTTAAGCCAACTTTTTCACATTCCTCTTTCACTTTCATCAAGAGGCTCTTTAGTTTTTCTTCACTTTCTGCCATAAGGGTGGTGTCCTCTGTGTATCTGAGGTTATTCATATTTTTCCCAGCATCTTGATTCCAGCTTTTGCTTCATCCAGCCTGGCATTTCACATGATGTACTCTACATTTAAGTTAAATAAGCAGAGTGACAATATACAGCCTTGATGTACTCCTTTCCCAATTTGGAACCATATAAACCATATATAGGTGTATACCACATATAGGATACATATGTTTTTGTGTATATATATCTCCAATTGTAGGGACCTAACAGAAGCAGAAGATATTAAGAAAAGGTGGCAAGAATACACAGAATAACTGTACAAAAAATATCTTCATGACCCAGATAATCACGATGGTGAGATAACTCACCTAGAGCCAGACATCCTGGAATGTGAAGTCAAGTGGGCCTTAGGAAGCATCACTATGAACAAAGCTAGTGGAGGTGATGGAATTCCAGTTGAGCTATTTCAAATCCTGAAAGATGATGCAGTGAAAGTGCTGCACTCAATATGCCAGCAAATTTGGAAAACTCAGCAGTGGCCACAGGACTGGAAAATGTCAGTTTTCCTTCCAATCCCTAAGAAAGGCAATGCCAAAGAATGCTCAAAGTACCGCACAATTGCACTCATCTCACACGCTAGTAAAGTAATGCTCAATATTCTCTAAGCCAGGCTTCAGCAATACATGAACCATGAACTTCCAGATGTTCAAGCTGGTTTTAGAAAAGGCAGAGGAACCAGAGATCAAATTGCCAACATCCAATGGATCATCAGGAAAGCAAGACAGTTCCAGAAAAACATCTATTTCTGCTTTATTGACTATGCCAAAGCCTTTGACTGTGTGGATCACAATAAACTGTGGAAAATTCTGAAAGAGATGGGAATACCAGACCACCTGATCTGCCTCTTGAGAAATTTGTATGCAGGTCAGGAAGTAACAGTTAGAACTGGACATGGAACAACAGACAGGTTCCAAATAGGAAAAGGAGTTCATCAAGGCTGTACATTGTCACCCTGTTTATTTAACTTACATGCAGAGTACACCATGAGAAACGCTGGACTGAAGGAAGCACAAGCTGGAATCAAGATTGCCAGGAGAAATATAAATAACCTCAGATATGCAGATGACACCACCCTTATGGCAGAAAGTGAAGAACTAAAGAGCCTCTTGATGAAAGTGAAAGTGGAGAGTGAAAAAGTTGGCTTAAAGCTCAACATTCAGAAAACGAAGATCATGGCATCTGGTCCCATCACTTCATGGGAAATAGATGGGGAAACAGTAGAAACAGTAGCTGACTTTATTTTTCTAGGCTCCAAAATCACTGCAGATGGTGATTGCAGCCATGAAATTAAAAGATGCTTATTCCTTGGAAGGAAAGTTATGATCAACCTAGACAGCATATTAAAAAGCAGAGACATTACTTTGCCAACAAAGGTCCGTCTAGTCAGGGCTATGGTTTTTCCAGTGGTCATGTATAGATGTGAGAGTTGGACTATAAAGAAAGCTGAGCACCGAATAATTGATGCTTTTGAACTGTGGTGTTGGAGAAAACTCTTGAGAGTCCCTCAGACTGCAAGGAGATCCAGCCAGTCCATCCTAAAGGAGATCAGTCCTGGGTGTTCATTGGAAGGACTGATGTTGAAGCTGAAACTCTAATACTTTGTCCACCTGATGTGAAGAGCTGACTCACTGGAAAAGACCTTGATTCTGGCAAAGATTGAGGGCAGGAGGAGAAGAGGACGACAGAGCATGAGATGGTTGGATGGCATCACCGACTCAATGCACATGGGTTTGGGTAGTCTCTCAGAGTTGATGATGGACAGAGAGGCCTGCATGCTTCGATTCATGGGATTGCAGAGTCAGACATGACTGAGCTGAACTGATCCCATATATTTGTCTATATCTCTCCATGTATATGGATACACACACACACACATACGTATGTGCGTGTGTGCTAATTCACTTCAATCATGTCCAACTCTGTGACTCTATGGACTGTAGCCCACAAGGCTCCTCTGTCCATGGGGATTCTCCAGGCAAGAATGCTGGAGTGGGTTGCCATGCCCTCCTCCAAGGGATCTTCCCAACCCAGAGATCAAGCCCATATCTCTTATGTCTCCTGCGTTGGCAAGTGGTTTCTTTACTACTAGCCCCACCTCAAAACCCCTCCCCTTCCATATATATGTATATAGCTGATTCTGCTTCTCAGGAGAACTCTGAGTGTTGTAGACTATTTGGTTCAACTGTTTGGTTCTTCTTTCCTACAGTCTAGTTAAACTTGAGTAAAACTGGTAACAGTTTCTAGATTTCTACTGCTCTAATGAGAGACCAGAGAGATTTGAAAGGAAGCCAAGGCAGTGTCCCACTCTTAAAGCTGCCCTCCCAAAAGGAAAGGAGCTTTTGGCACTGGGGAGAGGAGCACTGAGCACGTCCATTTATTTCATTTATTTTGTTGTCTATTTGGCAAAACAGAAAAATATGGATAAGACTTTTTCATATACCATCATATTAATCTGGTAGGTAAGCTGTGAGTCATGAGCCTGTCCTGGAGGGAGAAAAAGGGCTTCATGAAATATCTGTGCCCCTCTTCTCTATAACAGGAGGGTCAAGGAGCACAGCAGCATTCGTCTCATGACAGGATTTTTATCTCCTCTAATGCATAAAATGACGTGATGGGAAGGGGGAACTAGAAAGATACAGTGGAGATAGTTCTAGAGTCACAGATTCAAATATTTTGCAGCTAAGATTGACTTGAGATTTTTCTTGGTATTGGAGTGTCTTTTCTTGGTTTGGGGTATTGGCACTTGAGGTGACTCACTTTATTCTATCACCCCAACTTGTGTCTAATAGAACCAGCCAAATACCTGGAGATTCCCAAGGCTGATACCCAGCTGGTTACAGGTATCATTGGTTGTGTATGTTACTGACCATCATTTCACTCACCAGTGGGAATAAAATAGCTCCTAAATAGCTAGAACAAAGATGCAGAAGTAGAGTTTCTCTTTCTTCCCCATCCTCTCCTCTTCAATTTCAAGTGTTCCCACCCTGGATCTTCCACCTTTCAGCAGCATTTGTTCTTTCCTTGTCCTGTGCTCCATCAATCTGGATGGAAGGGCTAGATGTGTATACCATCTCTTTTTTTTTTCTTAGGATCTCCTTTGCATTCCCCTTTGACCCAGACCAACTTTACTCACATTTCTAATAACATACATCTTACCAACCTCTTGTGACTTAGTTTTTCTTGTATTTACACAAGCTCTGGGCTTCCCAGGCGGCTCTGGTGGTAAAGAACCTGCCTGCAAATGCAGGAGACATTACAGACACAGGTTCTATCCCTGGGTCAGGAAGACCCCCTGGAGGAGGGCATGGTAACCCAGTCTAGTATTCTTGCCTGGAGAATCCCATGGACAGAGGAACCTGGCGGGCTACAGTCCATAGGGTAGAAAAGAATTGGACACAACTGAAGCAACTTAGCATGCACGCAAGCTTTAAACAGACCTTGCAATTATGATCTCTGAAAGGCTGGGTTGAGGAAGGATAGTATAATTCAGAATATGGAGTTTGGTTACAATTTTACAGAATATAAATGGGGTTACATGTCTTTCCCAGGACATACAACATCTATTACTTAAACTTGTACCTGGTTACTAGCTCCTAACTTGACTGCTGACATCAGCACAAAGAATATGATACTTTATTATTCTAGACTACAAAAGATTCCTTGAGTAGTCTCTCCCTGATCCTTAGGGTAAAATGATTTATAGATAAGAATGATTAATAGAACTGAAGTGACTCTTAAGAAGTCTAATTGACCTCACTGCTTCCAGGTGGTCATTGCTATACCAGCAATGACGAAACAACTTTAGACTCACATAAGCAGTCTAATTAACTGCAGGTGACTGCCTGAAAGCCTATGTTGATAGGAATTGTTTGATCAAATCCAGACTCTGAATTTTCTGTAATTGATATGTGATATCTGATATGGATAAGTGATAGGAAAGTGCTGACACTCCTGACTCATAGATTCCATTCTTGGTTAAAATCAACGGAGATAGAGAATTACTCCCTTCAATTTAAAATGACTTCACACAGGGAGAAAGGGTTTCTGGTGAGCAAAGGCAGAGGGAAATTCATCTTGCTACAGAGGAAAGAGGAGGTTGACAAATCGCCATATTTTTTGAGTGTGATAACTTTTCTGAAAATGTGCTAAAATAGAACAATACTCTTAAGATGATTATCTGGACTGTGAGAGAAACTTTAAAGGCTAATAGAATGGCCTGCTTGTTTTCCTAGCTCATAAGGACACGCTACTGAGAGTGAAAGTGTGAAGTCGATGAAAATTGGCCTTCTTCACAGCTGAGTGAAGAGGATGTTTCCATTGTCAGAAAACACTCTTACATTGGACTTTCAGTGCTCTAAATTTAAACATATAAATTAAAAAATACTGTTTTGCCGAACTGTGTGAAATAGTACATTTTCCCTTTAATGGAAAATTCATTCCCACATAAAAACATAACTTGCTGTTCTTGGTTCAGATAGCTTCAGAGAAACTTTTTTTTTTGGTATCTTCTTCTAAAATGCGGGCACCCTAGACTTAGCTAAGAAATAAACAGAAACCACAATACATTTATTTCAGAGATGTTAGCCTGCAAATAGGATTATGTTGTGGCTAAGGCCCAACAAAAAACATCTAAAGGCTAATGAAGTCTTTGTAAATGCAGGCAACTAGACTTACAACCCCCTTCATACTATGTGCAGTGACAGCAATAATACAACCACTTTTTGAATAATAAGCTATCATTTATTATTATATACCTGCTTGTCTCCTGATTTGCTTCTTTCCTTTCTTTTGCTTCCCGTCTTCTTGTTTCACATATACTGAGTTCCTATTATGTTCTAGGAACTCTGTAAAGCTCAGGATATGATGGCATTGGATTTCTGAATAGACAAGGCTTCTGGCTTCACAGAGTTTACACTCTAATGTAAATTTATACTCTAGTGGGGAAAGCTGGGTATGCATTATTAACAATGATGTGTTGTGTCAGGATGGATTGAATTGTCTATCTATATCCTTTTGGTAGACAAAGGGGAAATTTGGGGACTAGAAGAGAGTGATTTCAATATTTTCCTATTTATTGCTCACTAATACTAATATGAGGAAGGGCTTCCCCAGTGACTCAGTGGTGAAAAATCCTCCTGCAATACAGGAGCCACGGGAGAGGTGTGTTCGATCCCTGGGTCAGGAAGATCCCCTGGAGAAGGGCATGGCAACACACTCCCGTATCCTTGCTTAGAGAATCCCATGGAGAGAGGAGCCTGGTGGAATATAGTCCATAGGGTTTGCAAAGAGTTTGACATGACTGAAATGACTTAGCACGCATGCACACTGTATGAGGAAGGCAGAGACAAATGTATCTTTACTATGAAATAACCTAGATGCTATTTTACAAAGAATTGGATTAAGTTCATATTAATAGGAGAAGTCAAACTTTAAAAAAGGATGTAGGTCAGATATATTGATCTTTAGAAAGAATTACCTTTATTGTGGTAGGTTCTGTCCTGTCACCTTGATTCTGATTCACCTGATTACAGCAGGGCTTGATTCTGCTGTAGTGTGGGAACTGCCAAAGAGTGGCTCCAAACTTGCTCACTTTCTCTCTAATCCCTACTTATAGGTCTCTCTTGACTTCAAGGGGCTAGTTGAGGGTAATGAATATTATTGTGCTGGGAGGAGGGCATGCATGGTCAGTTGCAACTCTTTGTGATCCCCAAGGAATGTGTAGCCCACCAGGCTCTTCTGTTCATGTAATTTTCCAGCAAGAATACTGGAGTGGGTTGCTGTTTTTTTTCTCCAGGGTGTCTTCCTGACCCAAGAATTTAACCCAAGTCTTCTACATCTCCTGCATTGGCAGGCAGATTCTTTACCACTGCCTTACCTGCTATTGAATGTTAATTGTTAGTTCAATAATTTTAATAAACTAATTAGTCTATCATTAATCTAGCTATTGGTTAAAGTATTTTAATCAAAATTGCATGCTTATTTGGTTTTCAGAGCTGTATCTTAGTTTAAAAAACAAGAAGGACTATTATAAAATTGGAGATGAACAATCAAAGCCCTAAGTTTTTTTAAGAAAGAGGTAGTTGTGATGATGAAATAATAAATACTTCTTGGATTATTCCAATTTAAGAATATCCAGCTATCTCGACATAGAACCTGTGGCTTCTAACTTTTATTCCATGGACTTTTGTAAACAGAGATTTTTAAGTAATGCCGCTGTGAAAATAAATAAAAGAATAATCTAGATATTATACCAGAATCAGAAATATACTTAATAGTTAGAGGTTTTCTGATAAAGAATAAAAAAATCTTGTAGTAAAGTATTTTTACCAAAATTTATACCAAAAATATAAGATGAAACATACAATTTTGATCTTAATAAATTAAGATTATTTATCTCTAACATCTTTGTTACTTCATAAGGTAAAATATTTCTTTTTATTGGGGATGGTCTTGATCACTGCCTCCTATACAACGTTATGAACCTCCATACATAGTTCTTCAGGCACTCTGTCTGTCAGATCTAATCCCTTGAATCTATTTCTCACTTCCACTGTATAATCATAAGGGATTTGATTTAGGTCACACCTGAATGGTCTAGTGGTTTCCCCTGCTTTCTTCAATTTAAGTCTGAATTTTTCAATAAGGAGTTCATGATCAGAGCCACAGTCAGCTCCTAGTCTTGTTTTTTCTGACTCTATAGAGCTTCTCCATCTTTGGCTGCAAAGAATATAATCAATCTGATTTCGGTATTGATCATATGTTGATGTCCATGTGTAGAGTCTTCTCTTGTGTTGTTGGAAGAGAGTGTTTGTTATGACCAGTATGTTCTCTTGGCAAAACTCTTGTTAGCCTTTGCCCTGCTTCATTCTGTACTCCAAGGCCAAATTTTTCTATTACTCCAGGTATCTCTTCCTATTTTTGCATTCCAGTCATCTATAATGAAAAGGACATCTTTTTTGGGTGTTAGTTCTAAAAGGTCTTGTAGGTCTTCATAGAACTGTTTAACTTCAGCTTCTTCACATTACTGGTGGAGAAGGCAATGGCACCCCACTCCAGTACTCTTGCCTGGAAAATCTCATGGATGGGGGAGCCTGGTAGGCTTCAGTCCATGGGGTCGCTAGGAGTCAGACATGACTGAGCAACTTCACTTTCACTTTTCACTTTCATGTATTGGAAAAGAAAATGGCAACCCACTTCAGTGTTCTTGCCTGGAGAATCCCAGGGACAGGGGAGCCTGGCGGGCTGCCGTCTGTGGGGTTGCACAGAGTCGGACACGACTTAAGTGACTTAGCAGTAGCAGCAGCAGCATTACTGGTTGGGGCATAGACTTTGATTACCGTGACACTGAATGGTTTGCCTTGGAAATGAACAGAGATCATTACGTCGTTCTTGAGATTGGATCCAAGAACTGCATTTTGGACTCTCTTGTTGACTATGAGGGCTACCCAATTTTTTCTAAGGGATTCTTTCCCACAGTAGTAGGTAAAGTGGTCATCTGAATTAATTTTGCCCATTCCAGTCCATTTTAGTCCACTGATTCCTAAAATGTCAATGTTTACTCTTACCATCTCCTGTTTGACCACTTCCAATTTACCTTGATTCACTTCCAAGTTTACCTTGATTTTTCCAGTAGTCATGTATGGATGTGAGAGTTGGACTGTGAAGAAAGCTGAGGACTGAAGAATTGATGCTTTTAACTGTAGTGTTGGAGAAGACTCTTGAGAGTCCCTTGAACTGCAAGGAAATCAAATCAGCCAGTCCTAAAGGAAAATCAGTCCTGAATATTCATTGGGAAGACTGATGCTGAAGCTGAAACTCCAGTATTTTGGTCACCTGATGGGAAAAACTGATTCATTGGAAAAGACCCTGATGCTGGAGAAGATTGAAGGAGGAGAAGGGGACGACAGAGGATGAGATGGTTGGATGGCATCACTAACTCAATGGACATGAGTTTGAGCAAGTTCTAGGAGTTGGTGATGGACAGAGAAGCCTGGTGTGCTGCAGTCCATGGGGTTGCAAAGAGTCGGACACGACTGAGTGACTGAAGTGAACTGAACTGAAGGTAAAATATGATGAACATTTCTAACATCATTTGACATATCAGAGGGACTTTTTGTCTTTTTTTCTAAGTACTTTCATTCAATCATAAATGATGTCATATAAAGCACCTCTCTGAATGTGTTTAGTGAACTACTTTTATTCAATTACCATGGTCAAGTGAGTAATGGTGTTTGGTGGGCAGGAGTGGGGTGAGAGTGGGAAATGCTGCTTTCAAATGAAGGCTCTTCAGTAGTCTTACTGACTTCTAGTTTCTTAAGTGTGCAGCAGTGGGATTAGAGGAAGCCTAGAGAAAGCAAACAAACAAAAATTTTAATCATGCATCTATTTGAAACAGCAACATAGAGGAGTGAAACCAGCCTTTGATGGGGCCCATTGGTGGAGAAATCAAATCAAAGAGCATTTACCTGTGATTAATCTGTCCATACCCTCTTATGACTAATGAATCCCAGCTAGAGGGCATTCCCCATAGAAAGTTGCAGAGAAAGATTGTGCAGCAAAGTAGGCCAGGGCCCTGGAAGCATAAATATTGGAGTTAAAGTCTATGCTTCTTGTGCTCTCGACCTGCATCTCACCACCTCGAGTTGGAGTTGGGAAGAGTGATCTCTTAATTCTTTCATTCTATACCTTTCCTTGGAACAATGCAATTTGTTTATTTGTTGAAAATAAACAAATGCATCTTTTAAGATCCATTTTACTAATAAGATTAAAATTTGAACTTGTTATAAATTAATTTATATATATATATATATATAAAACTTTAAACTTCACCTGGATTTTCTTTCCTGTTCTTCTTTCTTGATTCTATTCCCTGACACATGAAATTCCAATATGATCAGATCAGATCAGATCAGATCAGTCACTCAGTCATGTCTGACTCTTTGCGACCTCATGAATCGCAGCACACCAGGCCTCCCTGTCCATCACCAACTCCCGGAGTTCACTGAGACTCAAGTCCATCGAGTCAGTGATGCCATCCAGCCATCTCATCCTCTGTCGTCCCCTTCTCCTCTTGCCCCCAATCCCTCCCAGCATCAGAGTCTTTTCCAATGAGTCAACTCTTCACATGAGGTGGCCAAAGGACTGGAGTTTCAGCTTTAGCATCATCCCTTCCAAAGAAATCCCAGGGCTGATCTCCTTCAGAATGGACTGGTTGGATCTCCTTGCAGTCCAAGGGACTCTCAAGAGTCTTCTCCAACACCACAGTTCAAAAGCATCAATTCTTAGGCGCTCAGCCTTCTTCACAGTCCAACTCTCACATCCATACATGACCACAGGAAAAACCATAGCCTTGACTAGACGAACCTTTGTTGGCAAAGTAATGTCTCTGCTTTTGAATATGCTATCTAGGTTGGTCATAACTTTCCTTCCAAGGAGTAAGCGTCTTTTAATTTCATGGCTAACCTTATATATATCTTCCCATGCTTAAGTATCTCTCTCTTGCATGTTTGTTTTCATCATTGTTTTAGAAAATGAGATATTATACCCACTTCAGTGCATTTGGATTTTATCAATCAATAATTCCTATGGAAAGTTCTCTAGGATAATTGGTCTTCTAGGTATAGAGACATATATCAAGAATAACATTTTCTTTTTTCTTTTTTAATGCTTATATTCATTGTTTTATTTTTTTACTTACTAAATTTTCTAGATGCTTCACAGAAATAATAAAGAATGTTGGTATTATATATCATTCCCTCTGTAATACTGATTAAATACTCTATGACAATAAGGTATGATATAAATACTTTGAGGTGTCATCACATTCTGTTTGCAAATATTTATTTTTAGTTTTGGCATCTATATTCACAAGGAGAACTGGTTTATTATTCACTCAAAAGATGTTTATTGAGTACCTGCTTTCTGTCAATATCAGTCTGGGTACAAAGGCTATAGTATTTATGCGTAAGCATCCCTGTCCTTACTGAGTTTACATCCGGGAGAAAGTGTTCTTTCTCTTCTTCCTCCTCCTCCTCTTTTTCTTCTTCTTTTTTGGTTAGTGCTTTTATCAGATTTGATATTACAATGATTTTATCTTCTAAAATTTAACTGAAGAAACTTTCACCCTTCTGCTAGGAATGGAATAGATTAAATATTTGTCTGTTCTTTTAAAGATAGCAAAACATGGCTATGAACCCAGCTGGTATGATGTCTTTTTTGAAGGTGGGCTTTAATTGCCTTCCCAGTTTTATGATGATTAGAATATTTGAGTTTTCCATTTCTTCTTAGGTCAATTTAAGGAATTTGTGTTTTCAGGAAAAACATTTTCAAATCTGTTTTGAATGCATCTTAAAAATATGTATGTGATATATTCTCTTGTAATGCTTTTAAGTTCTCCTACATCTGTGGTTATATTTCTTTTCTCAACTCTAATGTTGCTCTATTTTGCTCTCATTTTTTCTTATTCAAGTGCCTGATTAAAAAATTATCTATTTTTTTCTTCCAAAGAACCAGTTCATGGATTTCTTTGTCTATTTTTCATCCTTTCTATTCTTTGTTTTCTATTTCATTAGTATCAGTTTTTATCTTTATTCTCTCTTGATTGCTTCTTGGTTCATTTTATGGTTCTTTATCCCCCAACTTCTCAAGATTAGCACAAAGCCCCTTTTGTACTATTCTTCCTTGCTCATTCTTCTTTAATAATAAAGGTATTTCAAGGTATAATATTTCTATGAAATAGAGTTTTCCCTTTATCCTATAGATTTCTGGAAAAAAAAAGTTTCTCTTTTTGCTTTCTAAGTGATTCTGATTTCCCTTTCATTGTACTTTTTTGATCTAAGACTTATTAGAAATATGTTTCTAAATTTTTTCAGTGGTAATTCTTATCAGTTATTTCAAGTTTCATTGATATATGATCAAAAGATATAGTTTGTAAAAATCTTTACTTTTGGAATCAGTTAAGTTTTTGAGTTGAGTACATGATTAACTTTTCAAAATGTTCAGTGGATATACAAGAAAAATTATATTCTCTATTTGAAAGTAAATGTTCATGTAGAGACTCAGTGGGGTGCTGATAAACGTTTAATAGCCAAATTTCTAGATACGATTTTTAGCATTTATAGCATTTCTGTTTTCCATGGTGTATATACACCTGTCATGATCTATTTCTAGTTACTAATGTGACAACACTGAATATGGAGATGGGATGAGATACTCACAATTGGCTTCCAAAAACTAGTATACACTAATTCATCTATTGATTTAAGTAGCTATTAAATCAAGCTTATTTACTGTATTATTAAATTCTTCTATAATCTTAGCTTACTTTTGACCACTAGGTTCTGAAAGAGTTGTATTGAAATTCCCTATTTCAATGGCATTTTTCAAGTTTTCCTTGTGTGTCTAATAGTTTTTGATCCACATATTTATCTGCCATTTTTTGGTACATATCAGTTCAGTTCAGTTGCTCAGTCATGTCTGTCTGACTCTTTATGACCCATGGACTGCAGCACACAAGGCTTCCGTGTCCATCACCAACTCCTGGAGCACTAAATTCCTCAATTAAGTTTTCTACCACCACATAATGATGCTTTCAGAGAAGGGAATGGCAACCCACTCCAGTATTCTTGCCTAGAGAATCCTGTGGACAGAGGAGCCTGGTGGGCTGCTGTCCATAGGGTCACACAGAGTCGGACATGACTGAAGCGACTTAGCATGCATTGGAGAAGGAAATGGCAACCCACTCCAATATTCTTGCCTGGAGAATCCCAGGGATAGAGGAGCCTGGTAGGGTGCTGTCTATGGGGTCGCACAGAGTCGGACACGACTAAAGCAACTTAGCAGCAGCAATGATGCTTTCAATCCTATATAATGTTTTAACCTTAAATTCCACCTTATATGATATTAATGTTGCCATATCTGTTTTCCTTTTGTTTGCATTTGTCTGATATCTCCTTGCTGATCCTTTTATTTTCCATCTTTATCACGTCAACTTAAATACAAGTTTGCAAATAGCAAAATGTATATAAACTAGTCCAACAGTCTTTATATTTTAGTAGGAGATTTCAGTCTGTGAATGATTTCAGTCATTCATTCAATGTAATGACTTTATTTCTTCAATCATTGCATTTCATTACTCTTTCTTTTTTTATGTTTAAAAATTAATTTATTTTAATTGGAGGATAATTACTTTACAATATTGTGATTTTTTTTTTGCATACATCAACATGAATCGGCCACAGGTATACCTGGATCCAACCCATTCTGAACACCCCTCCCACACCACGTGGCATACCCAGGAGCCTACTCCTTTTCTTGTTTCTTCTGTTTCCTTTCTTTTAACCTAGCTGGTTTAAGTTGATATTCATTCTTTTTCTTTCCCCCTGTTAAATGATCATCTTCCACCAGATGAATAAACCCAACTATTTCCCTGACTTGGGTACACTTATGGTCTGATGCTCTGTTTCTCCAGTTCTCCCTGCCCTACAGGATGAGGCCATTAAAATACTTTCACTTCTCCCACCTTTCTTTTCCTTCTTGCTACCATTAAACTTTTGGAATGTTTTCATTTTTTTCCCCAAGACAAATGCCTAGATTTTGCTATTACAATTTAAATATTTAATAGAGTTTTCCTTCTAGGAATTTACCCTTCTAGGGCATAGAATTAGGTTTCAGTCTGCTCTTAGCTATAGATTTGATTCTAGTGTTAACTTCCAATATTGTAAATGTTAGTCTGAGTTTTTTCTTCCTGTGTACGTAGTTGTTGTTTGCTTGGTAGCTTGTAAGGATTTTCTCTTTATCCTAAAGAGATCAAAGATTTTATTATGGCATGCCTCAGTATCTCCCCCCCCCACCCCCCCACCTTATTCCTGGCCTTGAAATCAGAGAGCTTTTTTAATCTACAGAACCAAGTTGTTCATTATGTCAGAAACATTTTCTACTTTAACTAAATACTACCTCCACTCATCTATATCCCTTTATCATGCTAAAATATCTGCTACTCATATATTAGGGCTCCTGGATATAGGCTCTAAGTCTCTCTACTTTTTCCTTTGGTGTTTGAAATATTTCTTGTAGGTCATTTCCTAGGTTACTAATTCAGGTTTCAATAATGATCCCCTATAAAAAAGTAAAATGCTGCTTTTGTTTGATAAAATTTCTCCTTTAAATTTATCCAGACTTCCAAAAGCATAGACAGATTTTGAAGTCACAGAAGCCAGGTGTTGGAATCCTCCTTCGTCTCTTACTAGCTTGTGACCTTGAACAAGGTGCTTATTCTCTTAAAGCTCAGTTTTCTAATCTATGGGGAAAGAACTGATATCACCCACTTAACTATAATCATGATTTCAAGATAGGAAATAAACAGCTACTTTTTGCAAGGTATTGGGTACCTAAAGAATATTTCATAACTATTTTAGTGTATCATTTGATTAAGGATCCATATTAACAAAAGTAAAATTGAACCCTGTAGGAGGAAACCATTAGGCTTTTTTCAACATTGATTACGTGTTCTTATGCAATTTTTGGTGGCTTTTCCACAAAACATTTTTAAGCTTTGCTAATAGAATTATAATGTCACATTCGTATAGCAATTGACAGTTTATCTATAACCCTGTGATTGAAAACAGTTATTATTATGATAAGGATGCTGCTGAGTGAAATGATTTTCCAAAGATTACCTGGCTAACAGGTAGTGTAGATTGCATTTATTCTCTGATCTGAAAACATTTCTCCTGTTGAGAGACAGTGCCACAAATATCAATAACTGAATTTTTAAAAAATTTAATCATCAGTTTCTGGTTGAATTTTATTCATTCAGCTATGTATACAATGATTAGTAATTCATTCATTCTATGTACCATACATCATTTTGATTGCTAAGGAGAAAATGGTGAGCAAAAACAGATGTAGTTTCTCCTTTCATGAAGCTTACAGTCTAATGAGAGAGATATATATTAATCTAAATTCATATGTGTGTGGTGCATGCTCAGTCGTGTCCAACTCTTTGCTACTCCATGGACTGTATATAGCCCACCAGGCTCCTCTGTCCATAAGATTATCTCAGCAAAATACTGGAGTAGGGTGTAATTTCCTCCTCCAAGGGATCTTCCCAATCCAGGGATCAAACTTGTGTCTCCTGTGGCTCCTGCATTGACAAGCAAGTTCTTTACCACTGAGCCACCTTATACATACATATAAAGTTACCACTGAGAAGTACATATGACTAGGAGCTTTTACATTGTCAGGAAGGTTAAAAAGGGCTCCCTGAGGAAACGATGATAAGGTGAGGTCTTAAGGAAGAGTTCTGTTAGCCAGGCAAAGGAGGGTTAAGTGGGGAGAGGAGCCTTCAATATAGAGGGAATAGCATACATAAAGATCCCGTGTTGAGAGCAAGCCTTTCAGATGAGAGATTGAACTCAGTGACACTGGAACCAAGGTGAATGGGGAATGTGTGAGGGGAGGCTGCAGAGGGAAGTGGGGACTGGAAGATGCAGGATTCTGAGAGGCATGTTAAATATTTTTGTCTTTGGCTTAGATTAATAGGATGCCAGCTAGAGTTTTAAGGGAGAACGTGCGTGTGTGTGTGTGTGTGCGTGCATGTGCTGATTGGTACACATCTCTCTGGCTAAAGTGGAAAGAAGGGATTAGAAGAAGGCCAGAGTAGATACAGGTAAATCAGCCACCTGTTTGGTTTGAAGAAGTTCAGATGGGGGAAAATGGTGACTTGGAGTAGGAGGTGGCAATGAAGACAGAGAGAAAGGGATGAATCTGTGAGGTAATTAGGAGGCCAAAGCAATTGGACCTGATGATAAATTATATAGAGAGGCTGGAGTAGAGAAGCTTGAGATGAGATCTAAATCTCTACCCTAAATAGCTAGGTGGATAATAGGTGCACTTGTTGTTTTACGGAGTTCTGAGAGAAGACTGGACTGGGGGGATTAAGATTATGAATTTGGATAAGTATATTCAAGCTGACACCATATGGAGATGAGAGTTGCAGTTGACTACATATGTCAGATGCTCAAGGAATAGTCTGGACTGGAGATAAAACATGAGTCATCTACTGTAGATCATTATTGATGTTGTGGGTGTAGCTGGAGTGATGAAAAAGATTCTATCTCTTTTACTTACTGAGACATTTATTTCTGGAACTCTTTTTGACTACTTTATTTAGGAGATTTAGGAGCAGAGGCCAGCATAACACTCTAAATCACCAGGATTATCTGCATCTCTACAGACACTGATAGAGAGTGCCTAGGAGCCAGTCTGCGCTGATGCTAGCACTGTTGAACTGTGAGGTAAGGAAAGCAGGTAGACCAGATGGCCCAGTCCTATTGTGGTGAGGATACATGCTTAGATACTATATTGTAAAAAGCAGGGAATAGGAGAACATTAAATCTGAAGAAAGAGGTAAAAACTGCTGAAAGGGGATTTGAGTCGACTGTTTGCTCAAGTAAAGCTGTTACACTGAAGGAGGCTTTTCAAAACTTCAAGTAACCTTGAAGTGTCATATTTCTTTTTCACCATTGGTGGGAATGAGAGCCCCATAAAGATGTGACAAAAAGGACTTTGTTTTGTTTTTGTTGCACTTGTGAATGGTGCTATGTATATCAATGCCCTGCCACACCATAATTTAAAGTGTCTGACCCATGAGCTTGTTATGGGCCTCACCGGGTCTTAGAGATTTCACAGAGCTGGTTGGTGGCAGAGCTGGAGGAAAACCAAGCTCTTGATACCATGTTTCTTCTCAAGAACTATGATTAGATAAAACTTGTATTTCTTTACAATTGATTCTCCTGGGCATTTTATACCCATCTCATGTAGTAATTCAGCTATATGAATACTTGTTTTGATCTATGGTTTAACTTTTGTGTCTATGCAGCAGCAGCTAGTAATTGGATTTGAGATATATATATATATGTTTCCCAGGTGGTGCTAGTGGTAAAGAACCCACCTGCCAATACAGAACACATAAGAGATGTGGATTCAATCCCTGGGTCAGGAAGATCCCCTGCAGGAGGGCATGGCAACCCATTCCAGTATTCTTGCCTGGGAAATCTCATGGACAGAGGAGCCTGGTGGGCTATGGTCCATATGGTTGCAAAGAGTCAGATATGACTGAAGAAACTTTGCGCACACACACGTGTGTGTCTGTGTGTGTGTATATTAGATATTATATAATGTCATATCAGATATCATATAATTTATATATTATAAATAATATAATTTATATAATGCATGTGTTTATGTTTAATACTATGTACTACATAGTATCTCTCTCTGTATATATATTTTGGATTTGGTAGCCATGAATCCAGAAGTGATAGCTGGGCTATTCAGTCAGCAGTTTCTACTATTTAATAGCAGCAAAATCCAGAAGGGTAGGTAATCGCTGCTGCATTTAGATTGCAAACATAAGATAGCAAAAGCCTGACTGTAGAGGATCACTGTCTTCACTCCTCGCCTTGTGCAAAGGGACTTACTAGGAAATGAACAGCTTCAAGAGCTCTGGCCTTGCAACATAAATCCCTAAGTTAGTTGTAACCTTTACTCTTTGAGTGTGCATCCAGCTTGTTCATCCACGTGCACCTGGAGTACCCACTGCATGACCTTTTAGCAGACTCTGGGGGCTGGTTCAAAGAATAACAATCCAGCCCAGCCTCAGCTGGCTGTCTGCACCTGACTCAGCTCTCCTCTGATTGATCATGAAATCCTGGAGAAGCAGAAGCCCGATATTGAGATTCTTATTCCAGATCATGCAGCCAGTGACTTGGGACATGTTTTACACTGAGGGTTATACTCTAGCCATGGTCCCTGCTGCCTCTCATGGGGCAGTGATTAAAAACCAGGACGTTGAGTCACACAGTCTTAGATTCAAACCTTCTACTTCCAAGCTGGTTGGAAAACCTAATTAGCCTACTTGAACTTCGGTTTGCTTGTCTGGAAATAAGAGATGATAATACTTGTATCATGGAGATATTGTGAGGAATAAATGCGATGGCAGAGCCATGCAACTATATCTAATGCTTATCCAGTGCTAATGTCTGGAATTTTCTGAAATAGGCATTGCATACTGAGGAAGCTTCTACCTGCAACTTGGGTGGGGCATGGTGGTAGACATCATTGCTCTGGATGTTTGTTCAGGTCCTCTTTTCTGAGAACTGTGCAACCTACTCTAATGCAAGAAACCATTTACCTCAGTGAGGCTGTGCAATAATTCCAGTGAGGGTGCTCATGCCCCATGTAGGAAACACTGGTAAATAGTCTCCCTGCCCTGTCATAGAAAACAGTCCCATGAGGCTTTCTTCTAATTGTTGGAGATATTACTCTTCTAAAGCAGAACCAAATCCTGGCTTGGCCTCAGAACCCTAAGGAGATTGTGTGTGTGTTAGTCGCTCAGTCATGTTTGACTATTTGCAATGGCATGGACTGTATCCCACCAGGCTTCTCTGTCGTGAGTTCTTCCAGGCAAGAATACTGGAGTGGATTGCCATTCCCTTCTCCAGGGGATCCTCCTGACCCAGGGATCGAACCCGGGTCTCCCACATTGCAGGCAGATTTTTTACCCTCTGAGCCACCAGGGAAGGTGGCTGGGTTGGCCAAAAAGTTCCTTCAGACTTTCCATAACATCTTACAGAAAAACCCTAATGAACTTTTGCACCAACCCGATATTTATGAAGTATGTTTGGAGTTTAGTTGACTTGCATTTAACTGAGTCTCAGAGTAGCTCCAGATTTCTGGGGCAGTCCTGGAGCCCAATTTGGCTTCTGCTCTTAGGAACTTCCTTAAATTGAGTCTCTTGTAGTTTCAGTCCAGAAGCTTCCCAGAATAATTAGCCCACCAGAGCTGTGTTCCAGGCTCTAATAAGTATGCCCAGAGTTTGCTCCTCATGGCTTCCTGGAATGCCATGTAAAAGGCATGTGGAATGGAGAATTTGTTTGTTAGGTGTGACCCTTCCACATGTTGTGCCTCTCCTTAGTGTGGGAACCAAAATAGTTGGTTGGACAAATTCTTCTCTTTGTGAATTTCATACATTGGAATTTAAATCTTCTCACTGAACCCAGAAGCCATTCTGTTGTTTTTCATGAAGTAAGAGGCTTGCTGGTAGCTCTGCAAAAAGTGATGGGGGTTTGTCTTATTATTTTAATAGCCTTCCTAGACTGCTGGCCTGTGTTCGGGATGGAGCCCAATCCCCAGGGCATTTTCCTCAATTCTAGCCCCTTATAAAAGTGCATTTCCTAACCCCCAGCCTAATGTCTGCTCCCTGTTCTCCCTAGCGGGGTGCTGGTTCACAGAACCACACTCAGGCTGAGATGGCTAAGACTTGTCATTCAGGTCAAGCGTAAGGACTGGGCCCTTCTGCTGTTTGCTCTCTCCATTCCAGGAGAAGCCTTCTGACTAATAATGTTAAGTTCTTTTTCTCTAGTCATGAATCTTTCTCTAGAAAGAGCCTATTAGCCATCCATAAATTGAGCCCAATGGCATTAGCAGACAAATGGAGTTAAAAGTAGGTCAGGTCTGGTATGTTCCAGCTGTCATTTCCGGCAGTGGAGGAATGACAGGCGCTTGAATTTAAAGGGAATAGGGTGCCTGTTAGCGTTTCCCACTACTTTGCCCTTTCAGTCTTCTCCTTTTGGAAACATCTTTGCTGGGCTGGGCCTCCCTCTGGCTGAGTGCGGTCCAGTTCTTAGTCCAGCAGCTAGGTCTTTCTGATCTGGCTCTTCCCTCTCCAGTGTCCTGTTTTGTGACTTCTTTCCTTCCCCCTGAATGCCGTGACTATACCAAAGGGCTCAGTAGTATCCAGGTCTTACCCAAGCTGTCCTTACTGTTTAGGAGGCCTGCCTTCCACACCTCCTAATTCATTCCTAGAAACTGCAGCTCAGGCCGTGCGTCCCTCCTGAAGCTCTGCTTTACCACCCTGGACACTGGCATTAGCCCTTCTGTGTTCCATGCAGACTCTGCACATTTTACGTTTCCATCCTTACGCATGCCACACTATCATGTATTATAATTTAGTTTCTTGTCTTTCTTGTTACTCTGGGTGTTCCTTGTGAACCTCACCTATCTCTCTCTCTCTTTCTTCTTCTTCTTCTTTTTTTTTTAAAATAAACTTCAGTTTCTAGAACAGTTTATTTTTTTAAATCACATGGTGATTTCAATTTATTCATTTATTCAACAACTATTTTTTTAACTTTTCACCTTGTATTGAAGTACAGCCAACTAACATTATTGTGATAGTTCCAGGTGCAGAGCAAAGGGACTCAGCCATACATATCCATGTATTCATTCTCTCCCTAACTCCTCTCCCATCCAGGCAGCCACATAACATTGAGCAGAGTTACCTGTGCTATACTTTGTTGGTTATCCATTTAAAAAAAAAGCAGTGTATAGCTGTCCATCCCAAACTCCCTAATTACCCCTTCCCCTCACCCTTCCCCTCACAGAACAGTTTTAGATTTAAAGGTAAATTGAAAAGACAGTACAGAGAATCTCCATAAACCTCATTAGTCTCCTCTATTATTGATGACTTAGACTGGTAGAGTACATTTGTTACAATGTGGTGTAGTATTATCACTAGATCCACACTTCACTTACATTTCTTTCATTTTCATCTGGTGTCCTTTTTTGTTCTCGGAACCAGCGCATTGCATTTCGTTTTCATGTCTTCTTAGCCTTCTTTTGGCTGTGACAGTTTTTCAGACCTTTCTTGTTTTGGGTATCCTTGAACTCTTTGAGGAGTACTGGTCAGGTATTCTGTTAAATGTTCCTCAACTGTGATGTGTCTGATGTTTCTCTCATGAGCTGGCTGGGGTTAGGGTACATGTGATGAACCCGGTGCAACACTGTTGATGGTGCCCTTGCTCATCTGGCTGAGCTGGCGTTTGCTAGGTTCCTTCACCTAACGCTGTCTGTCCCCTCTCCCCCGCCCCGTCTATACTGTGCTCTTTGAAACAGAGTCACCATGTGCGATTATTACTTCTGAGTGGGGAGTCCAGCTGGAGTACATAAATTACTTGGAATTCTTCTGCCTGGCAGCTTTGTTTTTTTCTCCCTCATTTACCCATATGTTTTTACATCATTGAATTCTGAGTGATTAGCACAAGAATGGGGAAGTGGTAGGCACTTAATATATTTTATTGGTTCTTGTTTCCGAGTAAATCTCTCTCAATATGGACATGACAGTATAACAGCCTCAATAATAAGAATACTAAAATAGGAAATGCTGTTTTAGAAACACTATTCTAGGTATTTTGGTTCATTTAATCCTCACAACAATACTACTGGGATGACACTATTATTATCACCAAAGAGGATTTTTTAACTTGTCTAAGGTCACACAGCTTATAAACTGTAGAGATAAGATTAAAATCTGTGTCTGATTCCAGAGTCTATACTCTAAAGCTGCAGAGGCTGGAGTGTTCTTTAGTCTCTGTTCCCATTATCTTAGCCATGCTCCATTGAGCTTATCCCCTAAGAGAACAGGGTCCAGTATATGAATATTTTCCAACTAGAAGTCCTCTAGTGGCGTATTCTTATTTACTTCAAGTTCTTCTTTAAATCTGTAAGACCTCCAAAGCGCATTGGAGCAGAAATTCCTAAGAACTCATATGAGGCCTCCCTTCTGAAGCTTTCTTTGGAATGCTAATCAAGTTCCCCAAGTTACAGAAGCCAGACCTTAATATTGAGCCCTGAAAATGGGTAGACAGTACTCAGCTGTTATGAACAGGAAAGGCTGCCTGGGCTCATGGTCTTAATATTTTTTTAAACCTTAAAATGAAACACATGGCTCTTCAGGGTTATAGGGAAGGTGTGATTAAAAATGCTTAGCTTTGGGAATTTCCAGGGTGATCTGATAGTTTATGCTAAGAATAGGTCAGAATATTCAACACTGAAACTGGATTGGGAAATCAAAATGTATGGTTAATATACTAATCAGGTATGAGTTGAGAGCATATGTATCAGCCCCAAACATCTCTGTTGTTGTTGTTGTTTTTTGTTTTTTTTTTTTACAATGTATGGAGTCTCACCATTATAGAGTAATTCCTTTGGGTCTTGCGTATCTTGCTGAAAGGTTGAATAAAATGGATGGATTAATGCTTTTATGTTGTCACCAGGGTTCCCTAGTGGCTCAGATGGTAAAGAATCTGCCTGCAGTGCAGGAGATCTGGGTTCTATCCCTAGGTTGGGAAGATTCCCTGGAGAAGGGAATGGGAACCAACTCTAGTATTCTTTCTTGAAGAATTCCATGGACAGAGGAGCCTGGTGAGCTACAGCCCATGGGGTCGCTAAGAATCAGACATAACTGAGCGACTAACACACACAATGCTTTTAAGTCTGTCCCGTGTTTAGATCCCAGAGTGACATCAGCCGTTATACATGAGGAAAGGAGAAACTAGACTTAGAGAGAAAACTGACATTTCTGCAGCAAGCAGCTGTTATGCTTTAGCAGCAAGGAATTATGAAATCTTGTATGATTTATCTTGGTACAGTTTGTTTACATACTGTGTAATAATTTCCCCAAATAGAATCTACTCTAGGCCCAGAGTTTAAGAGAGATTTTAGCAATTTATTTTTAACTCCGTTTAAAAACACAACAAACAACATCTCCCAAAGCATGATCTTATATTTTGATTTACAGCCATAAGGAATCTAAGAATAAACCCATTGAGTCATGGAACTCTTTAAACCAAAAATTGCAGAATTCCTTTAAATCAAGATATTCAAAGATTTCAAACTAAACATTGAGCCTTTAGGATGCCCCTATGGGATGGGGCAATCTGTTTGTCATCAAATGATTATGCTAAGCTCCCACATGTGCAGGCAGCTAGAATCTGTTCAGATGAAAAAAAAAAAACTATGCAAAATTACTTGTTTCACTCATTGTTTAAAGGTGATTTATAGGGAATTCCATGTTCAGCAGCTACAGATTGTGGTGCCGCATAACCAATAGCTTTATTACAATACACTTGGCAGCTGACGTTACTCATTGATGAAAGAGGGAGGTATTTTCCCTCTTTTCCTCACCATTTCACATTGAGGTTTATGATTGTTTTCTTATCTGCATGCTTTCAGGATCAATTTAGGCCGTCACAAAAGGAAATTCACTTAGCATTTGTATGTGATTGAATGGCAGGCACCACTCTGAGTACTTTAGGTACATTAACTCATTTCAGCCTCATAACTTTCCTGTGGGTTATATATTATTATTCCTCCCCTTTTACAGGTGAAGAAACTGAAGCACAGAGAGGTTAAGCAATAGGCCCAAAGTCGCACAGCTAATAAATGATAGAACTGGAATTTGAAACCAGGCCATCTAACCTCACAGTCTCTGCTCCTAACCAGAATACTATGCTGCATCAGTGAATTCATTGCTCTGTGCTGGCAAAATGAATCTGGTGAAAAACTGCAGCTACTTTATTCAAGTTCTGTGTCTGTTCTTCTTCTTATAGAAGTCTGTGATGTTTATCCTGAGAAGAAAAAAAGTGAGGTTGCATGTGAACATCAAGACATTTTTCAGAGAACTCCTGTATCCTTAAGTGAAAGTATTAGTCACTCAGTCATGTCCAACTCTTTGTGATCCCATAGACTGTAGCCTACCAGCCTCCTCTGTCCATGGGATTTTTCAGGCAATATATACTGGGGTGGGTAGTCATTCCCTGCTCCAGGGGATCTTCCCAACCCATGGATGGAAACGGTCTCCTGCATTCAGGCAGATTCTTTACTATCTGAACCACCAGGGAAGCTCTGTATCCTAAAGATAGTCAGAAATATGGAATAAGCCTAAAGAACAAGAATGTTTGTCACAGTGTAATTTAGGAGGGCAAGAATGAGAACTAGGAGGATGTTCCTCTGCCCCTAGTTGGGAAGTCAATTTAATTACATTTGACCCTTGATCAACACAGGCTTGAACTGTGTGGGTTCACTTATTTGTGGACTTTTCCCAAAAGTAAATACTGTAGTCTTGCATGATTCTCGGTTGTTGAATCCGAGGATGCAGAAACTTGTATAAGGAGGGACCTCAGATACAGAGGGATCTTGGGTATGGAGGAATCACATATAGGGAGAAGTGGCTATAGATTATTCAGAATTTTTGGTGGTGTGGGGGGTGGGTGCCCCTAATCCTCACATTATTCTGTCAACTGTATATTATTTAATTGGAAAACATGTATATAATTACCTTTTGCAGATGCCATTGCTAATAAATATTAACTTGCTCAGACTTCAACACAATACTGTGCAGTGGATACTGTTATCTCTGGTTGACAGATACAGTGCCTAATGCACAAGGAGACTAGGGAATTTGCCCAGTGTGGTTGAGTCAGAAATTTAATCTGGGTGAGCTGGCTCCAGAGTACTGCCTTTAACCACTTTGCACATGATTCCTTGGTGGCCACTGTAATTGTGCTTTTAAAAAAATTTTGATTTGTTTTCTCTTTTTCATTTTTCTGTGCCTTCCTGAGGGCAATTTGAATTCAGTTTTGATTTCCATAGCATTTTAAAATGTTTCTTTTGTGTATTTTTTATGATTATTACTCTAGGTTTTACTTTATATACATACACACCATATCACAGTCTACAGGTGTCAACATTTACCAGTTTGACTTAAGTGTAGAAACCTCTTCCCTCTTTTTTAATCCTTTTCCTCTCTCCCCCTAATCTTGTCTTAGATATTTCCTGTATACACATCAGGAACCATAGCAGATATTGTCATAATTTTTCTTCAACCATCAATTAGAACGTTTTTCTTAAACCATATCATTTAGAATATTTAAGAGAAGGAAGTATTACTGCATTTATAAAAATCAAAACTATTCTTTTGATTTTTCTGCATTCATTCTTAACATTCTCATCTTCTAAGTTGTCTTATCAGTTTTCTTTGAGTTTAGAGAACTTCCTTCCCTTAGTTGTTCTTTTCTAGTTGCTCTCTGCTAGAAGTAGATTCTAGTTAACCTTTATCTGAAAATATGTTATTTCCTCTTCATGAAGGCTATATTTGTTATAGGATTCTGAATTCATGGTTCTTGTCTTTCAGCACTTGAAGGTTGTTGTGCCACTTTTTTTTCCAGCCTTCAGGGATTCCAATGAGAAGTCTGCCTTGTTCAAACTGGGGTTTTTTTTCCCCTATCTATAGGTATGCATCATTTCTCTCAGGCTGTTTTCAAGATTATTTTTATCTTCAGTTTTCAGTTTAGCTATCATATGTCTTGACATAGATTTCTTTGGATTTATCCTGTTGGAGTTTCTTTCAGCTTCTTGTATCTGTAGGTTTATGTCTTACCAAATTTGGGGGAATTGTCAGCCATGATTTCCTTGAACACTTTTTTAGTCCACCTTTTTTCTCCCTTTTTCCTGGGCTTCAGTGACATGAAGGTTAATCTTTTGTCATAGTCCCCCATGTCCCTGAGGCTCTATTCATTTTTTTTTTCTATTTTCTTTCTCTCTGTTGTACAGATTAGGTGATTTCTACTATTGTAATTTTCAACTTTTTGATTTTTCTTCTGTCCTTTTCTTTCTGCTGTTGAACCATCTACTGAGTTTTTTTTTTTTTATTGATGTTATATATTGGTTATAGAATTTCAATTTGTTTTTTCTTCATATCTTCTGTTTCTTTTCTATGACTTTCTATTTTTCATTTGGTTCAAACATGTCCATATGCTCACTGAAGCATTTTTTAAGATGGCTGCTTTAAAATCCATGTCAGATAATTCCAACATTTGTGTCATATTGGTTGATTTTCTTTTCTCATTTGATTTGAGATCTTTTCTGTTCTTGGTATCAAATGATTTTCAGTTGAAACTTGGACTTGTGATGTTATAAGACTTTATCTTATTTAAATAGCTTATTTTAGAAGAATTTTTTTTGTTTGTTTTGTTAATAATATGGAGACTAGAGGCTCTTAGCAGGCAAAAACAAAAGCTGTTAGTCCTCTTAGAGTCTAAAGCCATTATTTGTACAATGTCACTCCGCCACGTTTTGTTGGCAAACAAGCTGTGATGTCAGGTTCAAGGGGAGGGAAAATCAAACTCCATCTCTAGATGAGAGGGGTGGCAAAATCACATTCCAAAAGTGCATGCAGGAGGGAGGAGTGGTTGTGGCCATCTCTGAAAATGATTTGCCACATTCATAGCTATTTTGCCTTATGAAATTATGATTTACTCTTGTTTCATCAATTATTTTTTTCTGTGTGTATTTCCTTGTTTTATGTATTAGAACAATGCTCCCTTTACAGTTTATCCTTGAACAACACATATCTGTACCCACGTGTGGGTACACTTACATGCAAATTTTTGTACTACACAGTCTGCCATTGGTTTAATCCCTGGATGTGGAACTATGGATATAGAGGGCTGAATATAGTTATTCATGGATTTTTGACTGCTTGAGGGGGTGGTTTGGTATCCCTAACCTCTGTGTTGTTCAAGGGTCAACTGTAGTAAAAAGAAACACATATCAAAAACCACCAAAAAAAAAAAAAGTAGAGTCATGTAAGTGTCAAATTATACTGAGGTGCTCTGCAGATGGAATTCAACAACCATGGTCTTTGCTCTTTAAAACTGTATAGTGTCTAAAGGTAATGCCTGGGAGGATTTCAAACACTTGACAGTGATGTCCTGGTATGTGTGTTTTTCATCTGGTCATCCAATGTAAACCACGGGAAGATGCTCGCTGGGTACCTGTCATCCTTGCCTTTACGCATGTTCAGACAAAGGAGAATTCTGCAGCCTCTCACTGGCAGGGCTGTTGGGAGTTGGAAGATGCCAGATTTCACTGAACATCTCTGCCTCACCCATTCCTTCACATATTTTATTGGCACAGGTGGGAACCATGTCTGGATCTCTGTTGCCATGTGACTATAATGTCCATGAAAATAACAGCAACTCTGTTTTTTTGGATATGCTTTAGGGAGGGCAAGGAAATAGGAGAGATTCCCTAGCCTCTCCTTAGGGGTGAATTAGGGTTCTGTATGTATGGGGATCAGGAGCTCCTTGAGGGTGGAGGCTGATTACATACAATAGTGGGTGTTAGATTGCACATGTTGAATTAGATTTAAATTCCATGATGAAAAGGCACTACTTTAATCTGTGGAAGAACTGGGAAGAATTGTACTTGGGAAGAATTATACTCATCTTGAGCAATTATAAAACTTTATGCTATAAAGTGTTATAGCAGAGTGTTTTCATCTCAGTTTTACTCTTCACATGACTTTAAGTGTCTTATCCATAAAATGGAAATGATGGTATCTACAAGTCAGAATGCTAAGAATTAGATAACATCTACCACATTAGGCAGAAACTAAGTTTTGTTTAGAATTAAATATGATGATAAAAGTAAAAGGAGCTTAAAAAAATTTTTTTTTAATTTGTTTATTTTTATTTTTATTTTATTTTTAAACTTTACATAATTGTATTAGTTTTGCCAAATTACGGCCATACCACCCTGAACGCACCCGATCTCGTCTGATCTCGGAAGCTAAGCAGGGTCGGGCCTGGTTAGTACTTGGATGGGAGGAGCTTTTAAAATTTTATGATGACATTCAAATGTGAACTGTTACTATGCTTGTTCTTATTCCTTTAGGCATAGCATTTCCTTTTTTTTTTCCGTTTAAAAATTAAGAAACTGAGGTTGGTGGAGGTTAAACAATTTGCCGATTAGTTGAATAATGGAATTTGTCTTTAATCTACATGTTGTGGCTCCTATGTCAGGGATCTTCATATTACTATTATTATTCCAAATCATTTTATGACTTTGCACCATTCCCTCCAGACTCCTCCATAAGGACAAATGCTAATTGGCCTTGCATCTCTATGTGAAGGAAGACCATCCCTTGTTCCAGGAGTCAGCATACTGCAGCCCATGGGTCAGGTCTCATCACATATCTTTGTACTGGATACAACCACACTCAAATGTTTGTTGTCTGTGTCTGCTTTCACACTTCAAAGGCAGGGTTGAACAGCGGCAACAGAGACTATAGGCCTGCAGAGCCTAAAGTGTTTATTATCTGACCTTTAGCTCAGCCGGTAAGGAATCTGCCTGCAATGCAGGAGACCCCACTTTGATTCCTGGGTTGGGAAGATCCTCTGGAGAAGGGATAGGCTACCCACTCCAGTATTCTTGGGTTTCCCTGGTGGCTCAGCCGGTAAAGAATCCACCTGCAAGGTGGGAGACCTGGGTTTGATCCCTGGGTTGGGAAGATCCCTTGGAGAAAGAAATGACTCCAGTATTCTGGCCTGGAGAATTCCATGGACTGTATAATCCATGGGGCTCACAAAGAGTCGGACACGACTGAGTGACTTTCACTTTCACGTTTACCTAAAAAGTTTACTGACTTCTGGCTTTTATTGTCATCTCAAATACATGCTCATGAAGAGTGATATTCCAGAGTTCTCTAGTAACATCAACAAGTGCACTTTTCAGCTCTTCAGCCCTTGATCTTTCAGATCAAGGTGGGAAAATGATTCACTTTAATCTTCATGTATGTCTTTCCCAGGAGACTTGGTTTCTCAATATACACTCAGTCGTGTCTGACTCTTTGTGACCCCATGGACTGTAGCCTGCTAGAATCTTTTGTCTGTGGAATTCTCCAGGCAAAAATACTGGAGTGGGTTGCTATTCCATTCTCCAGGGGATCTTCCCAAGCAAGGGATCAAATCTGAGTCTCCCACATTGCAGGCAGATTCCTCACCATCTGAGCCACCAGGGAAGCCCTCTCAAATACACTGGAAACATTTGTTCTTAAGAATCCCTCTGACCCTAGCTTCATTGACTAAAAAATCAGGAAGGAAGGGACCTTAGAAACGTGGTTCAGCACCATCACTCGAGGGATGAGAACACTGAGACCCACAGAAGGAAAGCACTGCCCCTCAAGTTAGGCAGTGGTTGGCAGTTAGATGAGAACCCAGCATCCTGACATCTAGTGGTTCTGTTATCCTGAAAACTAATTTAGACTGAATTATGGTTCCTCACTTTCAGATTGCAGGTGGAATTTTTATCCATGTATTTTGTGCTGGGAAAGAAAAAGCCACAGATTAAAAGAATCACAAGACAATTCACATTAGGATCTGGAGCTCTTGAGCCTAAATGTGTAGACCAAACATTTCCTTCTTTCGCTAAGAAAAATTACAAAGAACAGCCTGGACTATTCATTTTGGTCTCTTTTGCCCCTGATTTTTCTCATCTCCTAATTCCCTCCTGGCTAAGCACATTGTTGATGTTACTATCTGACCTAATGTCACAGAGGGTTCAGAAGATCAGACTGAGCCTGTGACAGCTGTTCAAACAGCATAAGGGAGTCATGGAGAGAGAAGTTCATGGAGAGGCTACATTCCTGCTCTGGTTTCTGAGTTTCTTTGTGTTGTTTCTGGGTGAAGATCACAGTTTCTGAATTTTTTCATCCATCAGTCATGTGGGGGTTTTTATGGTTCTATAACTGAAGAAAACCAAGTCTTTTAAGGAAACCTAAGCCTACCCACTGGATTAATGGTGTTTTGTGGCCCAGTTAACCTTCGTGAAGAGTTGGGTCCCTAAAGACAATTAAACTCAGCAGACTGGAACTTCCCGGGTTCAGTGGTTAAGACTCCGTCCTTCCAGCACAGAGGGCACGGGTTCAGTCACTGGTTGGGGAGCAAAGATTGCACATGGCCTGTGGTGTGGCCAAACAAAACAAAGAAAAACAAACAAGCAAACAAAAAAACTCAGCAAGACTTTCAATGGGAAAGTGGCTGGAACCACAAAAGGCCCAACAGCAGGCAGGTTGGGGAGCAGGAGAAATCACGGCAAAGTCACACCCAGAGGGTGATTTCATTGGACAGGCCATTACAAACAACCCCAAAACCCAACAGTAACTTTTTAGAAGGATTGTGTAACATTGATGATAACTCTCATGACTGGGTGTGGAATATAGTTTCTCCCTTCCCAGCAGCATCTGGTCTCTGATCCTAGTAACAGGGCCTCCTTCTTTCAGGGAGTTCACTCGTATTCAGTGTGTACAGCCTGAATGGGGTTTTCCCTCACAGGGCTCTTACCCTTTGATCAGATGTAGTCCAATGATCCAAGCTAAGCCACCTGGATTATCTCTCTCAGCAATTCCATCCTAAACACAGAGGGTTGATGGGGCAGAGACCCATGTAGGGACATTTATCCTACTGTGCGGATACCCCAGTCTGCCCTGAGCCCAGTCTTTACAAGGTCTGGTTGCTCTCCTGTTTCCTGAGCTCACTATTCCCATTTATTTATTTTTATTTTATTGCTTAAGAAAGTAGCATTCTGTTTTTGTTGCTTTTGGAGTGTTTAAATGACCCCAAGGGGCACAAAATAACTGGGCTTAACATATGTTATCTTATATATTTAACAAAAATACCAACTATTATTACGTGTGTAGGTTAAATATATATGATTAGTTGCATGCATGAGGAAATTGAAGTTATAGATAGCTTAAGTAAGTTGCCAAGATTTATGCCGGTAACAGGGGAAGGAGCAGAGGCTGGAGCTCAGGACTGTTGCACCCTGGATCCAGGACATCACAGAATCCATGAGTGGACAGTGTGTCTGTCGGAAGGCAGAAGTCTGGGTCTCAGGAAGCACCCAGGATTGCTGCTGGGAAGCCAGTTGTTCCTTGAGGAATAGGAGCCTTGCATCAATCCCACCCCTCCCCCACCCTTTTTTAATTTCCTGGAAGCGGTCAAATTTTACCTGCTGTGTTTTATCTCTTGGTATAAAGGGGTTAAGGTGCATTTTTCTGAGTCAAAAATCATTTTACAGGTGAGGGAACCGAGCTCCAGAGATGGCAAATGGATTTTGACACACAGCAAGGTCATGTAGCAAGTTAGTGCCAGATCAGGGATCGAGACTAGGGGTTCCTGACTGCTCATGTGTCAACCTTTCCAGTTTTCCACATACGCTTACTTCCTTGATGACTCTGGAAGGGGTGGCATGTTATGTTTTCCTGCAACAGTAGAGTGAAGTTGCACCAGATACACATTTAACTTTTGTGAATTTAAGTGTTTAAATACTTGGCAATGGAAGGAAACAGGAATAGAGAAAGAGCAAATTTTAATATCATGATTCCATCTGTCAGTCTGGCTTACGGGCCAAAGGAAAAATGAGATGGAAGAGGTGAGTATGATGATCATTTAGTAGGTTTCAAATCTCATATATCTCTTGCAGTGTGAGCATCTAACCATTTATAAAACACATGGCCATGTGTGTGTGTATTTCTTTTAAAATTCAACGTGGACTCTGATACACAATCTATCTATTTATACTAACCTCTCTCCCTCCCAAACTCTAGCTGTCTGTTCAATACTGGAGGAAAAAAACTGACTCTGGTGGACTTCCTAACAGCTGGTGTTGTAATTTATAGGCAAAGACATTTTCAAGGATAATTTGAACTGCAATTATTTGCTCAGTGTACTGATTTTAAAATTTCAGCCCAATATAAGTTGCAGTCTGTGCCTTACCATAGTGGGAGGCAGTCAAATGTAGTGAGACTGTAGGACATGGGTCCTTGTGTTACAAAATTCATATTGATAGGCATTCCAGGTGTGATTCTGAGAATCTTTATTTCCCGATATTATAGGGAAAACCCGATGTAAAATTTTTAGTATAAATATCTGTCTATATTTAGTGCCAAAGTGCTAGTTAGTAATATATTTATTGTAATAGAACTGATCAAGGAAATTTTGTAATATTAGCTAAATATAGTAAAGAAAAGAGCTAGCTGGTGCTTGTAACTCTTAGTTCATATTCTCTATATTTTATCTTTATTTGTCTTCATAAACTGAGGAATTCAGATCCAGATTCTTCCCAAAGGTCTACATCTCTGATGATGGAAATATTGATACTCTCATCTATTTATGTTTTAGTTATCTATTGCCTAACAATTTGTATGAAAGCAAATCTTAATTGTTTAAAGATACAAGTATATTTAGTTTGAAGTCTGTCGGCTAGGCGGTTCTGGTCTCCCATGGGCTCATTCTGTGTCTGCGAGCAGCTGTGGGTTGGATAAGCAACTCTGCTGGTCTTGCCTAGGCTTTCTTACACGTATGTGGATCAGCTGGTTAGAGGCTGGGCTAGGACAGTCTTGGCTAGTACAGCTGAGGTCTCCTCCAACAGGCTAGCTCGGGTTTGTTCATATGATTGTGGCAGGGTTCCAAGAAGGAAAAGGGAAGCACAAAATGCCTCTTGAGACTTCAGCTCAGAACTGGCATAACATAGCTTTCTCCATATTTTATTAGCCAAAGCACATCACAGGACTGGCCTAGATTCAAGGGGTGAATAAAGAGACTCATTATTTTAAATTTTGTTTGTTTATTTATTTTTTATTGTGCTGGGTCTTCATTGCTGCACTCAGGCTTTCTCTAGTTGCGGCAAGTGGGGGCTACTCTCGAGTTGCGGTGTGCAGGCTTCTCATCCCAGTGGTTTCTCCTGTTGCAAAGCGCAGGCTTTAGGCTCGTGGGCTTAGTTAATCCTCAGTATGCGGGATCTTCCCGGATCAGGGATCAAGCCCATGTCCACTGCATTATCAGGTGGATTCTCTGCCACAGGGCCACGAGGGAAGTCCAAGAGACGCATCACTTTGATGGAATAGCTGAAAAATATATTTTTAAAGAGTGTAGATACAATAAGCGGAGAAGGCAATGGCACCCCACTCCAGTACTCTTGCCTGGAAAATCCCATGGACAGAGGAGCCTGGTGGGCTGCAGTCCATGGGGTCGCTAAGAGTCGGATACGACTGAGCGACTTCCCTTTCACTTTTCACTTTCATGCATTGGAGAAGGAAATGGCAACCCACTCCAGTGTTCTTGCCTGGAGAATCCCAGGGACAGGGGAGCCTGGTGGGCTGCTGTCTATGGGGTCACACAGAGTCAGACACGACTGAAGTGACTTAGCAGCAGATACAATAAGAGCTATACTTGGGACTATTTTATTTTACACCGATTTTTCATAACTTCAAGTGTCTTGGTATCTGTCAGTGAGCTCTGATGTGTTCTCCAGACACATTTTTGTTTTCCCTCGGGGAGAATTCAGGTTCACCAGTGGCTCATGGTGACTGACGCATGTAGGTTATTAGCTTTTCTTTCAGTCTATTCTCTCCCAACAGGGTTCCTGAGGTTGAGGCAAGGTTTTTAACAGAGAAAGTTCTAGGCCTGTCAGAACCTGACCTGGAGATACATTTATTTCAGATTTGTAATCAAATCCTGCGCCTGTTAACTCAGAACTGTGACCATCTGGACATGGCGCAAATTGACAAATACATTTGTCAATTAGGATTGTTCAGAAAGGCAATTATCGCTCAAAATAATGATAGAATAATCATTACTCTCTTTCTTGATCTTCAAAGGAGAGGAACATAGATAAAAATATGGCAAAGAATACTACTTTTGATAGCTACAGTATAACTGTTTTTTTCCTTAGCAGTGGTAGAGATGGTGGAAGTGGTATGTGTGTATGTGTGTGTAAATGAATAAACTAAGAATGTCAGCAAAAGTTCTTTGAATAGAACAGTGGCTCATTATCATTAGAAGTCAGCCAAGAGGTATATAGTGTTCTTGTGGCTGCTGCTGGTGGTGATATCGGTAGAGTATTAGTCACTGATGAAGATGAGGGCCACTGGCTCTAGAGTTCAATAATAGCTTGACTTCATAGTATAAGATCTCTCAGACATACTTTAAATTATCTCTAGATTATTTATCATTTATAATATAAAAGCTATGAAAATAGTTGCTGGAGTGCCACCAATTCAAGTTTTGCTTTTTGGAATTTTTGAATTTTGTGTTCAAATATTTTCTTTTTTTTTTTTTTTCCTTTTTTAAATTTTTTTTTATTTTTAAACTTTACTGTGTTCAAATATTTTCGATCTGTGGTTTGTTGAATCTGTGGATGTAGAACCCATGAATATGGAAGGCCGATTGTATTTGTTTTCTTTTTCACTTTGGTTTTTGTTCCCCTTTTCTTTCTTTCCTGCCTTTTTTTGGATTACTTGAATATTTTTAGTATTCTATTTTAATTTTCTATTGGCTGTTTGGCTATATCTTTTTGTATTAGTCTTTTTAGTGTTTGCCCTAAAGATTATACTGTGCACCTATGCTAGGTCATTTCAGTCTTGTCCAATTCTTTGTGATCCTATGGACTAGAGCCTGCCAAGCTCCCCTGTCTGTCAGTTTCTCCAGGTGAGAATAATGGAGTTGGTTGTCATGCCCTCCTCTAAGGGATCTTCCTGACTCAGGAATTGAACCTGTGTCTCTTTCGTCTCCTCCATTGGGAGGAGAGCTCTCCATATAAGCTTAATATTTCAGTCCTTACATATTGTGCTGCTGCTGCTGCTAAGTCGCTTCAGTCGTGTCCGACTCTGTGTGACCCCATAGACGGCAGCCCACCAGGCTCCCCCGTCCCTGGGATTCTCCAGGCAAGAACACTGGAGTGGGTTGCTATTTCCTTCTCCAATGCACGAAAGTGAAAAGTGAAAGGGAAGTCGCTCAGTCGTGTCTGACTCTTAGAGACCCCATGGACTGCAGCCTAACAGGCTCCTCCGTCCATGGGATTTTCCAGGCAGGAGTACTGGAGTGGGGTGCCATTGCCTTCTCCATACATATTGTATGTCTCAAAAAAATGAACAGTCTGGTTTTGTACGTCAGGCATGTGAGTTTGTAAGTCTGCCCCAAGCAATTAATCCATATGTATGTACCCTTATTGTCAGTGTTTTGAAGCTTGCAGAAATCAACATATCCACATACTAATTCCTAAATCCGTGTAACCTTATATGGCAAAAGGGACTTTTCACATGCTACTAATTTAAAGATCTTGAGATAGGAAGGTTTTCATTCTCAATTATCCAGGTGGTTGCAATGTAATGACAGGGGCCCTTAAAGATGGAGGTGGGCGATTAGGATTGGAAAAGGCAAGGTGAGAACAAAAGCAAAGACGAGTGGGATGGCCACCATCCAAGGATGGGGACACCCATGGACAGCCACCATAAGCTGGAATAGGGTAAGAAGGAGGATTCTTTACCCTTGGAGCCTTCAGAAAATACCCAGTTGACACTTTGATTTTACCTTCACTTCAGACATCCAACCTCCAGAACTAAAAGAGAATAAATTAATGTTTTTTTTAAAGCCACTTAGTTTATGGAAATATGTTACAGCAGCAATGGAAAAGCACAATGCAAAAGATCAAGAAAAAAGTCAGAAGGGTCAAATATTTAATGGAATTAGGCTAAGATGGTTTGGTTTTTCCACCTAATACTAGGGATGAGTAACTAAAGTCTGTTGAACATAACTTCCTAAGGTGTGGCCGTGCCCTATTATAATTTGATTTTGTGAAGTCTTTTAAATGCTATATTGACTGATCTATCCATTCATAATTGTCACAGTCTTACTTTGGATATTTATTATATTCATGTGGACCTTAGGTAAGTTGTGCTTTTATGAGACCAGTTCTATTTCTGTAGGTTTGATTTTGCATAATTTCACTTTGATCAATTCTCTGTTGATTTAAAATTTTACTCTCAGAGGTCAAGGTAATTCCCATTATTACCAGTGATATGGCACAGTTGTATTCTGGACTCTAAACACCAAGGCTACTTATCAAGAAAGGTTTATATTCAAACAAGCAAATCGTTTCTGAAATTCTGAACTCCCTTTTTCATCATGTAAAACAGAAAAGTTGGTACCTAGTGAAGTGAAAGTCGCTCAGTCGTGTCCTAGTTTGCGACCCCATGAACTATACAGTCCATGGAATTCTCCAGGCCAGAATACTGGAGTGGGCCTTCTCCAAGGGATCTTCTCAACCCAGGGATTGAACCCAGGTCTCCCACATTGCAGGTGGATTCTTTACCAGCTAAGCCACCAGGAAAGCCCTTTTGTGTACTGACTTCAAAGCCTTATTAGTAATCACGTGGCTAAGGCAGCAGTAAATGCTTAGTTAGATACATCTTCAGATCATCCCTCTTCCTCTTATTTTTTGGCTGTTACAATACATTTTTCATGTATTGTACAAATTTCATGTATTTTCATGTATTAGTGAAAAACTAATATTTGCTGGTATTTCTTAGTTTACCCTTTACAGTGAATGTTTTATAATTGACATCTTTAAATGAGGAGAAATGATGAGAAGAGTTTTTTCAGTGTAATGTCACATATTGCAGCTCATTACTCAATCGAGTAATGCTCGATTCTATAACCCTCAATTATTACACAGTGAAGTGTAAAATATTATGAAACATAAATTCCTAAGACAGTTTACAGGAATAGATGTTAAAATAATTCCACTGTAGAACCACACAGGCCAAAACTCTATAGTACATGTGTATGGATGCACATTAGCAATCCCAGGCAAACACCATTTCTTTATTTTAGTGTGAAAATTCTTTATTTTCTTTCATGCCTTCTGAATTAAAATTAGCTAGACGTTCACAAACTCTTAAAGAATCCATGGACAGACCAGGAAAGATGCAATTTCCTGAAACTCTTCATGAAATGTGTGTGTAGATGTTTGTAGACTTTTTTAGGGGGTAGATGTCACATAATTTATATCAAATTCTCACAGGGGACATGGCCTCCAAAATGTTAAGACTGCCAACTCTAGACTCAGAGGTTATAACGTATACCATTATTTGCTATTATTTTCTGACTGCGAAACATGTTAAAAGGCAAGTGATTGAAGCTGGTCTGAAGCTTAGTTCCAACCTAACCAGCTTAGTACCTGTTTTAAAATTAATCTATTTCAAATATTTATATAACCACATGCCCTCCGCAGGCATTTGGGCTGTGCCACCTCAGCTCATTGATTGAGTGTAAGGCTGGTGATATAGATACAGTCAGAAGGGGCCTGTTGAAATTACAGATCTGCAGGAAAGTTTGCAGTGGTACTTTGGAATTTGTAATTATTTTTATAAAGTTTTCTATGTGGTCACTACTTAAAGGGGGAAGAGTAGCACTGTGACATCACTTAGGGACTTATAAGAAATACAGAATCCATCTGCTTTTCCCCTTTGCCCCTTCTCCTTCCTACTAAACCATAATCTGCATTTTAACACCATCCTTGAGTGTTTTGTATATTCATTAAAGTTTGAAAAATACTGGAGCAAGTTTTAGAATCAACCAGTCCCAAAGGCTTTTTTCCCTCTTTTTCTCTCTCCTCACTGATAAAAAAGAATTCTAATTAGGGTAATAAGAATATTTTATTAGGTATGGCTGGTTGCTTCAAAGCATTTTTTCTCATTTTTTTAAACAAGCTGTATTTTAGCTTCTTAATTAAGTAACATTGTGTATTAGTTAATGCCCTCATAAGAAATGAATATACACATTCAAATGTCATTAGAAGCAAGCCTGAATAAACAGTAACATCTAGGTAAAAGGAGTTTCCAGTGTTAGAAGTATGTTGATCTCTTCACAAATGTAGTTTCAACGTCACTTGATTCTTTCAGAAGCAGCAACTTGAACCTTCGAAACATTTAGCTCTATCTGTGTAGCAACCCTTGTAAGGATCTTTTTTTTTTTTTTTAATCAGAATGAGATGCCAGGAGACTGTCCGTCTCTCCTAAGGGCATTAAGTGAGTGGACGTTCTCTAAATACCAATTCAAATGAGAAACAAAACAAAACAAATATATTTCTGCATGGGCTTGCCGTGCTCAGAATTTGCCAAGTGGTTGGTTGGTTGGTTGGTTGGTATTCCTTCCCATGACAAGGGCTTCTTAGCACTGTGGATCTCTTCTTTTCCACAGTTAGAAGATAAACCTTACAGGAATATGGAGCATGTTTTCTTGCTATATGTGTTTTAATCAGAACATGATTAACTGGCTCAATGGATTACTCAAGAAGCTGCAGGTTTTCTTCTCTCCTTTAATTCTCTTTGCTCCCTTACCTATTCCCAGTGAACTGCTAATAGTGAATGTATTTATTTAACTGCCCTCTGCATTTTATAATCTCTCTCTCTCTCTCTCTTTTTTTTTTTTTTTTGCAGCAGATTTCAGGCTGCTTCTAAACTCGAGGCCTGGCCCTGTTCTGATCACTTGGAGGAAACCGTTTTAAAATATGCCCATCACAGTGGTTCCTGCACAGACGTTCATTCAAGCTGCTTAGTAACCACCATCACTGCATCCATGTGCTCCAGAAAGTTTCCAACCATAAGGAAAAAAAAAAAAAGAAAATCATTGCTTAGCCATGAAATTAAGCCCTGGAAAACCATAAATTCATTGGAAATTGGATGCAGGCAATTACAATAAAGGTTAGATCCCTTTCCAATTTAATTTAAAATTTTGTTTCAAGTAAAAAAAAAAAAACCTGTAAATGTTGGTAATTGCGCTAGACACAATAATGGCCTAAAGATGTTTATGTCCTAAAATCAGTGAGTAAGTTATCTTTCAAGGCAAAAGGGGCTTTACTGTCGTGATTAAATAAGAATCTTCAGGTGGGGAGGTTAGCGTGGGGTAGCCAGGTGGGCCCAATACCATCACAAGCATCCGTTTAGAAGTGGGGCAGGAAACCCAAAGTCAGTAGTGGATGTGAAGGAGGTAGCGAGAGGCTGTGGTAATGCCGGGAAGCAGCCAGGAGCTGAGGGAGGCAGAAGCTGAAAAGTCCAGGAAAGGAATTTTCCTTCAGAGCTCCAGAAGGATGCAGCCTGCCAACACCTTGACTTCAGCTCTGTGAGACTGTTTTTGGACTTCAGACCTTCAGAGATGTAAGAGAACAAATTTGTGTTGTTCTAAGTCACTAAGTTTGGTAATTATTTTTTTCTAGCATTAACAAGAAAACTATTACAGTTACATAGATATTTTATTATTCTATAATTTTATGTAAGTGAATTTTTTATTTTTAAAAATGGCTGCATTATGGGTTATTACTAACTTTTTTTCCCTAAAAATGGTGATTAAGAAAATCCTTTCTTATTTCAACACCATTATCAACCTGGAAATTTTTTAGAAATAACCAGCCTGTAGAGGTTATGAGTAAACTATGATTTGGTCTGAGTTAACTGTGCCACCTACTTGGCACAGAGTGCTGCATTGTCATGGCAAGTTCTGAGAGTTTGTGTTTAGCTGTTTGCTTTGGGGAGTCAGAAACGTGTACATTCAAATCCTGGTTCTGCAACTTCTTGTACCTTTGGGTAAGAATTTAACTTTTCTAAGCTTTGGATTCCTTATACAAAAGAGAGGGATCACAGGGGTGTTGTGAAGGGTATGTGAAGTAATACATGCAAAATACTTAGCAGAGTTTCCAATAAAAGTAACTACTGCAGGTTGGTTAAAGCTACAGTAGGCTTGGCCGTGGCCCACCAATGTTTGTTACTTGTAATTACATCTGAGCTACCCCGATAGGCCATGATGAACCTAAAGTTTCTAGGCAATGAGAAATCTAATGATAATCAGCTGCAAAGAATAATCTTAAGTGTGGAAAGAAATGGTATCTTAAAAGTGTGTATGTTCTTTGAAAACACTGTATTCCCTCAATGGTGAGATGTGTATCCAGTCTGTTCTCTATGTGGCAAAAAACACTGCCTCGTTTGCTTAGTGTGTGGGAGGTCATTTTTCCTTACAATATATTAATCTCTCAGCAAAAGATAACATTCTGCCTTGTTTTGCATTAGGGAATTAAATAACTAGGTGATTGTTGACATAAAAAAATAGTACTGTTACAATATTGGATGTAATTATGCTATTGTCTAATTGGGGACTGCTGCTTAATTTCAAAGGAGAGGCAATGGCACCCCACTCCAGTACTCTTGCCCAGAAAATCCCATGGATGAAGGAGCCTGGGGGTCGCTGAGGGTCAGACACGACTGAGTGACTTCACTTTCACTTTTCACTTTCATGCATTGGAGAAGGAAATGGCAATCCACTCTAGTGTTCTTGCCTGGAGAATCCCAGGGATGGGGGAGTCTGGTGGGCTGCCATCTATGGGGTCGCACAGAGTCGGACACGACTGAAGCGACTTAGCAGCAGCAGCTTAATTTCAAAAGCATTTTTTTCTTATTTTCTCACTTGTGAAATTGAGGCAAAACATTCACTATCCTGTAATAAACTCACTTTATTTCTCCTTATTTCTGAAATGAAGGCCTAAACATTAATATACAACCTAGAAGATGTACATAGGAGAAGGAAGTCACTTTTTTGGTAGCAAATTTGTAATTTTATTTATTCATTTATTTTTAATTGAAGGATAATTGCTTTACAGTATTGCATTGGTTTATACCAAACATCAACATGAATCAGCCATAGGTTTACCCACGTCCCTTCCCACTTGAACATCCCTTCCACCTCCCTCCCCATCCTGCCCATCTCAACCCTGGTTTGAGTTCCCTGAATCATACAGCAAATTCCCATTTGCTATCTATTTTACATATGATAATGTAGGTTTCCATGCTACTGTCTTCAAACCTCCCACCCTCTCCCGACTGCCCTCCCCCAGCTGTGTTCATAAGTCTGTTCTCTTTGTCCGTGTCTCCATTGCTGCTCTGCAAATAGGTTCATCAGGATCACCTTTCTAGATTCCATATATATGCATTAGTATGTGATAACTGTTTTTTTTCTGTTTCTGACTTACTTCACTCTATATAATAGTCTTTAGGAAGTCTCTTTTTAAATGCTGCACCGGAAGGTTTCCCAGCCAGGTGTGAAGTAGGTGTAGTAGTCCTGACCAGGATACACAAGCACATTAAGACTCACTATGTTCCTCTTTTACTTTGTCAAGCTCCTAATGGAATTATGGAGCAGCACTGACTCAGGGTTGAAAGGCCTGGTTCTTGTCTCAGCTTCACTATCAACCAAACATTGCGACCATGGGCATCAGTATCGTCATCAGGTCCCCAGGTGTCATTGATAAAATCAGGAGCTGAGTTTCAACTTGTGTGTTACCTTGGCAAGTTTTGCAACATGAGTATGCCTGTATTCTAACTTGCTACTCTTTTAAGTTGACTCATTTTAAATTTTTTAAAGGAAATGTTCTATAATGACTGAAAATTTAAAAAAAAAAAAATTATTTGCACATCACAAATAGCAGGTAACCATAAAATGAATACATGAAAATAAAGCCTTGTTAATCCAAGATAGACAAGGTAGTCTGAAGATTCTGGGACACAGGCTTCTCTGTAAAAGGCAATTTAGAAAGTGTAAGAGAGGTGTTGGAGATATATTAGCACAAAACTGAAACCTTCTCCTGGACTAGAGAGGCTGGAAGAGATTTGAAGAGAGAATAATATCCCACCATGTGACTCACTGTTATTTAATGTTCTATGTATTCCCTACAACTTATCATTTTCTAGTGGAATGTATCCCATGTTTTGGGAAGCACTCGACTAGGTTAGTTCAACAGTGTTCCACTGGCAAACATTTTGACCCCCAAATATTATCAAGTCATACGGAAAGGCAGACATGCTCAGATGGTGAGAAATTATCTTCCAAGGGAATTCATGATGGGTAGAGAAGTTTCTCTACTGGGAAAATGTGGATTGGGCCACATCTCCTCATATGCAGTGAAGTTTGGAAACGTGACCCAGAGCAGTGGAAGTGGCTGAACTTCTCCCTGGGAATCCAAATTCAGGAGCCCATTGTCTGAACAAATACACGTATGAAGATATTGAATAAATGAAAAATTTGCAGCCCCTCACCGTTGACTTGGGTTACTTCTATTATGTTAAATATGGAGAAGCTTATAGTTTTAAGTAATATAAAGACCAAAAGAAGTTTATGAAATGTTTACAAGCCATAGAAGGCCTCCCCAGGTGGTGCTAGTGGTAAAGAACCGGCCTGCTAATGCAAGAGACATAAGAGACCCAAGTTTGATCCCTGGGTCAGGAAGATCCCCTGGAGAACAGAATGGCAACCCACTCCAGTATTCTTGCCTCCAGAATCCCATAGACAGAGAAGCCTGGAGGGCTACGGCCCATGGGTCACAACGAGTCAGACACACCTGAAGTGACAGCATGCACACATAAGCCATAGAAAATGGATTAAACTTGGATCCTGATCTTTTGCTACAGATTAATCTGTTTGTCATGGAATTGTGTACTGACTGCTGTATTTGACATCCATCATATATTAAATGATTCTTACCCTGAAATATCAAAGTCGAGTGGAGGAGAGTTGAGAGCAAGAGGAGAAACTCACATGTGCTAAAGATCAAAGATTTGATCAGCAGGCAGGTGAGGGATAGTGTTTTGGAAGCAAAGGTGATTAAGATCCCCAGTGTAAGCGTGACTCTGTGGGACACTCATAACTCTTACTGAAGGGGAGGGAGCTAGCTGGACCAAAGTTAAACTAACTCTTCCTTCTTGTTAGGGATGTGAGGAGATATATTAGAACACCAGACTAGTAGGTAGCCTGGCAGCTGAATATCAAGTCAGAGAATTGAGTCCTGTGTAGGCTGGGGGTAGTGGCTACTTGGGGAGACGTCTGTTTTGAGGGAATGCTTTCAGTCAGGACTTGGAGGCATGAACATGGATGGGGTTGGTCATAGACCTGCCCCCTAGAGGAAAGGAGTTTGCATGAATTAGGGCAAAGGTTCAAGCCCTCTAAGTAACTGGCTGGAGTTGAGGGCCCACTTCAGTCTTTGAGATAGACTAGAGAGAGATTGGGATTGGAAACCAGTAGAGTGGGGACTGGTTATACATTTGATATGGCAGAAAGATGACTCTACCATGTAGGACTGGGTCCACCTATTGCTAATGGCTGATGTGATGTGGGCATGGGGTGATTCCTAATGGGCCACCAGCTTGACTTCTCCCTGGCTCGGGGTGTGGTGAGACTAAGCTAACAGTTAATATTCATGACAGGTGGCCCAGACTCTGATGGGACATGAAAATTCCTTAGTCACTAGTTATAATCCAAAACACATGTACTTCTGGGGGGTACATTTACATTAAGAATAGCTAATGTTTACTTGAGCATTACTCTATGCCAAGCACTGTGCCAAATAACCCTTCCACACACTTTATATCTTATAATTACAAAGCAACTCTAATAGGCAAGTGCTATCATTACTGAGCAAATAAATGAGAGAGGTTAAGTAATTTGCCCCAAGTCACATTGGTAATAGTGGTAATGTTGGAATTCTAATTTGAGTTGTGGCATCTAGACAGCCTATGTTCTTAAACCTCTCAGGTATATCACCCCTGAAAGTCCCGAGGCTCCCAGAATTGACCCCATTAGTTACAGGAGACAGGACCTCGGGGAGAGGAAGACTTTGGGCTTAACTGCCTCCCCCTGAAAGATGCCCCCTCTTGGCCCAGCAGCAGCAGCAGATGGACTAGTGTCCATTTCTGTGGGGTTCAGAAAACTGTTTTGCACTCCATCATCCCTGCCTCTTTGTGGGAGCCCATTTGGCATAAACCAGGCTGCTTCTGCTTTTGTAGCTGGGCTGCCTTGACCATAAGTGGAAAATCCATTGCCTCTTACTGTGAGGAATCTGAAATGCTCAGTTCAGTTCAGTTCAGTTGCTCAGTCATGTCCAACTCTTTGCGACCCCATTAATTGCAGCACGCCAGGCCTCCCTGTCCATCACCAACTCCCGGAGTTCACTCAGACTCATGTCCATCGAGTCAGAGATGCCATCCAGCCATCTCATCCTCTGTCGTCCCCTTCTCCTCTTGCCCCCAATCCCTCCCAGCATCAGAGTGTTTTCCAATGAGTCAACTCTTCACATGAGGTGGCCAGAGTACTGGAGTTTCAGCTTCAGCATCATTCCTTCCAAAGAACACCGAGGACTGGTCTCCTTTAGGATGGACTGGTTGGAATCTCCTTGCAGTCCAAGGGACTCTCAAGAGTCTTCTCCAACACCACAGTTCAAAAGCATCAATTCTTTGGCACTCAGTTTTCTTCACAGTCCAACTCTCACATCCATACATGACCACTGGAAAAACCATAGCCTTGACTAGACGGACCTTTGTTGGCAAAATAATGTTTCTGCTTTTGAATATGCTGTCTAGGTTGGTCATAACTTTCCTTCCAAAAAGTAAGCGTCTTTTAATTTCATGGCTGCAGTCACCATCTGCAGTGATTTTGGAGCCCCCCAAAATAAAGTCTGACACTGTTTCCCCATCTATTTCCCATGAAGTGATGGGACTGGATGCCATGATCTTAGTTTTCTGAATGTTGAGCTTTAAACCAACTTTTTCACTCTCCTCTTTCACTTTCATCAAGAGGCTTTTTAGTTCCTCTTCATTTTCTGCCATAAGTGCAATGCTACCTCAGTAGAAGAAATAAGCTACACAATTTTACCCATTACTTTGAAAAATTGGTAACAAGCTTGGGTGAGAGAGGACAAAGCAAGTGGATCAGACATTGATATTGGGCTCTGTCATTGAAAACAAACAATGGCACCAAGACTGAGGAAGACAGAGCAAGTGGGAGTGGTCCTAGCAAGTGGCTGACACACAGGCACGGGCCACTGAATCTCAGACCAAAACTTGTTATCAGTGGCAACACTGGGCTGATTCCCCCCAGCCAACTGGACAGCTTAACCAGGTGTTCATTATCAGTCCTGTACCGCTCCTCATCTTTATCAGCTACCCCAGCAAGAATGATGAATAGAGTACAGACAAGTGCATGTGCGCATGCTCAGTTGCTGAGTTTTGTCTGACTCTTTGTGACCCTATGGGCTGTAGCCTGCCAGGCTCCTTTGGCCATGGAATTTTCCAGGCAACAATACTGGATTGTTGCCATTTCCTCCTCCAGGGGATCTTCATGATCCAGAGATTTAACCTGTGTCTCCTGCATTGGCAGGTGGGTTCCTTTACCACTGAGCCACCTGGGAAGCCCCACAGGCAAGTGACTACTTGAATAATTACAATCAGAAGCCTAACACATAAGATTGTGTAAATTAATGTAAATCGGTGATTCTCAACCCTGGCTACACATCAGAATCACTTTGGGAGCTTTTAAAAACTATGAATGCTTTGGCTCCACCCCCAGATGTTCTGATTTAATCAGTGCTCAGGCATAAGTGGCTTTTAAAGCTCCCTGGGTGATTTTAAAAGTACAGTCAAGTTTGAGAGCCTTTGTGTGAATCATTCCAAGTAAATGTTTCTTTGATTTCTCTGGGAGGAAGCATTTCTCCCTAGCAGTATTGTCTAGAAATGAAAATCAGAGTGAAGAGTCCTGCTTGGGGGCTCTGCTTGGGCATTTTCATGTTGATTGTTTCCAATCATGTCTGTGCTGCCCCAGCTCACTTGCCCCTTCTGTCATGTGGGTGCACCCATCACCTTGGCAGAATGTTAGACCCTATGAGAGAAAAGAGAGGGAAGCAAGAGAATCTGTAATGCCTGGCAGATAGTATGTCCTTATTAAGTATTTGTTGAGTGAATGTGAGGAGAGAGGGGATGATCCATTCACTTTAGACTTTTACATACTCAATGTGATAGATTTTATATGTCAACCTGTTTGGGCACATGGTGCCCACAATATTTGGAAAAACTGTCAGCCTTAATGGTTGCTGGAACCAATTCCTTATAATAAACCCCATACATGTACCTGTGTACATGGACCTACACCACTGATTCTTTGGGGAACACTAACATAGTTAATTCTTCATTGTCTATGAAAAATCAAAAGCTTGGGTGTTTCTGTGAGAGTGTGCTTGGATTAGTTTAACGTTTAAATTGATGGACTGAGTAAAGCAGAGTGCCCTTCCTAGGTGGGTGGCCCTCATTCCATCAGTTGAAGGCATAACGACAACAAAAAGGCTGACCCTCCCCTGAACAAGAGGGACTACTTGCTGGACTGCCTTTGAGTTGGGATAGAGACTTTTTCATGCCTTTAATCCAAAACTGAAATGTTGGCAACTGCTGGATCTCAAATCTGCTAGCATTTAGTTTAAATTACACCACCAGCTCCCCTGGTCTGCAGCTTGCCAACTGCAGAAATTGGGATTGCCAGCCTTAATGGCTGCTGGAACCAGTTCCTTATAAGAAACCCCATACATGTACATGCATACAGGTATGTGCACCACTGGTTCTTTGGAGAATGCTAACACACCCACTCCAGTGTTCTTGCCTGGAGAATCCCAGGGACGGGGGAGCTTGGTGGGCTTCTGTCTATGGGGTCGCACAGAGTCGGACACGACTGAAGCGACTTAGCAGCAGCAGCAGCAACACATTTAGTTCTTTATTGTCTATGAAAAATCAAAATGCTATTCATTTCATATCAGTACTTTCTGTAATAATTAGTGGTTATTACATTTTTTATTCTCAACCTCTTCTAGAATGAATTTCAGGATGTAAAAATATTCAATCTGACAAATTGATTGAGGAGCTCATGTGTCAAAACTGAGGTAAACACTTTGGATAGGTAAATGAGACAAATTATCTGTCCCTCTTCAGCATTCCCTCTTCTAAAGAGAGACAAATAATCATTAAAAAGTACAAGAGGTTATTGGCATTTCAGTAGAAGAGTACACAGGTTATAGATGGGCTGGGAGTAGCCGTTTCACTCGAAGAGAGCTGGGGGAGCCTTCACTGTGCCGGCTGGAACCTCAATGTTGTGCTCAGTTGTGTCTGACTCTTTAGAGACCCCTTGAATTATATTCTGCCAGGCTCCTCTGTCTATGTGATTTTCCAGGCGAGAATACTGGAGTGGGTTGCCATTTCCTTTTCCAGGGGATCTTCCCAACCCAGGAATCAAACCTGCGTTTCTTGCGTCTCTTGCACTGGCAGGAGGATTCTTTATCACTAGCACAAGAAACCTCAACATTGATTTTATTTTCCTCATATTCTCTTGCATGACACAGGGAGTAGCTACCTCAGAAGTGGCCAGACCACTGAGCAGAGTACTGGGACATTAGTGCTAGATAGGCTTTTTTTCTCCCCTAGAAGGACAGACATAAGAGGACTGGCACTGATGTTTCCTGAGTGAGTGCCAGAAACCATACTCATCCTCCAGCTTGGAGAGGGCTGGTAAGGCGACTGATACAGGGCAATTGGGTGGCCATCAGTCTTGAGGGCACTTGATAGTAGAGGAGAGAAAAGAGGAGTTTCTAATATAAGAATTAGATGTCAGAGAATCTGAGAGCCAGATTTGTTCAGCAGTGGAGTTTGGAAATGCAAGTGACTCCAGAACTAAAGGCAATAAGCCTCTACTCTGAATTTTCTTCTCTATCGGATAGTCACCAGATGACAAGTGACTCTGTTGGCTGATGTTAATCAGTAGGAGGGAACTGTATGATTGCTTACATTTGTCTGATCTGACTTGCTACAACCACCAAAATGCTCGAAAAGTCCAGGTCCTTCTGAGGCAACAGACAACAGGTGTCTTCAGGGGACTGCAGATGGAGGGCCTCTTTCATGGGAGGCTGTTGTCTCCCATCTCTCCTAACTGCACCACTTGCTTGCAATCATATGATTAAGGGGTTAATAATTTGGAAGCAGGCAACACTGAAAAGGAACAGAAAAATATGCTTGTTCTAGAAGAAGGAACTTGTTTGTTGTCAGCCTGAAAACATCCATTTTTGGAGCTAGGCTAGAGATGCTCATGATCACTCTTTCAGCATGTCTTGCTAGAAATCACAGGGCTCAGAAAAATTTCCAAGAGTTTGTCATCAGAAAAGTTTCTGTCCCTTCTTGGTTATCTCTAATGGCTTATTACCAAGCACATAGGTACTCAGGAAGTGTAAGTTCCTTTTTCCTTTACTGACTAGCCTGTATACCCAGGCAAACCTCCTAAGGGCCCTTGTGGAGTCACTGCTTCTGGTCTACGTCTTTGTCACTGTGGCTGCCCCACTGCCACGAGCACCTGTGTGTTCCATTGCAACCAGGGTATTTGTTGTTGAAAAAAAAATCGTGTATAAGTAAACATGCACAGTTGAAATCTGCTATTCTAGATCACATATACTGGCAAAATGACTGGAAGTGTACTGAGAGACTGTCCTGGATAAGTAAATTGACAGTTTATTGTTTGACTAGTTGCATTTGTTTGCCAAAATGGAATAGTGCTCAAAACAGTTTATACTTCCACAAAGGTAAAATTTGTATACTCACTACTAAACATTTCATAGGAATAGTCTCTCTTAATTTTAGCTAAACCATAGACTGACTTGCTGGGAATATGACTCAGAGGATGAGAGCTGTGGAAAGAGGAAACGACAAGAAACGAGGATGAGGTGTGAGAAAGACAGCTGAATTTGAAGTTGATCTGAAATTGTCAATGAATATAAAACACTGATGAAAGAAATCAAAGATGATGCAAATGGAGAAATATACCATGTTCATAGACTGAAATAATCAATATAGTGAAAATGAGTATACTACCCAAAGCAATCTACATATTCAAAGCAATCCCTATCAAGCTACCAATGGTATTTTTCACAGAACTAGAACAAATAATTTCACAGTTTGTATGGAAGTACAAAAAACCTCAAATAGCCAAAGCAATCTTGAGAAAGAAGAATGGAACTGGAGAAATCAGCCTACCAGACTTCAGACTATACCACAAAGCTACAGTCGTCAAGACAGTATGGTACTGGCGCAAAGACAGAAATATAGATTAATGGAACAAAATAGAAAGCCCAGAGATAAATCTACAAACCTATGGACACCTTGTCTTTGCAAAGGAGGAAAGAAAATACAATGGAGAAAAGACAATCTCTTTAACAAGTGGTGCTTGGAAAACTGGTCAACCACCTGTAAAAGAATGAAACTAGAATGCTTTCTAACACCATACACAAAAATAAACTCAAAAGTGGATTATAGATCTAAATATAAGAACAGAAGCTATAAAACTCTTAGAGGAAAACATAGGCAAAACAATCTCTGACATAAATCACAGCAGGATCCTCTATGACCCACCTCCCAGAGTAATGGAAATAAATCAAAGACAGACAAATGGGACCTAAATAAACTTAAAAGCTTTTGCACAATGAAGGAAACTATAAACAAGGTGAAAAGACAGCTTTCAGAATGGGAGAAAGTAATAGTAAATGAAACAACTGACAAAGAATTAATCTCAAAAATATACAAGTAGCTCATGCAGCTTAAATACCAGAAAAATAAATGACCCAATCAAAACATGGGCCAAAGAACTAAATAGACATGTCTCCAAAGAAGACATACAGATGGCTAATAAACACATGAAAAGATGCTCAACTTCACTCATAACAATAAGGTACCATCTCAGGCCAGTCAGAATGGCTGCTATCAAAAAGTCTACAAACAATAAATGCTGGAGAGGGTGCAGAGAAAAGGGAACCCTCGTAACATTGTTGGTGGGAATGCAAACTAGTACAGCCACTATGGAGAACAGTGTGGAGATTCCTTAAAAAACTGGAAATAGAACTGCTATATGACCCAGCAATCCCACTGCTCAGCATACACACTGAGGAAACCAGAATTGAAAGACACACGTACCCCAATGTTCATCACAGCACTGTTTACAATAGCTAGGACACAGAAGCAACCTAGATGTCTATCGGCAGACGAATGGATACGAAAACTGTGGTACACATATACGATGGAATATTACTCAGCCATTAAAAAGAATGCATTTGAATCAGTTCTAATGAGGTGGATGAAACTGGAACCTATTATACAGAGTGAAGTAAGTCAGAAAGAAAAACACCAATACAGTATATTAACACATATATATGGAATTTAGAAAGACGGTAATGATGACCCATCACTTCATGGGAAATAGATGGGGAAACAGTGGAAACTGTCAGACTTTATTTTTCTGGACTCCAAAATCACTACAGATGGTGACTGCAGCCATGAAATTAAAAGACACTTACTCCTTGGAAGGAAAGTTACGACCAACCTAGATAGCATATTCAAAAGCATAGACATTACTTTGCTAACAAGGTTCGTCTAGTTAAGCCTATGGTTTTTCCAGTGGTCATGTATGGATGTGAGAGTTGGACTGTGAAGAAGGCTGAGCGCTGAAGAATTGATGCTTTGAACTGTGGTGTTGGAGAAGACTCTTGAGAGTCCCTTGGACTGCAAGGAGATCCAACCAGTCCATTCTGAAGGAGATCAGCCCTGGGATTTCTTTGGAAGGAATGATGCTAAAGCTGAAACTCCAGTACTTTGGCCACCTCATGCGAAGAGCTGACTCATTGGAAGAGACTCTGATGCTGGGAGGGATTGGGGGCAAGAGGAGAAGGGGACGACAGAGGATGAGATGGCTGGATGGCATCACTGACTCCATGGACGTGGGTCTGGGTGAACTCCGGGAGTTGGTGATGGACAGGGAGGCCTGGTGTGCTGCGATTCATGGGGTCACAAACAGTCGGACACGAATGAGCATCTGATCTGATCTGATCTGAATGATGACCCTGTATGTGAGACAGCAAAATAGACACAGATATAAAGAACAGTCTTTTGGGCTCTGTGGGAGAAGGCAAGGGTGGGATGATTTGAGAGAATAGCACTGAAGCATGTATATTACCATATGTGAAATAAATGACTGGTCAAAGTTTGATGCATGAAACAGGGCACTCAAAGCCAATCCACTGGAAAAACACCGAGGGATGGGATGGGGAAGGAAGTGGGAGGGGGCTTCAGCTTGGGGGACACATAACACCCATGGCTGATTCATGTTAATGTATAGCAAAAACCACTACAATATTGTAAAACAATTAGCCTCAATTAAAATAAATTAATCAAAATAGTAAAAGAAATAGACATTTCTATTCTAGTCAAATTGAGGATAATAACTCAGGAACTACATCTCAGAAAGCTCTGAGAATCGTTCTGCATGTTAGAAGTCAAGGCATAGTTGTGTAAGTTTGAGACAGACGGCTGTACATTAAATGATGTATTATTGACAGTTTACACAATCCAAATCTAAATATCATTGTGGCCCCTTACAAGATTAAGAAGGAAAAAAAGATTAAGAAGGAATGTTATCTTTTAAAGAGTTGTCTTGCTGATGCTGTTCAACAGCTCATGTTGTTCTTTATGGTTGAGCTGTTACTTCTACTGAAGGGGGTGGTTTGGTGGACACTCAATACAGGTGCACAATGCACAGTAGAGGGGAGCGAGCAGGCCAAAGTGCAGAGGACACTTTTTCATGTTTAAATTTTCATATTTCATATTTTCCATCTTTTCATGTTTCCATAAAATATGAATTTTATTTCACAATATGTAGAACATGAAAAAACAGAATTTTAGTAAAAACAACTTCATTGCAAACCTACTTCATCCTAACAAGTTAACAGGAAGTTTTTCTTAAATTCCTAAAGGGTGTTTGAGTAACGAAGGCTTGCAATGATATTAGGGGATGCAAAACCTTGTGGTTTGCATCGAGGATGGTACTCTTAAACTGGTTTGGGAAAAAGGCACCAAATATCAATTTCTATTATGCTTTTGTTTCTTAAGCCAGTATGTTCACCAAAGTTGTGTATTACCTCCGTTATAAAAAGTTAACTTGCTGTGGGTACCACAATGGGAAGGTGGCATAGCTAAGGTCTGAACCATGATGACACTTGCCTCTAGGACAAGTCATGTTATCTGTTGATAGAGGGTTGACTTTTTCATTTTGACAAGAAAACCACTAGCTCTTTGATTTGGACTCCATTTCTTTTTTTAATTTTTTTTTGAGTTTGGAACAGAGAAAGGTTTATTACAGGGCCATGCAAGGAGAAGGGTAGCTCATGCCCTAAGAACCTCAAGGTTACTGAAAGCTTTTAGCAAAGCTCTTGTAAAGCAAAAGATGCAGGGGAAAAAAAAATAGTACTGATGTTCTGAGGGCTTTGCTTTTAATTTTTTTTTTTCTGGTTTTAATCGATCAGTTTTGATGAATTGAAATCAAAACTCTACACTCTTATTCTATGAAATCATTTTTTCAGGGGTAAGAAAGAAATGCAGAAATTTACCCCAAACCATGTGGGCCCCATCTTTCAATCCTGTGCAACTAGAGTGGATCTGCTTCCCAGGAAGCAGAGAAACCCCAGTGAACAGTGCTACCTGGGCTTGCTCAAGACGACGCTGAGCCAGAGTATCTCTTAGAATTTACCCCTGGATGAAATCTTCATTTTATGACATACTAGCTTCAGTTTATTAAAAAAAAAATATTTTGAGAAGTAGTAGAAAAGGGGAGTTTATTCTTAGAAAATACTTTGAAGTTAATAGTAAAATGTGCAGTTGAGTTGCTATTGCTTTGGGTCATCTCTGTTACTCTATCTATCGTACGTACAATATTTTTACCCAAACAAGGATAAGTGTTTATATGTGATGAAGATGCTTCGCAGCAGAACGTCAATATGAGTGTCCAGAATTGGTGACTAAGACAACAGACATTTTCTGTTGGAGGCAGCTGACCACAGTTGTCCACGCAAAGCACCCAGAAAGAGTTGACAGGAAACCAGAAGAGAAGTGAAACTCTGGTAAACATTGCCTGTGGTGGATAAATGCTTTATTGTCAATAGGAACAAATCAGAGTTACAAAGGGACAGCTCTGTCTGTGAATCCAGATCACAACCCAGTCAGGCTAGGATGTATGTGTAGTAGCTAAGGAGAGTATCTCTGCAACATGACTCTGGAGACTTCTACAGAATTCCAATGGGCTTGAGGCGGTTTAAATTTGACCTTTACTGGAAGCCAGGCTGGTCTGATGAATAGGCTGCTTTTTATCTTGTGGCAGTTGGGGCTTGTGGCCAGAAACTTCCTTGTGGATATTCCACACCAAGCCACAGGTCTGGCCAATCAGAGTCCTCCAGTCTCATGACTGTGGTGATGTGTTCACTATGAGAGAACCAGTCACTGAAGTTGGGAGATGGGGGTCCTGTTCCTGGCAGGTCCTGAGCAAGAATGCATGATGGTCATGAGAGAAGAATATTACCTGAGGAAAGCAGTGGTACTGGGCAGACACAAGTGGCAGAGAACCACTCTAGGGGAAGTGGGACGACAGCTGAGAACCAGGAAAGGGGAAGAGAGAACGAGATTTCAGTTAGAGCAAGAAACAGAAGGCACCAGTGTGCAAGTGAAAAGTAATTCACCCAACAATGTTTGTGTCGTGGGGAGTGAAGGGTAATTTTGAGGAAATGATCACTTTTTAAGTCATGTAATTTTGTGGTATTTACATTTCCTACCATACTTAGATATTTATACAATCAGAAAAACATATTCATTTCAGAAATATTTAGTAAAATCTATGTGTTTTAACATTTGAGATATAGTGGTAAAGAAAACAACATGGCCCAAGGAACTTCCTACAGAAGATTTAAAGGGGATTTCTATCATGCAACCCAGAGAGCTTTATGCTCTTCTATGGAATAACTGAGGGGCATGCCGTCTGGACTTAAGAGCTAAATTGTGTAACATGCCTAGTGCAGCATGCGTGTGTCCAAAAGAGATTATACAATGCATGCTAGCTCCTTTTTGTTTTCCATACGCCTTCAAAATTCTTTGGACGCTAGTCATTCTTGAATTAAGAAAACAAGCACTGAATTACCAGGAAGATTATCTTTTGGAGGATCTGTGGTATTGTTTGTTTTTCTTATGACATCAATTTCATTAAACACACTTAGAAAATGATCTGTTCGGAAGTGGAAGGTGTTATCTTCTGAGTCTCAAAACACTTGGAGGAAAGCACAGGTGGAATAGAGAATGGTTAGGGTTTTCCTAAGTCCAGGAAAGAGAAAGTATGTGAGACTAGAAGCTGCACGTGAGATTTTTGCTTTGGTTTACTAATTTGGCAGCTTCTCGAAAGATCTTACCAAATTTCTCTAGGCTCATAGTGGTTTTTGCAACACAAATCATTTTGAGGGCAATGTCCTAAAAGCTCATGCCTGAACAAAATCAAAAGATAAATTCTGCAGGATGTGTCTCACTTGCATTTCAGGGTGAGATCTTGTGGAAACTCTAGGAGTAAACTCAACCAGGAGAGGGTGTTAACCAATGTGATGTAGGTACAGAGCTGTGGTGAGAAAGAAAAGCACAAGGCAAATCCAGAGTTAACAGGAGGATGGCGAGCATCCTGAGGTCAGTCCAGTGGAATGCCCAAGGCAACTAGTTAAGGTCTCAAGGTCTGTGCGGGCTCCAGAGAAAGCCTGGGGCGTGCTTGAGAAGAGCATTTTCTAGTGGTTCAAAGCCATACATCCAACCCCATGCCTAAGAATGAAGAAGGTTTTGGGGCTGGGGAGATAATGGCATTGAAACATGTATAATATCATATATGAAACGAGTCGCCAGTCCAGGTTTGATGTACGATACTGGCTGCTTGGGGCTGGTGCACTGGGACGACCCAGAGGGATGGTACGGGGAGGGAGGAGGGTTCAGGATGGGGAACACGTGTATACCTGTGGTGGATTCATGTTGATATATGGCAAAACCAATTCAATATTGTAAAGTTAAAAAATAAAATAAAATTTTTTAAAAAATGAAAAAAAAAAAAAGACACACAAAAAATTAGAAAAATGCCCTGCCTACAGTGTAGAAAATACACTGGACTAGAGCTGGAGCAAGCCTAGTCTACAAGAAGTGTTTCTCCCTCATATGTACTCCTTATAAGGAAGACAATGCAACCACTTCTTTAGAAAGTCCTAATTATTTTGTCATAAAGTTTCTATCAGCTGTCAGATCTTAGGATTCTTGTTTGGAGAATGTTGGAAGCAATGTGTTTTGCTTTGTGGACCATGAGTTCCCAAGTCCAGCTCAAGGACAAGCCTAAACATTCCTGTATTTTATTTCTGAAACAGTGATTCTGTAACATAAACAGGCCGTGACACCCGATTTTTCATGCCATTATGACAAATGTACTTGAAAGAAACCATGACCTTTCTTAACCCCTTCCTCACCCAGATATACTCGCAATACCCCTGACTCTGGCTCTGTGACAAGTATATATGCTTGTGAGGATTAAATCATGGAGTTTTTCACCTAGATCCTGGCAGACAGTTAATCATCAAATGTGAGTTTAGCTGTCAGTTGTAATCAGCAGCACCAGCAGCATTATTCTCACCATCTGAATGCAAGTCTAGCATGTAAACATCATGGTAGTGACAAGAGTATTCCTTGAACCTATTCTTACGCTCTCTTTTTTAAAATTGGAGGATAAATGCTTTATGATATCATGTTCATTTCTGCTGTACAACACTGTGAATCGGCTCTATGTACACATATATCCCCTCCCAGTTGAGCCTCCCTCCCACTCCTCTAGGTCATCACGGAGCACTGAGCTGAGCTCCATGTGCTATACAGCAGCTCCCCACTAGCTATCTATTTTATACCTGGTAGTTTATATATCTCATTCCTCACTCCAGTATTCTTGCCTGGGGAATCCCATGGATAGAAGAGCCTGGCGGGCTGCTGTCCATAGGGTTGCCAAGAGTCACACATGACGGAAGCGACTTAGCAGTAACACTAGTGTATGTATCTCAATCCTAATCTCCCATTTTGTCTCTTCCCGCTTCTCCCCTTGTCTACAAAGTGGAAAATATATGGGGGGTGGTGGTACTCTCATCTTGGGACTGCTTAGTGAAAGTACCCCCTTGGACTGGTGGGCAGGAGAATTCTGAAAGCACTGTCTTTGACTTGGTATTATTATGAAAGGTAGATTAGCTTCCATTCCAGGGGCCAAACCAGGAATAGACTTTGGGTAGTGACTGGGTCATGGTTAGTACCTCGACAGCTTTGTCTCAACCTCCCTGTTTTACCTCTTTACCCTGTTTCAGCTACACTGCACTCCTTTAGCTCGCGGGTTGCTTCCTCTCTGGGAACATCCTTTGTGCTGTCCGTCAGTGTAGACTCTCCTGCCCGCAGCTCTTTATGTGGCTGGCTGGCCCTTCTCATCTATCAATTGTCAGTTTATCTTCCTTCCTCAGCCAGGTGTTCCCTGAAAAATCTCACCAAAGCTGATCTCTCTCCTCTATCATAGGACTCTCTCTACCATGTTCATAGTAGAGAATCATGCAAATTTTCTGAATTTGCAATTTTATATTTGTATTGCCTATTAAAAATCTGTGTTTACTATAATGTTTAATGCAATGCTAATTTAAATATAAGTATTGTAAGTATTGTTGTTCAGTTGCCGAGTTGTGTCTGACTCTCTGTAAGCCCATGGACTGTAGCACGCCAGGCTTTTCTGTCCTTCACTATCTACTGGAGTTTGCTCAGAATCATGTCTATTGAGTCAATGATGCTATCTAACCATCTCATCCTCTACCACCCTCTTCTCCTTTTGCCTTAATCGTTCCCAGTTTCAGGGTCTTTTCCAGTCAGTGGGCTCTTTGTATAGGTGGCCAAAGTATTGGAGCTTCAGCATTAGTCCTTCCAAAGAATATTCAGGGTTGATATCCTTTAAACTTGATGGGTTTGATCTCTTTGCTGTTCAAGGAACTCTCAAAAGTCTTTTCCAACACTGCAGTTCAAAAGCATCAATTCTTCAATGCTCAGCCTTTTTTATGGTCCAACTCTTGCATCCAGATATGACTACTGGAAAAACTGTAGCACTGACTATATGAACCTTTGTTGGCAAAGTGATGTCTCTGCTTTTTAATACGCTGTCTAGGTTTGTCATAGTTTTCCTTCCAAGAGGCAAGTGTCTTCTAATTTCATGGCTGCAGTCACCATCTGCAGTTAGAGCCCTCCAAAATAAGATCTGTTACTTCTACTTTTCCCCCTTCTATTTGCCATGAGGTGATGGGATAATATAAATATTGCATATTTTCAGCTGAAGGGTTTTTTTTTTTTTCTAATTTTATTTTATTTTTAAACTTTACATAATTGTATTAGTCTTGCCAAATATCAAAATGAATCTGCCTCAGGTATACATGTGTTCCCCATCCCGAACCCTCCTCCCTCCTCCCTCCCCATACCATCCCTCTGTGCCGTCCCAGTGCACCAGCCCCAAGCATCCAGCATCGTGCATCGAACCTGGACTGGCAACTCATTTCCTACATGATATTTGAGACAGTTGCAGAGGCAGGAAGTTCACTCTGATCTTCTCCCCACATCCCTTTCCTTCCCTCCTCCCTCAGGGAGTATCAACGTTAGTTACTCAGTTTTGTCTGACTCTTTGGGACCCCATGGACTGTAGCCCACCAGGCTCTTCTGTTCAAGAGTTCTCTAGGCAAGAATACTAGAGTGGGTTGCCATTTCCTTCTCCACAGGGAGTATCAGTAGGGAATAAAACCCTTGTGTGAGGATTGCCATCCCTATAACATTCTTCCCTACAAAGACAAAGGGATGCCCGGGGCATCCAAAGAAGCTTTTCTAAATGTCCCCTGGTCTGCTACACTTCGGCATTTGCTGGTGGCTCAATGGATCTCCAGTGCAGGACACACAAGAGACACAGGTTCAATCCCTGGGTCAGGAAGATCCCCTGGAAAAAGGAATGGCTACCCACTCCAGTATTCTTGCCTGGAAAATTCCATGGACAGAGGAGTCCAGTGGGCTACAGTGCAGGCAGTACAAAGAGTTGGACATGACTGAGTGCATTCATGCACACACAAACACATACTACTACACTTAACCTCATACTCTTGGCCCTATCATATTTCTAGAGTAAAAATACCCCATTTAACCATTACTTCAGATCTTCAGTTCCTTAAGGTTCTCACTTGTAAAACTTGTGTTATTTAAATTTCATATTAAATAATGTAAGCTTTTCTCCTACGAATCTATCTTTGTCAGTTTAATTCTGAGACCCAGCCAGGGACCCTGAAAGGGTTGAGGAAAACTTTTTCTTCCCCTACAATACCACACACTGAATGGCTTATAAACAGCAGAAATTTTAGTTCTGAAGACTTCAAGTCTGAGATCAGGGTGCTAGTATATTTGCCTTCTGGTGAGAACCTCTTTTAGGTTGTAGACTGCCAGCTTCTCCATAGACTATGTCCCCATATGATGGTGTGTAGGGAGGAACAAGCTCTCAGGACTTTTATAAGGGCACTAATCCCATTCATGAGGATTCCATCTCATGACTTCATCGTATCACTACAAACAAAGCTAGTGCAGGTGATGGAATTCCAATTGAGCTATTTCAAATCCTGAAAGATGATGCTGTGAAAGTGCTGCACTCAATATGCCAGCAAATTTGGAAAACTCAGCAGTGGCCACAGGACTGGAAAAGGTCAGTTTTCATTCCAATCCCAAAGAAAGACAATGCGAAAGAATGCTCAAACTACTGCACAATTGCACTCATCTCACACTCTAGTAAAGTGATACTTAAAATTCTCTTAAGCCAGGCTTCAGCAATACATGAACCATGAACTTCCTGATGTTCAAGCTGGTTTGAGAAAAGGCAGAGGAACCAGAGATCAAATTGCCAACATCCTCTGGATCATGGAAAAAGCAAGAGAGCTCCAGAAAAACATCTATTTCTGCTTTATTGACTGTACCAAAGCCTTTGACTGTGTGGATCACAATAAACTGTGGAAAATTCTGAAAGAGACGGGAATACCAGACCACCTGATCTGCCTCTTGAGAAATCTGTATGCAGATCTGCAAGCAACAGTTAGAACTGGACATGGAACAACAGGCTGGTTCCAAATAGGAAAAGGAGTACGTCAAGGCCGTATATTGTCACCCTGTTTATTTAACTTCTATGCAGAGTACATCATGAGAAACGCTGGGCTGGAGGAAGCACAAGCTGGAATCAAGATTTCCAGGAGAAATATCAATAACCTCAGATATGCAGATGACACCACCCGTATGGCAGAAAGTGAAGAACTAAAAAGCCTCTTGATGAAAGTGAAAGTGGAGAGTGAAAAAGTTGGCTTAAAGCTCAACATTCAGAAAACTAAGATTATGGCATCTGGTCCCATCACTTCATGGGAAATAGATGGGGAAACAGTGGCTGACTTTATTTTTCTGGGCTCCAAAATCACTGCAGAGGGTGACTGCACCATGAAATTAAAAGATGCTTACTCCTTGGAAGGAAAGTTATGACCAACCTCGATAGCATATTAAAAAGCAGAGACATTACTTTGTCAAGAAAGGTCTGTCTAGTCAAGGCTATGGTTTTTCTAGAGGTCATGTATGGATGTGAGAGTTGGACTATAAAGAAAGCTGAGTACCAAAGAATTGATGCTTTTGAACTGTGGTGTTGGAGAAGACTCTTGAGAGTCCCTTGGACTGCAAGGAGATCCAACAGGTCCATCCTAAAGGAGATCAGTCCTGGGTGTTCATTGGAAGGACTGATGTTGAAGCTGAAACTCTAATACTTTGGCCACCTGATGCGAAGAGCTGACTCATTTGAAAAGACCCTGATGCTGGGAAAGATTGAGGACAGGAGGAGAAGGGGACGACAGAGGATGAGATGGTTGGATGGCATCACTGACTCCATGGATGTGGGTCTGGGTGGACTCCAGGAGTTGGTGATGGACAGGGAGGCCTGGCGTGCTGTGGTTCCTGGGGTCGCAAAGAGTCAGTCACGACTCAGTAACTGAACTGAACTGAATCCTAATTAACTTGTGAAGTCCTCAACTCGTAATACCATCACATTGGAGAGTACAGTTTCTGACATGAATTCTCAGTTCAGTTCAGTTGCTCAGTCATGTCCTACTCTTTGCGATCCCATGAATCACAGCACACCAGGCCTCCCTGTCCATCACCAACTCCCGGAGTTCACCCAGACCCACGTCCATGGAGTCAGTGATGCCATCCAGCCATCTCATCCTCTGTCGTCCCCTTCTCCTCCTGCCCCAAATTCTTCCCAGCATCAGAGTCTTTTCCAATGAGTCAACACTTCGCATGAGGTGGCCAAAGGACTGGAGTTTCAGCTTTAGAATCATTCCTTCCAAAGAAATCCCAGGACTGATCTCCTTCAGAATGGACTGGTTGGATCTCCTTGCAGTCCAAGGGACTCTCAAGAGTCGTCTCCAACACCACAGTTCAAAAGCATCAATTCTTCAGCAATCAGCCTTCTTCACAGTCCAACTCTCACATCCATACATTACCACAGGAAAAACCATAGCCTTGACTAGATGAACCTTTGTTGGCCAAGTAATGTCTCTGCTTTTGAATATGCTGTCTAGGTTGGTCATAACTTTCCTTCCAAGGAGTAAGCGTCTTTTAATTTCATGGCTGCAGTCACCATCTGTAGTGATTTTGGAGCCCCCCAAAATAAAGTCTGTCACTGTTTCCACTGTTTCCCCATCTATTTCCCATGAAGTGATGGGACCAGATGCCATGATCTTCGTTTTCTGAATGTTGAGCTTTAAGCTAACTTTTTCACTCTTCACTTTCACTTTCATCAAGAGGCTTTTGAGTTCCTCTTCACTTTCTGCCATAAGGGTGGTGTCATCTGCATATCTGAGGTTATTGATATTTCTCCCGGCAATCTTGATTCCAGCTTGTGTTTCTTCCAGTCCAGCATTTCTCATGATGTACTCTGCATAGAAGTTAAATAAACAGGGTGACAGTATACAGCCTTGACGTACTTCTTTTCCTATTTGGAACCAGCCTGTTGTTCCATGTCCAGTTCTAACTGTTGCTTCCTGACCTGCATACAAATTTCTCAAGAGGCAGATCAGGTGGTCTGGTATTCCCATCTCTTTCAGAATTTTCCACAGTTTATTGTGATCCACACAGTCAAAGGCTTTGGCACAGTCAATAAAGCAGAAATAGATGTTTTTCTGGAGCTCTCTTGCTTTTTCCATGATCCAGAGGATGTTGGCAATTTGATCTCTGGTTCCTCTGCCTTTTCTCAAACCAGCTTGAACATCAGGAAGTTCACGGTTCACGTATTGCTGAAGCCTGGCTTGGAGAATTTTGAGCATTACTTTACTAGAGTGTGAGATGAGTGCAATTGTGCGGTAGTTTGAGCATTCTTTCGCATTGCCTTTCTTTGGGATTGGAATGAAAACTGACCTTTTCCAGTCCTGTGGCCACTGCTGAGTTTTCCAAATTTGCTGGCATATTGAGTGCAGCACTTTCACAGCATCATCTTTCAGGATTTGAAATAGCTCAATTGGAATTCCATCACCTCCACTAGCTTTGTTCATAGTGATGCTTTCTAAGGCCCACTTGACTTCACATTCCAGGATGTCTGGCTCTAGGTCAGTGATCACACCATCGTGATTCTGGGTCGTGAAGATCTTTTTTGTACAGTTCTGTGTATTCTTGCCATCTCTTCTTAATATCTTCTGCTTCTGCTAGGTCCATACCATTTCTGTCCTTTATCGAGCCCATCTTTGCACTAAATGTTCCCTTCGCATTTCTAATTTTCTTGAAGAGATCTCTAGTCTTTCCCATTCTGTTGTTTTCCTCTATTTCTTTGCATTGATCGCTGAAGAAGGCTTTCTTATCTCTTCTTGCTATTCTTTGGAACTCTGCATTCAGATGTTTATATCTTTCCTTTGCTCCTTTGCTTTTCGCTTCTCTTCTTTTCACCGCTATTTGTAAGGCCTCCCCAGACAGCCAGTATGCTTTTTTGCATTTCTTTTCCACAGGGATGGTCTTGATCCCTGTCTCCTGTACAGTGTCACGAACCTCATTCCGTAGTTCATCAGGCAATCTATCTATCAGATCTAGGCCCTAAATCTATTTCTCACTTCCACTGTATAATCATAAGGGATTTGATTTAGGTCATACCTGAATGGTCTAGTGGTTTTCCCTACTTTCTTCAATTTAAGTCTGAATTTGGCAATAAGGAGTTCATGATCTGAGCCACAGTCAGCTCCTGGTCTTGTTTTTGCTGACTGTATAGAGTTTCTCCATCTTTGGCTGCAAAGAATATAATCAATCTGATTTTGGTGTTGACCATCTGGTGATGTCCATGTGTAGAGTCTTCTCTTGTGTTGTTGGAAGAGGGTGTTTGTTATGACCAGTGCATTTTGTTGGCAAAACTCTATTAGCCTTTGCCCTGCTTCATTCCGTATTCCAAGGGCAAATTTGCCTGTTACTCCAGGGTTTCTTGACTTCCTACTTTTGCATTCCAGTCCCCTATAATGAAAAGGACATCTTTTTTGGGTGTTAGTTATAAAAGGTCTTGTAGGTCTTCATAGAACTGTTCAACTTCAGCTTCTTCAGCATTACTGGTTGGGGCATAGACTTGGATTACTGTGATATTGAATGGTTTGCCTTGGAAACGAACAGAGATCATTCTGACATGAATTCTAGAGGGACACAAACATTCAGTCCAGAACACTTTATCTTTTTAGAGGGCAAAAATGAGAACCACTTCCTCAGTGGGGGTTAGTCAGATGATTTGGCCACCAGGCAATCAGGATTTGAGTACCGGCTATTTAAAGTAGGTGTCTGGGAAGGCCACGTGATCCATTCCCAAGGATCTTGTGGCCCATGGGAGGTTACAGCATCCTCTCCTGGGAAAGGAAGCCCCTGGGACCATAAGGAGCTAAGTTCAGGTGCACACACTTTTGTGGAGAAGCAGAGTCTCAATTGGCTCATTGTCTGGACAACTTAGAATGAGCTCCCCCAGTCACTTTTGAATGATATGCTCATGCATCAGTGTATTAGAATGAGGGGGATATAGTAGATACTCAGAAGTTTTTCCAGTACATGAAACAACAAATGAAGGAGCCTGGAGACTTCGTGGGAATTAGAGTTTGGGATTACTCATATCCCAGCAGCATCTTATTCTGGAGTACTCATTAAGTAAATATCCTAATTTATATTTCTACAGGATACAAATTATCTCTGTTATGGCACATAGCTTGAACATGAGGAAATTTCATGGTTTCCTGGGAACTCATAGTGACAGCCTCTTTCTCCCAGGGATCAGGAGAGATCCTGGAAGCCATGTCACAATACAGCAGAATCCAGAGAAATAGTCTTGAATTATCTGACCCCAAAGTATCCAAACTTCCCCAAATGCATGTAATGAAAAGGATGTATGGAAGGTCTCCTTTACTTTCTGAATCTTGCCTGTTTGGCTCTTAGAATCCACGTGGTTTCTAGATCCTCACAGGGCTGGCAGGATCAGTAAATAAGTCATACTTTGCCTAAAGGCACCTCAAAAATGGTTTTTCTATTACAGGTCATTTCACCAATAACTAAGATATCTCCAAGATCACTGGAAACTTGGAGATGAACAGAATCCTTTCACCCTCAGCTCAATTTCCTATAGACAAAACACCACAGCTTTATAGAGCCAGTGATAAGGTACTGCCAAGTTAGCACTTAGGGGTAACAGGAGATGGGGATCCAGGGAACCAGAACTAGAAAGACATGGGGGATAAGTGTTCATGGTGGGGGAGAGGGTAGAGAGGAGCGAGTAGGGGAATGTCTTTAGTCAAGAGGGTGATTTACAAAGAGGAGACAGTTGCCGCCAACAGGAACAAAAGGAGAAAGAGACACGGGTGGGGGGAGGGGGGCATTTGATGGACAGAAATGGCTGAAAATAGAAATTAATAAATCAATCGGGATTCTCCAGCATGTTCTCTGTACATCCTTTTTTTTCATTCTTCACTCACTGCTCATCAGCTCTCTACACTTTCTGGTCGGTGTGGAGGAGTAGGGTTGTCCCATGGTGACTTTGTTTTCAGTTTTTTTTTTTTTTTTTCTAATTTTATTTTATTTTTAAACTTTACATAATTGTATTAGTTTTGCCAAATATCAAAATGAATCCGCCACAGGTATACATGTGTTCCCCATCCCGAACCCTCCTCCCTCCTCCCTCCCCATACCATCCCTCTGGGCCGTCCCAGTGCACCAGCCCCAAGCATCCAGCATCGTGCATCGAACCTGGACTGGCAACTCATTTCCTACATGATATTTTACATGTTTCATTGCCATTCTCCCAAATCTTCCCACCCTCTCCCTCTCCCACAGAGTCCATAAGACTGTTCTATACATCAGTGTCTCTTTTGCTGTCTCGTACACAGGGTTATTGTTACCATCTTTCTAAATTCCATATATATGCGTTAGTATACTGTATTGGTGTTTTTCCTTCTGGCTTACTTCACTCTGTATAATACGCTCCAGTTTCATCCACCTCATTAGAACTGATTCAAATGTATTCTTTTTAATGGCTGAGTAATACTCCTTTGTGTATATGTACCACAGCTTTCTTATCCATTCATCTGCTGATGGGCATCTAGGTTGCTTCCATGTCTTGGCTATTATAAACCACAGCTGAGACTGGCAAGCTCTTTGATTTGCTCTTCCAGGTTCCTTCAGAATAGATGACTGGTCCAGCTTGGGTCAGAGGTCCAACCCCAGGCCAATCACAAAGGGCTGAAGATCTGGCTTATGTAGTAAACAGCTTCTAGAAGTCCAATCCTGTGGATGGGCAGTTGTGGGGGTGGGGAATACTGGTATCATCAAGCCCTGGGCATCTATGTCTGGGCTGTCCTTTCAAGCAGTAGGTAGACTTCTGCAGTGGAGAGAGCAGGGAAGGAAAAGACCTAGAGAGAACTTGATGGATAAGCTGTTATGCTTCCCAAGTTCTAGCTGTCTTTATCACATTAAAAAAAAAAAAAAAAAGGAATCTTTGAGTGAAAGAGACTTATAGGAAGAAACAACTGGAAATAGCTGGCTAGGGTGAAAAACCTAAAGTTGGAGACTGGACAGAGGTTTCTCCTCCCTCCCTCCTTTAAAACTACTTTATTGAGGTATGAGTGACATAGAAAAAGTCATACAGATTTAATGTATGCAACTTGATGAATTTATAAAGAAGTATATACCCATGAAGGGCTCTCAGATGGCTCAGCATTAAGGAATCTGCCTGCCAGTGCAGGAGATGGGATTCGATCCTCGGGTCAGGAAGAACCCCTGGAGAAGGAAGTGACAACCCAGTCCAGTATATCCTCTTAGCAATTTGGGGGGAATATAATACAGTATTGCTAACTATCTGACTGCATTTTTTGACATGGATTCATTTACTGGTTTGGGCAAGAACTTGGTTTTAACTACCCTGTATACCCCTTTTCATCCTTTCCTCTTCTCTATGACAAAAGGAGCACATTTGAAGATGATTTGGGTAGGATTAGAAGTGTCTTCTTGGAAATAATAATTGTTCCTTTAGGGGCTTGAGTGCAGTCTTTCTCCTGATCTCATTAACGATAGGTTCAGCCAGCAATGTTAGGCAAATCCTGGAGTTAGCTAGGACTTTCTTTCATCTCCTGGCCCTAGGTCTTTTCTACATAAAACTTTATTTCATCCTTTTTTCTGTGACATTTGCTTTGGCTATTATCTCCAGAAGTTAAACTATGTCAAAAGGTTTTTTGAAAAATGAGCTTGTTGCCCTCATTGCCTCCTTGTCATGAGAATAAAGAGACAGCTTCAAAGGCTGCAGCAAGTATTAAGACAACACCTTTTTTTTTTTTTTTTCCCTTTTCCTGAATCTAGGCTGGTGAATCTTAATCAAAATGTTCTTTCTCATAACCTCCACCCATGCTTCTGAAGTGCCTTTCAAACAATTTATTTTATTTTACAATCTTTGTGTTTTATTTAGGTCCCAATAGACATCACACATCAAATTTAGAGAAGTACTTTTCCTTCATGCCCTCCCCAGGACAGTTTGAATTCCTCTCCTCATACTCCAGTTTCTCCAACACAGTTTTCTCCATTGCCTTGTTTAGGATTGTTTTTCACTGGGGTTTCCCCTTAAGACCAAAGGAAAGAATGGAAGTAAGTGGATGTTCTTAGAGGGTAGAGAATTCCCTAGAAGGTTTCTTCTCTAGGAATAAACGCTGTGATGTCCACTTAATATCTTCCTCTTAAACCATCTGGAGTAGGCACCCCTACTTTTATGAATAGAAAGGGGATTTATGATTAGAACAGAAAAAGATACAATATAAAAGAAATCAGACTTATGTAAACTGTAATCTCGGTGATACTTTAACTTAACTGCTATTCATCTTGGCCTTCTTTGGAGGCTCTTTCCATCTCTTGTGATCTGGTATCTGTCTTTGGGATGCAAAGTAGGATCAGAAGTAGAGTCCTGACTGGATAAAGTAGAGGTATATATTCCCCATCCGTGGAATTTGTGGGGCACTGTTTCACAGTCAGAAATGGGACGTTTTTAAGCCCATTATTGGCTAGAGATCTTGAACCATGTTTGTCGTAAGTGGAAAATAAATTGCAACGGCAACAACAGGGACCATGTAACAGAGGCATGTGGGTGTCAAAAGCAAATATCTTCAGTGGCCTGGACATTTTTTGCAAGGGAGGAAAATGGGAGACTCTAGGGGACAAAATCAGAGATGAGGTAGACCTAAGGAAAAGTCTTGAGGTGCATGGAGTATCCCTCTCCTAAGATTACTGATTACTTTGTCATTGATGCTGAGCTAGTTTTCTGGGTTTGATCTGGGACAAAGGAAGCTGTGATATGATCATGCCAATAAGAACAAAAGGTCTCCTTCCAAAAACATCACTCATGCCTCCTTAGACACCTTCCACTTTCCTCTCCTTCCCTAAGTTTAAGGAGGTCTGTCAAATATTAATACTATTCCCAAGAAAGAAGCTCATCAACTAGACTATACTGAAGGCAAAAGTTTTGCCTCTCCCTTGTCCCTGACCCCAGGCATTTGTCATTTAATAGGAAAATTTAAGCCAGAAAACCACGGAACCTGAGAGTCTCCATATTTCAAGTTTTCTTTGGCTAACTGCCTTTCTCTGTTTTCCATATGCCAATATGGAAGCATATGCTGTTTGAAGTTTTAGCTTTTTTCTTAGCAATTTACTTGCTTCTTTGGTCTACCTTTTTTCCCCCCATTAACAGTTTAATTAAAATAGACTACAAAGTTAGAACTTGATAAGTCAGATAAAAAGCCTGCTGTTACACAGAGAAGCAATTCTTCTACACAGCTGCCACCCTAAAGATAATGAGCTTGTCTTTACATATGTAATCCTCTTAGTGCCCTGTCTACCAGCTTGGTCTTGTCGGGGAGACTCAGCATCTCCATGGGTTCTGTGGTCAGTGCCATCTCTTAACTCTAGACCTATCTTCCAGTGGCCTAGTGCACTCTACATGTCTAGGTAGGGTAACGTCAACAGGGCAGTGCTGGTTCATAGGTAAATATTGGGTAGTTCTCGCTTCCAAAAGCAATTAGATGCTTCTATGGTATAAAATACCAAACAGGAGACAGGCATCTAAAGTGGAAAGAGGCTGGGGTAAAAGAAAGGAGGTAGCTAGAGATTGGAGAAGGCAATGGCACCCCACTCCAGCACTCTTGCCTGGAAAATCCCATGGATGGAGGAGCCTGGTAGGCTGCAGTCCATGGGGTCGCTAAGAGTCAGACAAGACTCAGCGACTTCACTTTCACTTTTCACTTTCATACATTGGAAAAGGAAATGGCGACCCACTCCAGTGTTCTTGCCTGGAGAGTCCCAGGGACGGGGGAGCCTCATGGACTGCCGTCTATGGGATTGCACAGTCAGACACAACTGAAGTGACTTAGCAGCAGCAGCAGCAGCTAGAGATTAATAGAAATTAAAAGGAATTATAGAATTATAGAATTCCCTGGTATCTTAGTAAGTAAAATAGAACCCAGTGGTTCTCAACTCAGTCTACACTAATGAATCACCTACTTAGAAGTACTTCTGGCTTCCCAGCCAGGCTGAAAGGGCTCGGGAAGCTAGCTGGCCTTGTTGGCCCTTAAATCGCACACTGGATGGCCTGGCCCCAGCTGCCCTCGCCGAGCCGCGCAAAGAAGGATGCTCCTGGCTCTCGTCAGCCTCCCAGGAGAGGCAAGAATTGAGTACGGTTAATAACTATGGACTGGAGACCTTTTGGAGCCAAAAGGAAGACAGTCTTGAGTCTTTCTTGTTATGGGTTGTAAATACCACATAAGGAATGAGTGCATGTGATGCTGGAAACTTGTAAAGAGGAACTGCTCATGTCTGAAAGGCCTAAGACAGATGTATCTTTCAAGTTCTTATCGAGAAAATGACTGTGAAGAAAATGATGGGTCAGGAAGACCAGTGGAAAACTCCCTAGGAGAGAGTCATAGAAAATGTACACTTCAGAAGAGAGATATAATCAGAGAACTCAAAAAAGGAAAATATATCATGTATGCCCTCAGAAGGGTAAAAAGATTTTTATTCATGTGCATGAGATTACTCAAACAGATGATCAGATATACGAGTGCCTTGAATGTGAGCAAAACTTTTGTGAAAACTTAGCTCTTATTATGTGTGAGAGAACCCACACTGGGGAGAAACCTTATAGATGTGATATGTGTGAGAAAACCTTTATCCAAAGCTCAGATCTTATTTCACATCAGAGGATCCACAGTTATGAGAAACCTTATAAATGTAGCAAATGTGAGAAGAGCTTTTGGCACCACTTAGCCCTTTCAGGACACCAGAGAATGCATGCAGGTAAAAAATTCTATACATGTGATATCTGTGGCAAGAATTTTGGTCAGAGCTCTGATCTGCTTGTCCACCAGCGAAGCCATACAGGTGAGAAACCATATCTGTGTAGTGAGTGTGATAAATGCTTCAGCCGAAGCACAAACCTCATAAGGCATCAAAGAACTCACACGGGTGAGAAACCATTTAAGTGTCTGGAGTGTGAAAAAGCTTTTAGTGGGAAATCCAATCTTATTAGCCACCAGAGAACTCACACTGGTGAAAGACCCTACAAATGTAATAAGTGTGAGAAAAGTTACCGACACCGGTCAGCCTTCATTGTTCATAAAAGAGTACATACTGGGGAGAAGCCCTATAAGTGTGGTGCCTGTGAGAAACGCTTTGGCCAGAAATCAGACCTTATTGTACACCAGAGAGTCCACACAGGTGAGAAGCCGTATAAATGCTTGGAATGTATGAGAAGTTTTACCCGGAGTGCCAACCTCATCAGGCACCAGGCAACTCACACTCACACTTTTAAATGCCTTGAATATGAGAAGAGCTTCAGCTGTAGTTCAGACCTTATTGTGCATCAAAGAATTCACATGGAAGAGAAACCACATCAGTGGTCTGCATGTGACAGTGGCTTCCTCCTAGGCATGGACTTCATTGCCCAACAGAAAATGAGAACTCAGACAGAGGAGTTGCATTATAAGTACAGTGTCTGTGATAAAAGCTTTCATCAGAGCTCAGCTCTTCTTCAACATCAGACAATCCACTTCGGTGAAAAACCATATATCTGTAATGTGGCTGAGAAAGGTCTTGAGCTCAGCCCTCCCCATGTATCAGAAGCCTCACAGATGTCTTGACCAGACAAGAAGTTGTTATACCATTTAAAAAAAAAAAAAAAAAAAAAGATGTATTTACAATGTAAGAGAACTCATTTAAGATGGAGAACTCAAACTCAGACTTTCCTCAGAGCTCAGACTTTATTGGGGACCAGAAAATCTGCAGTTGTAGGAACTTGAGAAATGGTTTGACCAGAGAGCTGTCTTTACAGAACCGTATCAATCACTCCAGTGAGAAACCTTACAAATGCCCTGAGTTTTTGGAAAACCTCAGTCCAAGCTCATGTCTGATCACCCACAAGAGGATTTATACAGGTGGGAAACTTACAAGTTCAGTGGATGTGAGAAAGCTGTCTAGCAATGCTCACCTCTCCTCATTCCAAGAGAATTCAGATCAGAGGATGATATTTTTTTAATGCCCTGTGAAACAGTGCTTCAGACAGTATGCACGCCTCATTGGACGTCAGAAAGCCCCACTGGAAAGAAACCCCAACAGTTGTGAAAAAAGCCTCTTAACGTAACTGTGACTTTATTACCTATCAGAGAAGCCATACAGGTGAAAATTTGTGTATTTGCCTTGAATGTGGTAAAAGCATTAAGTGGAGAGCTTTCTTGGGTTTGCAACCCACACCACCTCCCCCCTGCCCGCCCCCCCCCCGCCCAAAAAAAAAAATCTGATGAAGGACCTTATGAATTCTCAGAATGAGAAAAACTTCTGTCAATGATCAGTTCTTGTACACCAGGGGACTTGTATAAGTGAAAGACGCTATAAATAACCCTAAGTCTGGGGGGAAAAAAAATCCTTGCAGGAAATCTCTACCTTATTGGGCCCCAAAGAAACTACTCTGGAGAGCATTTTGTAGACCTCTAAAGAGGTCTAACTGGATTGTGTACATTTAATAGATATGAGAAGAACTGTTCTCATAGTTAGTTGACCCCTGTAGTAGAGATGACTTTTAATGGAGTCGACATGCAAACCGTTTTGTTTAGATTCCCAGAAACGTTTTCTGGGAAGAGCTAGAGCAGGTCAGAGTAGGCCTGATGGGTAACTCAGGTAAAGATGCTTTTCTTTTATCTGAACCACTGAATGATTGCTTTACTTTCAGTTTTTAAAATTTGGAACTCCAATAAAAGGAAGGACTGTAATTGAAAAAAAAAAAAAAAGAAGAAGAAGAAGTACTTCTTGAAATACTTATGCCTGGGCCCTGTGTTCTTGGGTTCTGATTCAACTCAGGTAGAGGCCTGAGTATTATTGATATGTACAGCCAGATTTGAGAAACCCTGATTTAGGATCAAAAGAGTCTTCAGAGTTTTCAGTGTTTTCAGAAATGGTTCCTCAAACTGAGGGAAATAATAAGATTTTCTCTTCTGCCACATAAATGTGGACTCTCAATGGAGAAGGTCCTAGACTCTGATTTTTATAGAAGCCTCCCTGATACTAATTCAGATAGTTCATGGACCATCCTTGGAAAAATACTCCAGAATGGAAAGAGAGTGTTTCCTTTCTATGTACTGAGAGTTTATGATTCAGTTCAGTCAGTTCAGTCTCTCAGTCATGTACCACTCTTTGCAACCCCATGGACTGCAGCCAGGCTTCCCTGTACATCACCAACTCCCAGGGCCTACTCAAACTCATGCCAATTGAGTCAGTGATGCCATCCAACTATCTCATCCTCTCTCATCCCCTTCTCCTCCCACCTTCAGTCTTTCCCAGCATCAGGGTCTTTTCCAATGAGTCAGTTCTTCGCATCAGGTGGCCAAAGTATTGGAGCTTCAGCTTCAGCATCAGTCCTTCCAATGAATATTCAGGACTGATTTCCTTTAGGATGAACTGGTTGGATTTCCTTGCAGTCCAAGGGACTCTCAAGAGTCTTCTCCAACACCACAGTTCAAAAGCATCAATTCTTCAGCACTCAGATTTCTTTATAGTTGAACTCTCACATCCATACATGATGACTGGAAGAACCATAGCTTTGACTAGACAGACCTTTGTTGGTAAAGTAATGTCTCTGCTTTTAAATATGCTGTCTAGGTTTGTCATAGCTTTTCTTCCAAGGAGCAAGCATCTTTTAATTTCATGGCTGCAGTCACTATTCGCAGTGATTTTGGAGCCCCAAAATATAAAGTCTGTCACAGTTTTCATTGTTTCCCCAGCTATTTGCTATGAAGTGATAGGACCGGATGCCATGATCTTAGTTTTCTGAATGTTGAGCTGTAAGCCAACTTCTTCACTCTCCTCTTTCACTTTCATCAAGAGGCTCTTTAGTTCTTCTTTGCTTTCTGTCATAAGGGTGATGTCATCTGCGTACCTGAGGTTATTGATATTTCTCCTGACAATCTTAATTCTAGCTTGTGCTTCATCCAACCTGGCATTTCTCATGATGAACTCTGCATATAAGTTAAATAAGCAGGGTGACAATATACAGCCTTGACATACTCCTTTCCCAATTTGGAACCAGTCTGTTGTTCCATATCCAGTTCTAATTGTTGCTTCTTGACCAGCATACAGATTTCTCAGGAGGCAAGTCAGGTGGTCTGGTATTCCCATCTCTTGGAAAAATTTCCACAGTTTATTGTGATCCACACAGTCAAAGGCTTTGGCATAGTCAATAAAGCAAAAGTAGATGTTTTTCTGGAACTCTCTCGCTTTTTTGGTGATCCAGCAGATGTTGGCAATTCGATCTCTGGTTCCTCTGCCTTTTCCAAATCCACCTTGAACATGTGGAAGTTCTCGATTCACATACTGTTGAGGCCTGGGTTGGAAAATTTTGAGTATTGCTTTGCTAGTAATGTAGTGTGTGAGATGAATGCATTTGTGCAGTAGTTTGAACATTCTTTGCCATTATCTTTCTTAGGGATTAGAATGAAAACTGACCTTTTCCAGTCCTTTGGCCACTGCTGAGTTTTCCAGATTTGCTGGCATATTGAGTGCAGCACTTTGACAGCATCATCTTTTAGGATTTGAAATAGCTCAACTGGAATTCCATCACCTCCACTAGCTTTGTTTGTAGTGGTGCTTCCTAAGGCCCTCTTGAACTTCCAGGATGTCTGGCTCTGGTTGAGTGATCACACCATTGTGGTTATCTGGGTCATGGAGATCTTTTTTGTATAGTTCTGTGTATTCTTGCCACTTCTTCTTAATATCTTCTGCTTCTATTAGATCCATACCATTTCTGCCCATTATTGTGCTCATCTTTGCATGAAATGTTCCCTTGGTATCTCTAATTTTTTTGAAGAGATCTCTAGTATTTCCCATTCTATTGTTTTCCTCTATTTCTTTGCATTGATCTTATAAGGCTTTCTTATCTCTCCTTGCTGTTCTTTGGAACTTTGCATTCAAATGGGTATATCTTTCCTTTTCTCCTTTGCCTTTCACTTCTCTTCTTTTCTCAGCTATTTTTAAGGCCTCATAAGACAACCATTTGCCTTTTTGCATTTCTTTTTCTTGGGATGGTCTTGGTCACTGCCTCCTGTAGAATATCACAAACTTCTGTCCATAGTGCTTCAGGCAGGCAGTCTGTCGGATCTAATTCCTTGAATCTATTTGTCATTTCCGTTTTATAATCATATAATTGTTTATGATGAGCATGTTTCATTTCAGCTTCATAAGAAGCCTATGAGGAAAACAGTGTCATCCCATTTAACAGTTAAGGGAACTCTCATCAAGGAGATTAAGTAACTTGTGCAAGAACTCAGAGCTAAGAGTAAACAGCAAAGTCTGAAATCAGACATGGATGTTAAGTTGAAGTGCTAAGGACAAGGAAAACTTTAACCATGAATTCACTTTCTTATACCCTTTTTCATGCTTCCTGTTGGCACACTGGGCACATTGGCTGAGCCCCAAGGGTCATCAGCTTGTGACTCTGAGGACAGAGGAGGGGACCTGGCTGAGAAGCAGAAACACAGCTTTGACATAGCCCCACCAAGGCAGGCAGAAGTTCTGGGGAAGTGCTCTGGTCGGAAAGCTGGCCCAGGGCTGCAAATTCTGCAAAACTGTAAGCTTAGTCATCCTTGCATGTAAGAAAAAGCCAATAGTTTTAGAGAAAGTTAGAAAGCCTCACAGTTTTAGTTCCTGCTGTTTTTTCCTGCTGTCTCTCAACTGTCCATCCCAGTAAGGAAATATACCCTCTACCTGTAAAGAGCACCTGAAAGCTCCATAGTTACCAACTTGTGGCTATAAAAGCAACGGGGAGAAGGGTGGCATTGGCAGGGCTGTGAAGGATCATGATGGAGAAGGGAGGGAACTCACAGTAGTGATCTGGTCTTGGCTGCTTCTGGCTTCTGTTAGTCATTTTTTCTCTGAGCCTAATCAGAAGGGAGCATCTCCCCTGAATTCTACACATGTTAGCTGAAAACAAATACAGCTCAGCTGTGGTTCAGGGTTCTCTGTATTCTGGACTTTATTCCACTGCTTGCTGGCTACTTTCATATGGACGCCTCAGAGTGGGTTAAACATGTTCATCTTCTAGCACGTTCTCAATATCATAGACTCCTTCCATTTTCTCCTCAGTTATTCCAAGGGGAAACAGAGCATCTCCCCTTCTCACCTTAGAGCTAATTTAGTGCCAACTTCTAGGGTTGACACCTAGAACTTCTTATAGGTCCTTCTTGGGTCTGATCGCTTCTCCCTCTTCTCATTGTCACAGAACTCTATTACAGTCTGCCTGGACCACAGCAGGAGCCCTGCTTTCACTGCTTTTCCTGCATCCATGCGTGCCCCACGCTTCCATTCTGCCACTGTGTCAGACGAACTAACTTTAATGTTACACATGTAGATTTCTATAAAACTGCTTTTAGGATAAAGATCAAAACCTCTGACTTGGCTGATCAGGCTTGGCCCTGCCCACTTCCCCAGCTGCCTCCTCCTTGCTTTCTCAGTCCCATTCACAATGATCTCCTTCGATCTCTTGCTTGTTTTATATTTGTTCCTCCTTTGGGGTCTCTCTACTTGTCTTCCTAATGCTGGTTCTCCATCCCCTTTGCCATAGTAGTGCTTCCTCATCCTTCGAATCTCTACGTAAATACTATCTCCGTTGTGTCCTTTCCCGCCCTTCAAAACCAGCTGCTTCCTCCAGCAGTGCACCCTGCCTTCCTGCCTACAACTTCCAACTGCTTATATGAACATGCAGGGCCAGGCAGGGGCTCAGCCTGTTCCATCAACACTTTATCCCCATCATAACTCAAGTGATTAGCAGGAGGTACGCTATTTGTAAAGGAAGAAATAAAGGCATATTAAATGATGGGTGTGACAACACCCCCCCCCCATTGTTACACAAACACATTTGCATTTTATCCATTTGGGCTACAGCCTTGAGAACTTCAGTTACTCAACTCACGTTTTGATATGAACACCTGACTAGAATGGAGAAGACCCTGATCAAAGACTGCTTCCTAAATACCCTCTGCTATTGTATCCCCTGTGATCCTATTAAGGATTTGATGAAGTGGGTAGAGCTGCTGTAACTGCCTGCAAAAGAGGGACCTGGAGGCCAGTGAGGTGGACTGATGGGTACAAGGTCAGACCAAGGTGAGGCCTGAAAGGGGAGAGAGTCCTAATTAGGATTTCTTTCTGGCACAAGGGGTGATAATGTTAGTAATTTCAGGGCTTTGAATAAACTGATTTCGAGGTACCATAAAACCCTATTAGGTAGTATAATGATGATCTTTCCTTGACAAATAGGGAAGCTGAGAGGGTAAGTGACTCAGGGTCAGTGAGGTACAGAGAGAGCTCTGTGCCGCCAGCTCTCTGCTCCTCTGTCTTACCTACACTCAGAGAAGCTCCTGGCTTCCTAGGTACCATTTCCATCATGTGGAGGAAAAGGAAAAACTTCAACAAAAAATGTTTTTGTTTGCTATTCACGCCTTTAGTGATTCCCTGTTTCCTTTGTGCCACATCCTGTTTTTCGTGGGCCTCTTCATTCTTCATGGAAGACAGAAAGTTGGGTTGCTGCTGAAGGAATAGCCACAACAATAACAACAAACTCAAACCTTGCTGAACAGCGCCTCTGAAACTGTCTACATGCTTTTCCCATTGAGCACGTGATGGTCTTTTGCAAAGAAGATGCTCAGGTTGTCTCTTTTCCAGTCTTGAGTAAGAAAAACCACCAATGATATTATGTGTGCTGGGTTGAAGGTATCTTAGTTGTTCAGGTAAGCTCATGGGTAAAGTGGAAAATGTTTTGAGTTTCAATTCAGACTTGGTGTTTAAGCCCTGCTTTGTCATTTAGTCGTGCGATAAATAGCAAGTCACTTAACCTCTCTGAACCCACGTCTCTTCATCTATAAAGTGAGATAATAGCTTTGTCTTGTGAACAGTCATTGTGAATTGTAAAGCATCTTTCTATATCATAAGGGGATTGTGGTGGTGTACTTCTTTTAGGAAAAGGAAAGAACATAAAATAGAGCATTTTCATTAATACTTTGAAGGAGAGTGCTAAAGAAACAGACTCTTCTCTCTAATTAGGCAGCTGGTGCCATTGAAAACATTAAGTAAGTTTTCTGGTGGCCAGTGTGTGATGGGACTCAAGGCAGGGAGAGGTGGAAAGAGGGAAAGAGGACAGAGTGAACAATTTCTCTTCTTTAGGCTTTGAGTTGGACAGGCTGGAATGGCTAGAGTTGAGGCGACACATAAAGATGGTTACTGTCTCTCTTTTCTCAGTAATCCTTAGGGAGAGGAAATTGATTTTTTCTTATGTTTCAATTTAAGATTATTGACAGTGTCAGCCAGGAACACTGTTGAAGATATGTCAGGGCTCTCTGGGAAATGGGCCATGATGAACCTGCAAGCTCAGGAGGGCATGGTGGCCTCACTTAACACTAATTTGCCATTCCTTTCCTAGATCTAAGTTAGAACGATGCGAAAGATACCCAGAGTCAGGGATATTAAGAAATCTTAGCCTGGGGACTCTCACTGCCCTCCTGTGTTTACGTAGTATAAATCACCAGAGTTGAAAGATGGCGTTTTATGGTTAGGGGAAAAAGTTATAGCCACCTAACTAACAAAGCATACTCACCAGTTCATATTAGGTATTGTTGTTGCTAAGTTGTGTCCAACTCTTTGTGACCCCATGGACTGCAGCATGCCAAGCTTCCCTGTCCTTCACTATCTCCCAGAGTTTGCTTAAACTCAAGTCCATTGCATTGGTGATGCTATCTAACCATCTCATCCTTTGTCACCCCTTTCTCCTTCTGTCATCAATTTTTCTCCACATTGGGGTCTTTTCCCATGAGTCGGCTCTTTGCATCAGGTGGTCAAAGTATTGGATCTTCAGCATCAGTCCTTCCAATGAATACTCAGTGTTGATTTCCTTTAGGATTGACTGGTTTGATCTCCTTGCAGTCCAAGAGACTCTCAAGAGTCTTCTTTAGCACCACAATTCAAAAACATCACTTCTTCTACACTCAGCTTGTTTTATGTTCCAACTCTCACATCCATAATGACTACTGGAAAAATCACAGCTTTGAATATATGGACGTTTGTTGGCAAAGTGATATCTCAGCTTTTTAACACACTGTCTAGGTTTGTCGTAGCTTTTCTTCCAAGGTGCAAGTGTCTTCTACTTTCATGGCTGCAGTCACATTTGTAGTGATTTTGGAGCCCAAGAAAATACAATCTGTCATTGTTTCCACTTTATTTCCTTCTATTTGCCATGAAGTGATGGGTCTGGATGCTATGCTCTTAGTTTTTTTAATGCTGAATTTTAAGCCAGTTTTTTCACTCTCCTCCGTCACCATCATCAAGAAGCTCTTTAGTTCCTCTTGGCTTTCTCCCATTAGGGTGGTCTCATCTGCATATCTAAGGTTGTTGATATTTCTCCCAGCAATCTTGATTCCAACTTGAGGTTCATCCAGCCCAGCATTTCACATGAGGTACTCTGCACATATGTTAAATAAGCAGGGTGACTATATATAGCCTTGTACTCCTTCTCCACTTTTGAACCTGTCCATTGTTCATGTTCCATTCTAACTGTTGCTTCTTGACCTGCATACAGATTTCCCAGGAGGCAGGTAAGATGGTCTGGTATTCCCATCTCTTTAAGAATTTTCCACAGTTTTTTTTTTTGTGATTCACACAGTCAAAGGCTTTAGCATAGTCAATGAAGTGGAAGTCGATGTTTTTCCTTTTGAACTGTCAGATGTGGAACAATGCCTGGCTCTGTGGTCCTCTTGATGACAGGTGCTGTCTGGGAACAGGCTGGACCCAGATGAGGATCTTAAAGGACACAGAAATACCTGCCAGTGTATTCTCCTACGCGTTAGTACAGATTCATTTTCAATTTACGCCATACATGGGTCCATGAGACAGCCTCACTGGCAGCTGATGTTTGTCTGGCTGTTTCCATTCATCATCAGTACTATGGTTCTCTCATTGCTCCAGCTCTAAGGTGGAGGTTTGGTAGTTTGCTGCTTGTGAGACCAGATTCATGTTGATCAAACATTTGCTTAGCCTTTACTAATATTCTGAGCCCTCCCATGTATATTACGTTATTAAACTTGTTTCATTCAATCTTGGTGGTGGTTTAGTCACTAAGTTGTGTCTGACTCTTGAGACCCCATGGACTGTAGCTTGCCAGGCTCCTCTGTCCATGGGATTCTCCAGGCAAAAATCCTGGAGATTTCCTTCTCCAGAGGATCTTCCTGACCCAGGAATCGATCCCAGGTTTCCTTCATTGCAGGAAGATTCATGAAGTTCTGCAAGGTGCCTATTATGATTTTGTTTTTTCTGCTGAGAAAACTGAGGCTTAGAGGTGATTAGCGAATTGCCTAAGACCTATAGGTGGTGACTAAGCCCCCATCAGCTAGTGTTCTCAAATGTGCCTAAGTATTTTCAAGTTAATTCCTGTGCACTCTCCTTATGCCCCAACTGCCCAGTGAGTGACACTGACCTTGTCATCAGGATATTCTGTGCAATTCAACTTTGTGGAGCAGAAGATGGCAGAGGGGGCTCTCCATCCCTCCTGAGTTCCTTTCTCCAAGCTTGTTCACTGATCTTTTGACTATAAGGTGCTCTTGAGGTTGCCAACTCCCAAAGCCTCCAGTCTCCTGGCTCATTAAACATGCTGCTTTTGTGAGAAGTCACTTTCTATACATCTGTTACCTTCTGGTTCCAGCATTGCACTGAAGATTGAACAGTGGACAAAAGCTAACAGCCATGCTCTCAGGAAGCTTTTTGAGTATAGGAGACAGCAAGGAAATACTGTCATATCAGAGCAGTAATAATCCCTCTAGGAAGCAAAGTAGGGCATGAGGGTTATGAATGATAGGGTACAGTGTTAGATGGAGAGAATAGAGGAGACCTCTCAAAAGAGGTAGCACTTGAGATGGAACTTCAATAATAGGAGCAGAGTCTTATGGACACCTGGAAGGAAAATGTCAGAGGAAACAGAGAGTGCAAAGGCCTGGAGGTAGAAACAAGCTAGATGAACAAGAAGGCTGAATGACTGGAGCGGGTGAGGGAAGAGTGAAAGGAAACAAGATAAGATTGGTATCTGGGAGAAGTGGACACAACACTCAGATTGTGGTAAGGGGCTTTGGATTTTCAGTGTGATGGGAATCCCCGGAGGGTTTTTGAGCTAAAATGTGAAACACCGTTTTAAAAGGCGCAGACTGAGCAATTTCACTTTCACTTTTCACTTTCATGCATTGGAGAAGGAAATGGCAACCCACTCCAGTGTTCTTGCCTGGAGAATCCCAGGGATGGGGGAGCCTGGTGGGCTGCCGTCTATGGGGTCGCACAGAGTCGGACATGACTGAAGCGACTTAGCAGCAGCAGCAGCATATTGGTAACAGACTGGTATGTGGGGGTGGGGGGAACAGTAGAGTAGACAAGCCAATTAGGAGGCTGCTCTAGCAGACCTGGTTAGGCACATTGGTGGGACAGTGCTGTCAGAGTGGCTGAATGTAAAATCTGTTTTGATGGTAGAGAAGTTGTATTACAAGATAGAGTGAAAGGAATGCTATAATAGAGATAGAATGTGCTCCGAGGGAACAGGAAGGTGAATGATTGATGCTAACTTTGGTCAAAAGACTATAAAATTCAGGGGTTGAGAGGGGAAGTGGCCAGGGATCTGAGCTTTAAAAGAAATCCTCCAATTCATGTTCGTGTCTGTTCATGGTCGGTTTCCTAAGATTTTCCCCTTGCCCTTTCTCCCTCTGTGACTATTGGCTTCTTTGTGTTTATTGCTCCATAAGTGAGAAATCCTCCTTCAGTCTAGAGGCAGGGGTGGAAGAAGCATGCTTTTCTCTCAATAGTTAAGACCATATGCCAAATTAGAATGGAGACCCAAGACTGTTTTTCCCTGTGGCCGTAATCATCAGATCTCAGAGTGAACCTTCATTGCTCAGTGACTCATCAAAGCCAGGACAGTGAGGGAGTTTGGAAGTCTTTGTAACAGGAAACTTGTGAAATCCCCTAACCCAGGGAGCTCGGGCTTGGGGCCTAGAGGTCCAGTAAACCTTGCTGTGTGGGCTGCCTGATAACTTTCCAACCTGCTTTTTGTTGTTCAGTCACTAAGTCATGTCTGACTCTTTGTGATCCCATGGACTGTAGCATGCCAGGCTTTCTGTCCTCAGTTATTTCCTGGAGTTTGCTCAAACTCATGTCCATGGAGTCAGTGATGCTATCTAACCATCTCATCCTCCACCACCTCCTTCTCCTTTTGCTTTCAATATTTCCCAGCATCAGGGTCTTTTCCAGTGAGGGCTCTTTGTATCAGGTGGCCAGAGATTTGGAACTTCAGCTTCAGCAACAGTCCTTCCAATGAATATTCAGGGTTGATTTCCTTTAGGACTGACTGTTTTGATTTCCTTGCAGCCCAAGGGACTCTCAAGAGTCTTCTCAAACACGACAATTTTAAAGCATCAATTCCTCAGCACTCACACTTCTTTATGGTCTAGCTCTCACATCCATACAGGACTACTGGAAAAACCATAGCTTTGAATATATGGAGCTTGGTTGCAAAGTGACATTTCTGCTTTTTATTATGCTGTCTAGGCTTATCATAGCTTTTCTTCCAAGGAGCAAATGTCTTTTAATTTCAGACCTGCTAGGGAAGAGCGTTTCCAGTCATTACTCCTCAGACTGAGGTAACTTCTGTGAGTGTTTGTTTCTGTCCTTCAGGGCTCTTTTTACCTGGCTCACCATTTTCTCAGGCTTGACTAAACATTCCTTTGTGATATAGATACAAACATCATCATGACAAAAGGCTTAAGATTCCAGATGCACTCAGTCTATCAGGGCCCTGATAGACTCTCATGTGGAGTTATTCTATTAACAAATCTGTTTCCAATGTCAGTGCTTCATGCAGAGTATGAATATGTTCCTATATTGTCAAGTGTCATTAGCTGACATTGATAGGAGAGTATCCTATTTTGGGGAGGAATAAAAGCAGTCTGTCTGAATTTTCCTTGGAGCACTTGTCAACTATTAGCAAATTTATTGTAAGTTATAAATGTGTGTATCCTGAACTGGATTTTAAGCAGTTGGAGAACAGTGTGTCTTACTCATATTTTTTTTTTCTTCCAGGATTAGAATAGTCATAATCAGACCATGCTTCTTTTTTTTTTGTAAAACAATCGGAAAACATTATACTGAAATGTGTGCATCTATTAAAAAAAAAAAAAAAAAGCAAATTTGCTGGTGCCATAATTTAACCTGTTTCATTGGGATAAACTAATATTCAATGCTGCTTGGTATAATTTCAAGTTTGAGCTTTTAATTATTTTTACTCCATTTGTAGAAACTGATGAGGAATTCTAAATAGCTCATGGCATTAAATGGCATTTACTGTTCCATAAATCTTGATACTCAAAAAGGAATGCTAAGTAGCAAAACTCTAAAACAATGAACAGATAAGCTCACTTCTTTCTCAAATATTTGGTACAGAAAACACATGGTCATACAAAAGCAAAAGGAAAATGACAGAAAGGAAAGGTCTCCTGCTTTGGGATCTATACGAATTATGGATATTTTCAAACCAAAGATGGATTATTTAGAGACAGTGCTTTTTCATATCACATAACCCTCTTTATGAATAAAACATGGCAAAGCGTCAAACTGAATATTTGTCAAGTTGTTTAAATATTCTGTGCCTTAGCTCCTTTAGATAAGAAATGGAAAACATAGTTACAAAGTTATTGAAATATTCAACAAGATGTAACTGTAAAAGAATTTAGTACTGTGCCTGAATTCACAGTGAGCACTCGAACAGGACTATTATGATAGTATGGTAAGTGCTCAGTAACTTTATATTGCCTGAATGGAGTGTTGTTGGGAAGAGACGTCTGTTGGCGTAAGTGAAATCCTGTGACTGTCGCAGGGCAACAGGCAAGAGCTAGTGACCTTCATCCCAGGTCCATTCCTTTCCTAACAGGTCAGGGCTGGGGCTGTGGTTGGTGAAAAATGTCAAGGTTTTTTTGGGTGTGCCAAAAAAAAACCCAGGGCGCTAGTCTATGAAGGGTATTGCCAAATATCGAGGACCTCCTCCTCCAAGTATTGAGGTAGAAATTGCTGGGCAGTCAGTGTAGGACTGTGAGACCTCGGTCTTGTTTTCAATAAACATCTCACTCCATTAACCTTGAGCTAATACTGTTTGTCCCAAACTCCTGGAATGTGTCCTTGGACTGATAAATTATCAGCACTCAGATCCAAGGAAGTGTGGTAATTAACTTCTGTTCCATATGCCTGAGGGAAAAACAACTGGTGGTCATTCATGTCTAGCCCATACATCTGCTACTGCTGCTTCTAAATCACTCCAGTCGTGTCCGACTCTGTGCAACTCCATAGACGGCAGCCCACTAGGCTCCCCCATCCCTGGGATTCTCCAGGCAAGAACACTGGAGTGGGTTGCCATTTCCTTCTCCAATGCATGAAAGTGAAAAGTAAAAGTGAAGTCGCTTAGTCGTGTCCGACTCCTAGCGACCCCATGGACTGCAGCCCACCAGGCTCCTCCGTCCATGGGACTCTCCAGGCAAGAGCAGTGGAGTGGGGTGCCATCGCCCATACATCTGGTCCACTGTAAAGTGGCCAAGGGGCGTGAAAAAGGGTGGCAACTTAATCTGAGGATCAAGAGAAGCCATAAAGATTTTAAGTTAAACATTTTGACCTTTAAACTGGTTAGAAATGACATATTTTAAGAATGGGAGCCAACCAAAAAATGTACAGATTAATACTGGTAAGGTTATAAACTGTTGTTAAGTCCCACCTTTGGGAGGACTTGTTACTCTTTCTCAGTGTCTATGCTGAGAACTTTGTAGTTTCCTTCTCTTTAATAAATCCTATTTGCTTGCTACAATGAGTGTTTGTGTGTTTGTGAAGTTCACTCTTTGGTTCTGCGAACAAGAACTCAGATTCCTGTTTCAGCATCATGAGGAATGTCAAAGGCTGAAACTTTTAATGTCTGGGCCACTTGTCTGATAAGCTCTATCCTATCAGCTCAAGTCATGAAATGGAGCAGAATAAATTGACACTCAGTCCTAATCCATTTCTACCTTATTAACTTTTTGAAATGTGACTTTTGGTTGCTGTTTTGTAATTTCTATCTAGTCACATGGTACAGAGTGTCATGAGCAGCCTTGCCAGGCAGAACAAACTCCCTCTGGTGTGAAGGTTGGGTCTTCTTCAGGACAGACCTCTAGTGACAGGTTTGGGGAATTCTGAATAAAGATAAAACAAGGCCTGTGGTTGCCTCTCTTGGGTACCCAGATACTACACATGCTTCAGGTATGTGTGAGTGCCTGCTTTTCTTGTCAGGACCAGAACCTGAGAGTTTCCCAACAGCTTCCATATCGGCTTTACTCTTGGCACAATTTAATTGGAGATAAAGATGACTCCTAGTTGTAGATTTCTTGATACCTTATCTTGTTTAATATTCACCAAAAGCCTGAAATAAGTATTATCTCCTTTATCCACATGAAAGTACAGAGGTTAAAGTAACTTCCAAGGTCATAAGATAGGAAGGATTTAAACATAATTGTTTAAGCTTCAGCTATACCACTCACCTCCCAGTAGGTGTCTCATTTATTAAAAAGTGAGCTTGCAATGTTACATGAAAATAATTTTAATTAGTATACTGTTGAGCCTGTTCTAGTCCTTTGACCATTCTCCGATCACTCATTTAATAGCTTTTGTTAATAAAGGAAATAAAGTGTTAATAATTTCAGAACAGCTATTTTCTGGTAGCTGAGAAAATTTGTACCATGTAACATTGTACCATGTAATATTGAAACATTTTCTAGTGATACCGTACATGTAGAAAGCACTTTAAACATTTGGTGACTTTCACCTTTTTTGAGCTGTGATGAAGAAATTTTATATAAGTGAGGATGTGTTATCCTTCAAAGTGTGCACTGTTGGAGGTCAAATATTTATTTCAACTTACGTCACCATTGATCCCTCACTTTGGGAATTATTTTCAGACCGAGTTAACAAGCTGTGAAAGAATCTGTCTCATTTTAAAAATAATTTCATCTACTACTGAGACTACAAATACATGTGTAACATTCACTAAAGATCTGTTGCCCAGCTCATTTATATTCAAGATCATATGCTTTAGAGATGATGTGGGAAATTGAGATCTGTTGATTAAGATTTCTCCATTTACTACATATGGCATGCCTAATTAAAAATTGGAAATATTTTTATCCACTAAAGCCCACCCACTTTCTTCCATTTTGCTTGACATTGTCAAGAGTGTTTCACCTTCAGACATGTCTAAATACAGTTTAGTTGGACCCAGTATGGAATATATAATCTGCACTACTGTTTAGAAGCAGTACTCCAGATCCTACTTTTGAATTTTTATAAATATTAATAGTTCAATTTCATATTTGTTAAATGGCACACATGTGGCTTTTCTCAAAATTTCAGTTCTTGAAGTATTGAGAGAAATTAGATTTTTTCCCCCTTCTCTATAAAGATGGAGGTGGTCATGTCCAACTCTTTTGCAACCCCATGGACTGTAGCCCTCCAGGCTCCTCTGTCCATGGGATTTCCTAGGCAAGAATACTGGAGTGGATTGCTATTTCCTTCTCCAGGGGATCTTCCTGACCCAGGGATTGAACCCAGGTCACCTGTGACTGAGCCACAGGGAGCCTCCCCCGACTAAAGATGAGATGAGGATAATTGTCTAAGGCACTACCCAGAAAGGGGCCCTGTGATGCTCAGTGTGGGCTTTGAATCAGATGTCTTTAAGCTCTGACTCTACCACTGTTTGTTACCAGTCTTAACAGAAAATACCTGGCCTTTCTGTGACTCAATTTCATCGTTGCTTTCTTGGTCTCTGTGTTGCTGTTAGAACTCTATCGGTGTATTGCTTTGCTGGGTAATCTCTTTTTCCTTTTCTGGTAACTTAGAAGTTTTTGTTTTTGTTCCATTTGATAGATATTGTTTAACCTGCTCAGGAGTTCTGGTGCTTATTCAATCTGAGATTTCATGTATTTTACTAATTCAGAAAGCTTCACAGTCATTACCTCTTTGAATATTGCTCTCCTTCATTCTCATTTTTTAAAACCTCCTAATAGACATTTGTTGAATGCTCTCCTGTTCTCCGTCTTTTAACATCTCTTAGAGTTGTATTATTTTATCACTTACACATCTTGGGTTATTTCCTCAGCTCTTTTTTAATTGATTATACATTGACTGGATTGAGTTAGTTGTTTTTTACCTCAACTAGATTTTAAATATCAGTGAAAAGCATATGCATTTCTAGAAGTCCTATTTCTAGATTTCTTGTATTTCTTGTGATTCCTTGTGTTTGTTTCCATTCTTTTATCTCTTCAGGCATTCTAAGCTTATTCCAATTATTTGTCATTCTCAGAGGCTATTCATTTTACTTATTCTGTCCACTGCTTATTTTCTAGCATATGTCATCATTTTTGACTGGGACCCTCATGTATGTCATTTCTTCCCCCTGTAGGCATTTCCCATGGCACTGATTCAGAGCAGGTTTTCATTTTCTCATACTGTTTGTCTCTGTGGTACCAGCTTGAATTTTCATCACTTATGGGCATTATAAGTTGGACTCAAACCTCCAGATAATATAGGCTTGAGGCTTTGATTGAGGTAATTTTTAAAAAAACGTATCCAAAATCCAAGATAGTGAAAATATTATTGCTATCTCCCTGTGACAGTAGGCAGATTTTTATCTGTTCCCCATTTCCTAAGGCTATAGCACTTTGAGGGTCCTGGCTTTATCCAAGGATTTACATTTCAATTTCTGATCTCATGCAGGTCCGATCACCTGCGTGGACATTAGGACCTGAGCCCCTGGCAATTAGAGGAGACCTCCCTGGTTCTGTCTCCTCCTGCATAGTAGTCCTGTTGAGCCTTGGCTATCGCAGTGTCAATGTGTGTGTATTTCCCACTATTTTATTTTATGCTCAAGGCTTTTTCTTATTTTTCCTAACAACCTCAATAATGTATTTAAAAATGCTTTTTCTTTCTCCAGAATTTCTAAGCATTTGCAGTGGGAGTAGTTATTTTTTAGTTCGGTCTATCATATTCATAAAATCATATAGTGTTATCTTGAAGATTAAATGAAATTTTGCATGTATGGAATTTGGTACCTGATGGTAAGTTTGATATTTTCAGTATTAGCCATTATGACAGGACAATTTGCACAGAGTCTAAATGAACTTCAGATTACTGCGAAGAGGACGAATTACTTGAGCACATATTTTTGGTTATTTCTACACACAGTTTCTTGATGAGCATATGTCAAGTTCCTAACACTGTTCCTGGAAGATCTTCACTTCCTTAGCACAGCCTCCCAGCAGAAGATAGCTATCTCCAGTGGCTTGCTTTTGTCAGCCTTCTCTTAACCATTTCACCATCATCTTAACCATTTCATCATCTTTTCACAATAGCTTTATGGAGGAAACAATTTAATTCTTTGCCTGTGATGGTTAGCGTTAGTCACTCAGTCGTGTCCAACTCTTGCGACCCCAGTAGTGCCCGAGGCTCCTCTGTCCATGGGGATTCTCCAGGCAAGGATACCAGAGTGAGAAGCCATTGCCTTCCCAACCCGGTATTGAACCCAGACCTCCTCCTGCATTGAAGGCAGGTTCTTACCGTCAGAGCCACCATGGAAGCCCCCCTACAATGATACATAATGCCAAGTATATCTTTCATTAAGATACAAGTGAAATTAACATGATTTTCAAAAGTGACAGATTTTTTTTTTTTCACAATAAAATGAAACCTGAGATCATTGGAGGGCAATGAACAAAGATAAGATTTAATGTTAGCCCTTTTTGACTATGCCTGTCCATTTACCACAATTAATGTCACAGGTTATTGATGCTGAATATTACAGTGTTTTGAGAATAATTAACTTTTTAAAGTCAGGGGATATTAAGAAATGTATTCTAGATTCTTTAGCACAAAGCATCCTTCCTGCTTTTAGGAATTTTTCAGATTTTTGCAAAAATATGTATTACTACACTCCAGTATTCTTGCCTGGAGAATCCCATGGACAAAGGAGCCTGGTGGGCTACAGTCCATGGGGTCGCAAAGAGTCGGACACAACTGAGAGACTAACACACACACACACACACACACATACCCATGAAGGCTTCCCTGGTGGCTCAGACGGTAAAGCGTCTGTCTACATTTCGGGAGACCCAGGTTCAAGCCCTGGGTTGGGAAGATCCCCTGGAGAAGGAAATGGCAATACACTCCAGGACTATTGCCTGGAGAATCCCATGGACAGAGGAGCCTGGTAGGCTACAGTCCATGGGGTCACAAAGAGTCGGACATGACTGAGCGACTTCACTTTCACTTTCTATACCCATGAAAGTAGTGTTTTTAACAAAATAGAATTATTATAATCAACCAAAAATTGAACTAGCCTATAAGCAAAAACTGAGAATAGTTAATGTTTAGTCTTTTCATAGAATATTTCATTGTCCTTAATTATGCAAACAAAATAATGTAGAATCACCAAGCTATATTCAGAGTAAAATGATTCACTGCAAATGGTTTATTAACAACAAAGAATAAAAATAGACCAGGTATTCTATTAAAAACTCTAGACAAACTAGAAATTAAGCTAAGGAAAATAAGAGATAGAATCAAATATAGGATAAAAGCATAAAAATAAAGCCACGAGTAGGCTTTTTGGAAAGACCAGTAAATATCTCAAATCCTGGCAATGCAAATAATGGAGAGACCACCCATACAGAGTGTTTGAATGAAGGGATAGAACAGAAATATTAAAGCAATTAAACATAGAAATGATAAAATAAAAAATGCGAAGTGAAATTTTGAAAATACCAGCTACTAAAAACCTTAAGTAGCAAATATAAGTAATGATCACTCTAGATTTTAAGGATTCACTATTAGGTTTTAGCCTGGAGTACCTCACATGTGAGTTCTTTCAGATCATTCTTAAGCTATTTCTCAATAAAGAAAAAAATCTCCATTAAAAAAAAAAAAAAAAACTATTCCAGATTTCTGTTAGAAATCTTCGAGTTAAGGCATGTATATTCTCATCATTTTCTTAATAACTGACAGAAATAGTGGGAAGAACATAAGTCATCATCTACATCATCACAATAAAAGAAGGGATAATGTCTACAACAACCTCAAATTATAAAGCACTGGCCAAATTTTGCTGAGAGCTGAGAGGTACTCTTGACCTGCAAAATAAGGAATGGAACTCTTATGGGAGATGTGGACTGTCCCTGTAGAGACTTGGTTCAAAACCACAAAAATGCAAGGAAGTACAGCTGAACAATATACCTTATTATGGCATTTCCAGGCATTTCTACTTTCTCTGAACAGCCCTCCTAGTTGAAGTAGGTACCTGGGGTAGGGTAGAGGAACCCAAGAAAAGGAAAGTTGCAGTTACAGATTGCATCAGAGAGGTTACAGGGCCATATAATAGTTAATAATGTTAACCTTTATACAACAATTAGTATGTGAGAGGTGCTACTCGAGACTAAATGTTATCTTGCTAAATTTTCATAACCTATCAAAGAGTTATTACTATCCCCATTTTACAGATGAAGAAAAAAAGATACAGAAGTAAAAATACTAGTTACCGAACCTTGAGCTAGTAAGTAGCATGCCTGCTAAGTTCCTTCAGTTGTGTTTGAGTCTCTGTGACCCTATGAACTGTAGCCCGCGAGGGTCCACCATCCATGGGATTCTCCAGGCAAGAACACTGGGTGGGTTGCCATGCCCTTCTCCAGGGAATCTGCCTGATCCAGGAATTGAAACTGTGTTTCCTCTGTCTCCTGCATTGACAGGCATTTTTTTTTTTTTTTTTATCACTAGCACCACCTGGGAAGTTCCAGAGTCTGTATTTTTCATTATAACCCTCTGTGACTTGCCTTCTCCTTCCTTCCATTTCTATTATACTTTTCCCTAGGTCAATAAGATAGTGAGAAGGTAAAAGAGATCAAAGGGGAAACTGCAGATTGCCAGGTCACATCGTATTCTTCCATAGAATGTTCTTCATCTGAAATCTAGCAGATAAATTATACAAAATTGGGTAAAAGTATTAAAAGGAAATCAATGATATATGTTGTAAAATGAATTGCCTGAAGAAAGATAGGAAGGGTTCACTCTAGTAATTCTCGCTTTTTTGTTATCCAATAAAGTATAGATAATGTCATTCTAAAAATAAGAAAAGCTCAGATGATTATATGATAACAGGATAATCTGAAAAGCCAGTTGGAAAAGCTCAGAAGGAATAGAAAAGAAACCTTACACATTACAGAATGAAAGTAACAAAAGGTAGAGAAATAACAAACTCAAGCAAAGATAGAATGGATGGCTTGGAAGATCATCTGAAATGCAGCAATAAGAATAAAGGTTTATTAAAGATTTGTTGTTATTGTTCGGTTGCTCAGTTGTGTCTGACTCTTTGTGACCCCATGGACTGCAGCACACCAGGCTTCCCTGTCCTTCACTATCTCCTGGGGCTTGCTCAAACTCATGTCCATTGAGTTGGTGATGTCATCCAAACTTCTCACCCTCTGTGTTCCCCTTCTCCTCCTGCCATCAATCTTTCCCAGCATCAGGGTCTTTTCCAATGAGTCAGTTCTTTGCATCAGATGGCCAAAGTATTGGAGCTTCAGCTTCAGCATCATCGTTTCCAATGAATATTCAGCATTTATTTTTTTTTAGGGTTGACTGGTTTGATTTCCTTGCAGTCCATGGGACTCTCAAGAGTCTTCTCCAACACAACAGTTCAAGAGCATCAGCTCTTCAGTGCTCAGCTTTCTTTAGGGCTTCCCTTATAGTTCAGCTGGTAAAGAATCTGCCTTCAATGCAGGAGACCCTGGTTCAATTCCTGGGTGAGGAAGATCCCCAGGGGAAAGGATAGGCTACCCACTCCAGTATTCTTGGTCTTCCCTGTGGCTCAGATGGTAAAGATACTGCCTACAATGTGGGAGACCTGGGGTCAATCCCTGGGTTGGGAAGATCCCCTGCGAAGGGAAAGGCTACTTACTCCAGTATTGTGGCCTAGAGAATAGTCCATGGGGTCACAAAGACTTGGACAGGACCGAGCAACTTTCACTTTCAGTCTTCTTTATGGTCCAACTCACATCCATACTGCTGGAAAAACCACAGCTTTGACTGCATGGACCTTTGTCAGCAAAGTGATGTCTCTGCTTTTTAATATGCTGTCTAGGTTTCTCATAGCTTTTCTTCCAAGAAGCAAGTGTCTAATTTCATGGTTGCAGTCAACATCTGCAGTGATTTTGGAGCCCTCCCAAAATAAAGTCTCTCACTGTTTCCATTGTTTCCCCATCTATTTGCCATGAAGTGATGGGACCAGATGCCAAGATTTTCATTTTTTGAAAGTTGAGTTTCAAGCCAGTTTTTTAACTCTCTTCTTTCACCTTCATCAAGAGGCTCTTTAGTTCCTCTTTGCTTTCTGCCATAAGGGTGGTGTCATCTGCATATCTGAGGTTATTGATGTTTCTCTGGGCAATCTTGATTCTAGCTAGTGATTCATCCAGCCTGGCATTTCTCATGATGTACTCTGATACAAGTTAAATAAGCAGGGTGACAGTGTGCAGCCTTGACATACTCCTTTCCCAATTTGGAACCAGTCTATTGTTCCATGTCAGGTTCTAATGTTTGCTTCTTGACCTGCATACAAATTTCTCAGGAGGCAGGTCAGGTGGTCTGGTATTCCCATCTCTTTAAGAATTTTCCACAGCTGGTTGTGATCCACACAGTCAAAGGCTTTAGCATAGTCAATGAAGCAGAAGATGTTTTTCTGTAATTCTCTTGCTTTTTCTATGATAAACAGATGTTAGCAATTAGATATCTGGTTCCCCTGCCTTTTCTAAATCCACCTTGAAGATCTGGAAGTTTTTGGTTCACTTACTCTGGAAACTTAGCTTGGAGAATTTTGAGCATTACTTTGCTAGCATGTGAAATGAGTGAAATTGTGTGTTAGTTTGAACATTCTTAGGCATTTCCCTTCTTTGGGATTGGAATGAAATCTGACCTTTTCCAGTCCTGTGATCACTGCTGAGTCTTCCAGATTTGTGGCATATTGAGTACGGAACGTTCACAGCATCATATTTTAGGATCTGAAATAGCTCAGCTGAAATTCCATCACCTCCACTAGCTTTGTTTGTAGTGATACTTCCTAAGGCCCACTTCGCACTCCAAGATGTCTGGCTCTAAGTGATGATCACACCATCATGGATATCTGGGTCATTAAGATATATTATTTTTTTTGTATAGTTCTTCTGTGTACTCTTACCACTTCTTCTTAATCTCTTCTGTTTCTGTAGGTCCATACTGTTTCTGTCTCTTCTTGGGCCCATCTTTGCATGAATGTTCCCTTGAAGTGAAATGAAGTGAAAGTCGTTCAGTCATGTCCAACTCTGTGACCCCATGGATTATTCTGTCCATGGAATTCTTCAGTCCAGATAACTAGAGTGGGTATCATTCCCTTCTCCAGGGGATCATCCCAACCCAGGGATCGAACCCAGGTCTCCCACATTGCAGGTGTATTCTTTACCAGCTGAGCCACAAGGGAAGCCTGAAACATTCCCATATGCTACTGGTAAGTCACTTCAGTCGTGTCCAACTCTGTGTGACCCCAGAGATGGTGGCCCACCAGGCTCCCCCATCCCTGGGATTCTCCAGGCAAGAACACTGGAGTGGGTTGCCATTTCCTTCCTCTAATTTTCTTGAAGAGATCTCTAGTCTTTCCCATTGTGTGGTTTTTCTCTATTTCTTTGCATTGATCACTTAGAAAGGTTTTTGTATTTCTCCTTGCTATTCTTTGGAACTCTGCATTTAGATGCGTTTAGGTGGGTGTACCTTTCCTTTTCTTCATTGCTTTTGTTTCTCTTCTATTCTCAGCTTTTGTAAGGACTCCTCAGACAACCATTTTGCCTTTTGCATTTCTTTTTCTTGGTGCTGATTTTGGTCACTGCCTCCTGTATGATGTTACAAGCTTCCATCCATAGTTCTTCAGGCACTCTGTCAGATCTAATCCCTTGAATTTGCCACTTCCACTGTATAATCATAAGGGAGTTGATTTAGATTATGCCTGAATGGTCTAGTGGTTTTCCCTACTTCAGTTTAAGTCTGGATTTTGCGATAGGAGTTCACGATCTGAGCCACAGTCAGTTCCTGGTCTTATTTTTGCTGACAATATATAGCTTGTCCATCTTAGGCTCAAAGAAAATAATCAATCAAATTTTGGTATTGACTATCTGATGATGTCCATGTGTAGAGTCTTCTCTTGTGTTGTTGGAAGAGGGTATTTGCTATGACCAGTGCGTTCTCTTGGCAAAACTCTGTTATCCTTTGCCCTGCTTCACTTTGTACCCCAAGGCCAAACTTCCCTGTTACTCCAGGTATCTCTTAACTTCCTACTTTTGCATTCCAGTCCCCTATGATGAAAAGGACATTTTTTGGGGGTGTTAGTTCTGGAGGGTCTTATAGGTCTTCATAGAAGCATTCAACTTCAGCTTCTTTGACATTAGTGTTTGGGGCATGGATTTGGATTACTGTGACATTGAATGGTTTGCCTTGGAAACAGGGGTCATTCTATCATTTATTATAGACACAAAAGGTAAATAAGGGAGGTCTAAAATATGCACAACTGGTATTTTTGAAAATGAGGACATAACAGATTGAACAGACTCAAATATTAGGTGTCAAGGAGGATGAATTTCAAGAATGCAGTGAGATTCAATACTAGAAAAAGTAGTTAATTACTTTTTACATTATCAATAAAAAATATATTGATAAATGCTAAAAAGGCATTTGAAATTTGAAACACATCCTGATTTAAAAAAGATAAATTTAGTGAAATAAGATTAGATGAAATTGATATGTAAAAAATAATCTCAAGCTATCAGGCATGTTTAGTTGTTGAAAGACTAGATTTCGTCTCATTAAAACCACTATAAGAGCAAAGCTTCTGTTCAGTTCAGTTCAGTTGCTCAGTCATGACTGACTCTTTGTGACCCCATGGACTGCAGCACATTAGTCTTCCCTGTCCATCACCAACTCTGGAAGCTTGCTCAAACTCATGTCCATTGAGTTGGTGATGTCATCCAGCCATCTCATCCTCTGTCATCCCCTTCAGTCTGTCCCAGCATCGGGTCTTTCCTAATGAGTCAGCTCTTTGCATCAGGTAGCCAAAGAATTGGAATTTCAGCTTCAGCATCACTCCTTCCAATGAATATTCAGGACTTATCTCCTTTATGATTGACTGGTTGGATCTCCTTGCAGTCCAAGGGACTCTCAAGAGTCTTATCCGGCACCACAGTTCAAAAGCATCAATTCTTTGGCATTCGGCTTTCTTTATGGTCCAGCTCTCACATCCATACATGACTGCTAGAATGTGGTTCACTGGAGAAGGCAATGGCAAACCACTTCAGTATTCTTGCCTTGAGAACCCCATGAACTGTATGAAAAAGTGAAAAAAAGCTTCTGGTATTAATTACTATTTACCTTTATTCTTTAATATTAGCCAATTCAATTAGATGAGAAAAATGATTATATTAAAAACATAAATGATAAAGAAGTAATGTTGACTCACATTTTAAATGGTTATAATGAATAAGCATATCAATAAAAATATGTAAAGTCTAGAAATAGAAGAAAATATAGTAATTCTGTGAAAATACTTAGCCTTGATAGTAATCAAAGGCATGCAATTTAAGACAATAAAGGCTTTTTCCTATTAAATTACAAAACTAAGCTTAATAGAAATATTCAAAATTGCCACTTGTGAAACAAACATTCTTAGGTACTTTCAGTAAGACTACGTGTTTGTACAGCCTTTCAGAAGTCTTGGAAATAGTATTAAAAATGTTACTACAGTTTGATGCAAGCATTTCACCTCTAGATGTTTCTCCTGAGGAAATATAAGCAAGGATGTGCCTTAAACATTTTGTTTTTTTAATAACAGGAAATTACAGATACCTGGTTTGGTTATGATCTATTGTTAAGAAACTGGTCAGAAGGTTTTGTTTAATTTTACTATTAAAAAAAGATTGAGAGGAGTGGGAGGGAAAGCGGATCCCCGAGCCCTGAACGAGCAGATAGCGTGGGTGTGGCCCTTATCCACCTCCCCTGTCCCCCAGGAACGCCAGTGGGGTGATGCGCTGAGACCTCATTTTTCTCGTTCCCCTCATGGTGCCTCTTCACCCACAGGTTTCTTCATGGGCTGGACTGTAGTTGTGCTGGTCAGAAGGTCAGCGGCTTGGCTGCCAGTTACTACCTGATCCGGGCCCCCTGTCCCTGCCAGGTGGTCTGGGTGGAGGGCAGCGAGCACCTGGGAGGCTGGATCCGCTCAGTATGAGGGCCAGATGGTATTATTTTTGAACTTGGACCTCAAGGAATTTGGCCGGGGGGCAGCCCTGGGAGTCTGGACCCTGCTCCTGGTTTCTGAGCTTGGCTTGAACTCAGAAGTGTTGCCTGTCCTGGGAGGCCATCCAGGTGCCCAGAGCAGGTTCCTGTATGTAGGTGGTGCTCTACCTGCCTTGCCCTCTGGCATCACGGGGCTCCTTTGACCTTCACCTCCCTTCTCCAAACTTCTGTTCTGGGCTGGACTGAGGGATTTGACCACCCCTAGTGGCAAAGACCCTGATGAGACTGTACACAGTCTTGCCCAGCGTGCCTTGCTTCTAAGGTGACATCTTTTGCAGTGAAGTGTTTGAGCTCACAGCATTAGCTCAGCATCAGGTCCTGTTTCCCAGTCTCTTCCAAGCTGAGCAAACCCATCGTTCCATATTACTGGGGCCGCTGCTGGGGGCAGGGTGGGGCCCACAGCTGGGTTCAGCACTTATTCGCCAAGCTCAGGCTGAGTGCATCATGATGCCAGTAGTCACTCCATGGAGGGCTGGAGACAATGCCCCAGGCCCTTAACACCCACCTGACTAGTAGGGGCGTCAGTGTTCTCCAAGGCCAGCCTGTCTGTGTGCTCAGTCTCCAGGCAGAAGGCGCTGGAAGGTGTCTCTAGGGGACAGCAGCCTGGAGGCGGACCACATTATTAGTGTCATTCCAGCTTCAGTGCTCAGCAAGCTGCTCTCTGCTGAGGCTGCCCCTCTGGCCTGTGCCCTGAGTACCATCACTGCTGTGTCTGTGGCTGTGGCAAATCTGCAGTACCAAGGAGCTCGTCTACCTGTCCAGGGATTTGGACATTTGGTGCCATCCTCAGAAGACCCAGTCATCCTGGAAATTGTGTATGACTCCATTGCTTTCCCTGAGCAGGATGGAAGCCCCCCTGGCCTCAGAGTGACTGTGATGTTGGGAGGTTCCCGGTTACAGACACTAGAAGCCAGGGGCTGTCTTATCTCAGGAACTGTTCCAACAGGAGGCAGAGAAAGCTACTGCGACTCAAGTAGGACTGAATGAGCTACCAAGTCACTGCTTGGTCCATCTACACCAGAACTCTATCCCCCAGTATACATTAGGCCACTGGCAAAAATTGGAGTCAGCTACCCAATTCCTGGCTGCTCAGAAGCTGCCTTTGACTCTGGCCGGAGCCTCCTATGAGGGCCTTGCTGTCAATGATTGTATGGAGAGTAGGCTTCAGGCAGCAGCCTGTGTCTTGGGCACAGAACCTAACAGTTGGTCCTCAGCTCCCACTTCTTGCCCCTGGTAGCAGGGATTCTCTCACCCATGAAAATAAAAGTTGCTGAAACTTGAAAAAAAGAAAGCTTGGAAGTACTGCTGCTGCTGCTGCTAAGTCGCTTCAGTCGTGTCCGACTCTGTGCGACCCCATAGACAGCAGCCCACCAGGCTCCCCCATCCCTGGGATTCTCCAGGCAAGGATACTGGAGTGGGTTGCCATTTCCTTGGAAGTACACAGAACAAAAATTGTGTACATCTAGGTGGCAGGATGAGTTTAATTTACATTTTATGATTTCTTCAATCATCTATTTGTATAAAAGTTTGTAAGAACTTTTAAATATATCATGTTACATAGAGAAAACAATATATATACATATATGTATTTATTATTTGATTCCAGATGCCAATAAAAATGCTTAGGAAAAAACCCTGAAATTTAAAATGTTAATGGTAGCTGCCTCTGGGAAATGAAATTATGAATGATCATTATTCTTCATATGCATCTTCCTGTACTTTTCCAAACTTTTTTCTTTTCTGTAATTAAAAAAAAAAAACAAATTCCAAAAGCAGAGTAAGAAACATGAAGGAAAGTAACCTTTACCCTATTCATTAAATTAAAATTTGCTCTTTTTTTTGTTAGTTCCTTAATCCTTGATTTTAAGTGTGATCCCAGTAGGGGGCTCATTTGAATTGTTTCACTTTCACATCCATATTTTATATTTCCTCCAGGAGACTTATTTTGAGGAAATATACAAATTAAGACTATATTTTAAGAAATGAAAGTAAAAAAACCACCTCACAGTCCCATGCTTCTGATCATTTCAATTTTCAGTTCTCTTGGACGAGACACAGGACTGTCTCTCTTCATGGTTTTCATTTCATCAATTTGAAGTTGAAGTAATGAAATGGGAATAAAAAGATTATCTATACTGAAATAAAGCTTAATGGAGCTCCATGTTCCTCCTCCTGTATTTTCTCCTTAAATTGTAATGTTATCATTTATCTTAGTTTGATTAAGAAAAGAAACCTTCTTGCCCCACCCTCCTGCTGCCTATTATAACCCTCCATTTCATACAGCTCCTCAGAGCACTCTTCTAGTTGCTGGATGGCTTCTCCTTTATTCTCCCTTTCTTTTCTTACACTATTCCTTTGCAATAACCCTGCCCCATTAGGGAGAGATGATGTTCAAGAAGTAGCCAAAGCCAGGTCAGTGCTGATGCTCAGTCATGTACAACTCTTTGTGACCCCATGGACTATAACCCAACAGGTTCCTCTGTCCATGGAATTTTCCAGGCAAAAATACTGGAGTAGGTTGCCATTCCCTTCTCCAGGGGATCTTCCCAATCCAGGGATTGCATCTCTTGTGACTCCTGCTTGGCAGGCAGATTCTTTACCACTGAACCACCTGGGAAACCCTGATAAAAAATGAAATTTATTTAAAATTCAAGTAATAGAAAAATATGGGATAAATAAAATATCATTTAAAATCCCAACACAGAAGTGTATTTTTTTGTTTGATTTTTTACAATTTATTTATTTTTAATTGAAGGATAATTGCTTTACAGTATTGTGTTGGTTTCTACCAAACATGAACATGAATCGGCCGTATGTTTACCCATGTGCCCTCCCACTTGAAGATCCCTCCCACCTCCTCCCCATCCCACCCCTGTAGATTGTTACCTGGGTTGAGTTCCCTGAGTCATACAGCAAATTCCCATTGGCTATCTACTTTACATACAGTAAAGTATGTTTTGTTTCCATGTTACTCTCTCTATATATCCCACCTTCTCCTTCCTCTCCAACAAGCCATGTCCATAAGTCTGTTCTCTGTGTTTGCAACACAGAATTATATTCAGTGATATCCACACATTGTTAGTATCTCTTGTCTGGATGTACTCAGATTGAGGAGCATGACTAGATCAATAGCAAGAAGCAATTTAAGAAAAAAGGCATCAATCTATACTCAAAAAAAAAAAAAATACTGAATTTACCTTGAACTAAACCAAAAGAAGAAAATTAAATGGAAATAATTTCTAAGTGAAAAATTAGCATTTCATCCGCAAAAGACATTAGAGGTGTTAAAATGTTAGTCACTCAGTTGGTGTCTGACTCTTTGCGACCCCATGAACCATAGCCTGCCAGCCACCTCTGTCCATAGAGAATACTGGAGTGGGTAGCCATTCCTTGCACCAGGGGTTCTTGCCAACCCAGGGATTGAACCTGCATTGCAGGCATATTCTTTACCATCTGAGACACCAGGGAAGCCCTGGGTATTAAAAGACAACACTAAGGTTAAAGAAAAACAGCTTAAGAGAAACTTTATAACGTCATACATATACAAATATGTTCCTATATGTATGCATGTATTGTGCTGTGCTTAGTCACTCAGTCGTGTCTGACGCTTTGTGACCCCATGTTCTGTAGCCCGCCAGGCTCCTCTGTCCATGGGGATTCCCAGGCAAGAATTCTGGGGTTAGTTGTCATTTACTTACTTGGTGGCTTACATTTACTTGCACATGAAATCCTAAGGAAAATAAAAGTAATAAATCTCCCACTCCTCTTACTCCCTTTCATGGTCTCCAGATTGGATAGCTAGACAAACAGATGTAGGTATTTTTGCCCCCCACTGTGGTCATCCATCGCTTTTCAGGCAGACCCAAATTTCTCTAGTAGCTTACCATTAGGGACTGCGGTTTGTAAATGAAAGATGGTAGGCTGGTGGAGCACTGATGGAGGACCCTGCCGGCATTCATGGGGTCTTTCTAAGAGCTAGGATTGAAGCATTGCCTAGATAGTAGTTTCTCATGTTAATACTCTGACTGTACTTCATGTGAAGCTTGTAATGTATATTGAGATTCTTGGCCAGCTCCTCTCATTATCACTTATCCTCCAGTGCTGGAAATATTTGCTTCCAATAGATCATTGCTATGCCTTCCACTAGAATTGCCCTGAGCTTTTGGGAACTGTCTCATCCAAGGTTACCCTCCCTGGAGGCCATGGCCTGTGGTCTATGACTGAAGAAGGATATGAAGACTCAGCCCCGAGGCTCAATTTGGGATAACTGTGAAGGGTCATTCCAAGTCCAGAGTTCCTTGTAGGATTGAATGAGATTCAGTTGCAACCGCATTGTAGGTCAACTTCATCTTTGACCCAGAGTCGCTTTCCTCACTTTATTACAGCTGTATCTTTTGAGGGTATTCCCCAAAATACCTCTGCAGAAAATGTAAGACAACATTCTCACCACTGGTGATAAATAAAATATTCAGTAAATTTTTCATGAAGGTAAAATTTAAAAGTTATCTTTTATCCATTCTGGTGTGTTACAATGTCCTTTAAAAAATCCATATGGATGCTAGACGGTAATTACAATGTATAACATCAGCTCTGGAATTTCTTTCCAAGCAATAATGCCAACAGAAAGAAAGGGAATACAATGAAATCATAAGTTGACATTTCCTTTTTCTTGTCCTGATTGTGACCATGCTAGAGGGAGTAATTGCACTCAAACTACAACACAATTGCACTCATTTCACATGCTAGCAAAGTAATGCTCAAAATTCTCCAAGCTAAGCTTCCACAGTACATGAACTGAGAACTTCCAGATGCACAAGCTGGATTTAGAAAAGCCAGAGGAACCAGAGATCAAATCGCCAACATCTGTTGGATCATAGAAAAACCAAGAAAATTCCAGAAAAACATCTACTTCTTCATTGACTACGCTAAAGCCTTTGACTGTGTGCATCACAACAAACTGTGGAAAATTCTGAAAGAGATGGGAATACCAGACCACCTGACCTGCCTCCTGAGAAACTTGTATGCAGGTCAAGAAGCAAACATGAGAACTGGACAGGAAACAATGGACTGGTTCCAAATTGGGAAAGGAGTACATCAAGGCTGTCTATTGTCACCCTGCTTATTTAACTTATATGCAGAGTACATCATGTGAAATGTTGGGCTGGATGAAGTATAAACTGGAGTTCTCTAGGTTGCCCGGAGAAACATCAATAACCTCAGATATGCAGATGATGCCACCTTTATGGCAGAAAACTAAGATGAACTAAAGAGCCTCTTGATGAAGGTGAAAGAGGAGAGTGAAAAAGCTGGCTTCAAACTCAATAGTCAAAAAACAAAGAATGGGAAAACAAAGATGATTGCATCTGGTCCCATTACTTCATGGCCAATAGATGGAGAAGCAATGGAAACAGTGATAGACTTTATTTTCTTGGGCTCCAAAATCATTGGAGATGGTGACTGCAGCCATGAAATTAAAAGACACTTGCTTCTTGGATGAAAAGCCATGACAAACCCAGCTGGCATATTAAAAAGAAGAGACATTACTTTGGCAACAAAGTTTCATCTAGTCGAAGCTATGGTTTTTCCGGTGGTCATATATGATTGAGAATTGGACCACAAAGAAGGCTGAGAGCCAAAGAATTGATGCTTTTGAACAGTGGTGTTGGAGATGACTCTTGAGAGTCCCTTGGACTGCAAGGAGATCCAACCAGCCAATCCTAAAGGAAATCAGTCCTGAATATTCATTGGAAGGACTGATGCTGAAGCTGAAGCTCCAATACTTTGGCTACCTGATGCAAAGAGCTGACTCATTAGGAAAGACCCTGATGCTAGGAAAGACTGAAGGCAGGAGGAGAAGGGGACGACAGAGGATGAGATGGTTGGATGGCATCACCGACTCAATGGACATGAGTTTAAGCAATCTCTGGGAGATGGTGAAGGACAGGGAGGCCTGGCATGCTGCAGTCCATGGGGTCGCAAAGAGTCAGACACGACTGAGTGACTGAACAACAACTGTGTGTCCAAGATGATCTCAACACCCAAAGGTTTCCCTTTGAGTAACCAGTTAATCTCTTCACCTTATGATTCTACTCTATTATTATGCTCTTTTTCCAAAGCTCATTATAACATTATCAGCATGAGTAGAGTTGCTATGTAAGTTGGGTTAGGGAAGGCAAACTGGAGGGGTGCTTTGAATCTCTGTTCACGTAGCCAAATGCCAACTAAGTTGGTTGCACAAGCAACTCTTAAAGTTGAATCCGGAATAGACCCTTCTGCCTTCTCTCCCCTGCTGCTGCTGCTGCTAAGTTGCTTCAGTCGTGTCCGACTCTGTGCGACCCCATAGATGGCAGCCCACCAGGCTCCCCCATCCCTGGGATTCTCCAGGCAAGAACACTGGAGTGGGTTGCCGTTTCCTTCTCCGATGCATGAAAGTGAAAAGTGAAACTGAAGTCGCTCAGTCGTATCCAACTCCTAGTGACCCAATGGACCACAGCCTTCCAGGCTCCTCTGTCCATGGGATTCTCCAGGCAAGAGTACTGGAGTGGGGTGCCATTGCCTTCTCCGGCCTTCTCTCCCCTATGTCTCCATATATCATTGCAACTCTGGAATACTCCAGTAAAACACTCATTTCATACATTTGAATTCAACTGACATAACATGAAACATATTTTCAAGCCTGTAAAATAACAATTGACCACTACACTTCTCAATGACTGTATTTTATGCATGTATTACTTGAACTACTGTATTTCTTCCCAGGCCAGCAGGCTGCCAGATCTGCTTCTGTCCGCTAGGCCACTGTTTTGGTTAAAACAATCTCTTCGAAGCTCACCCCACCTTTCCCAGTCCAGGTCATCCTCATTTGGTCTGGGGAATCAATGTCTTCCATTGTCTTTCCAACCTATTGTTATTTCCTGTCTCTTTCACAGCTTTCCCTTTGATCATTAAGAGTCTTCAGCCAACCCTCTTCTTGTGAGTTAAGACTGTCACAACTATTTCTTCTGTTAATAGAAAAACCTATTTTAGGAATAAAATAAAATCTCAATATTTACTGTTTTTCTTGGTTATCTTGCCATAGGGATTTAATTCTTCTAGAGACAATGTGAATGCCTCTGACCCACTAGGAGAGAGATCATGAGATATAAGGGAGTATAGAAAATAATTATAAGATATATTGGATAGAACAAATGTATCAAGTGCTTATAAGGCTATGTTTGACTCCTATAAGGCTATGATGAATCCCTGTTCTTTTTTAAAAATTCATTAATTTTTAGCTGCATTGGTTCTTCATTGCTCTGCATGGGCTTTCTCTAGTTGTGGAGAGTGGGAGCTATTCTTCATTGTGGTGTGTGGGCTTCCTATTGTGTTGGCTTCTCTTGAGGAGCATGGGCTCTAGGCTCATGGGCTTCAGTATTGGGTCTTGAGGGTTGTAGAACATGGGCTCAGTAATTGTGGCACACAGGCTTAGCTGCTGTGTGGCATGTGGGGTCTTCCTGGACCAGGAATCGAACCCTTATGCCCTGCATTGGTAGGTGGATTCCTATCCACTGCACCACCAAGGAAGTCCCTGAATCCTTGTTCTTATTTCTTTTCTTCTGCTTGGAGAGAATACTTCCAGGTGTTAAGTCACTATCTCGGTTGCCACCACTCACCCCTGTAGCTTATCTATCAAAATCTCTTCCAAATTGTCTTCCTTGTTGTGCCAAGGCACATCTTCTCAGAATCTCTTCAGTCCCTAACCTTTGATCAGTATTAAGTTTGTGCTAAGTCACTTCAGTTGTGTCCAACTCTTTGTGACCCCATGGACTGTAGCCCATCAGGCTCATCTGTCTATGGGATTCTCCAGGCAAGAATACTTTAATAGGTTGCCATGCCCTCCTCAATAGCATAAAATTTAATCAAGATGAAATCTATTACCTGTCACCTTAGTTTTCTGGGTGTAGGTTTTCAACAGGGTTTGGGAAGTGAAGCAGGAATACAAATGCAGTGGTATTTCTGCTCTGTAGTACCACAAATGCTCTCCTGTAGTATTTCTCTCCAATATTGCCTAGTGGTGATTCATGGAGCCTATGGGCTTTGAAGAATAGACTCAAAATCACCATCTTCCTTAATTCAGCACATAGAGGGTTTTTAAAAAATTCTATAACAAAGATGCAGATGAAGCTTTGTTGCTAGCTATCAAAAGCCTGGTTCCAACCAAGCTGCTTTCTGTTTCTAATTAAACCCTAATTAGAACTCATAATTTAACTGAGCTGCATTATCACTCCCTGAGCTATGAAAGCTTAGTATGGTTGTTTAAAACCCATGGGTGTTGAAATAACAGCAAAGATATCTCACCTGGATGTGGAGAGATTTATATATAGAATAAATGCCTACATTTGTTGTTAATTTTGAGACGTGTTTCATAAAATGTGTTTCCCATAGGCCATTAGTTCTTTCTCCTCTTTAATCTTTCACTGTGTTCAGTTACCATTTTGAAACTTAGCTCTAATGATCGCACACCTTTGCCTCCATCCATGTCTTAAAACCTCTGTTGGCCATGAAATACTATCCAAAGTTGTTGTCATCTGACACATGTGACCCTGCCTAACCTTTCCAAGCCATACTTAGGATTTAACTATTCCTCTCACAAATGCCATCACTTGACACATCTCCCTCCACAGAGCTTACTCTTGCTGCTGCTGCTAAGTCGCTTCAGTTGTGTCCGACTCTGTGCGACCCCATAGACGGCAGCCCACCAGGCTCCCCCATCCCTGGGATTCTCCAGGCAAGAACACTGGAGTGGGTTGCCATTTCCTTCTGTGATACATGAAAGTGAAAAAATAAAGTGAAGTCACTCAGTCGTGTCCGACTCCTAGCGACCCCATGGACTGCAGCCCACTAGGCCCCTCTGTCCATGGGATTTTCAAGGCAAGAGTACTGGAGTGGGTTGCCATTGCCTTCTCCGGAGCTTACTCTTGAACCACATGTAAACATTTGCCATGTCAGGAACCCAGAGAGATGATTTATTCGTCTTTTCACACATGCTGTTTTCTGGTTGGACTGTTCATCCTCTCTCTTCTGTACTACAACTATTGATCATTTTGAAGATGACAGACGCAGTGATGAAGTGTGGACTCTGGTTTTAGACAGTGTTCTGGGTTTGAGTGCCCCTTTGCATTCTGCTTACTAGTTGGATGTACAAGTTACTAGTACAAGTACTAGTTGATGTACAAGTTACATCATTGTCTCCCAGGCCGTGAAAAAAATAGTTCTTGTATTCTGCTCAGATGAAAAACAAACGCCATTGGAGGTGATTTTTATGTTTATGGTCATGATCAATGAGGAGGAAATTGTGTGAAATTGGAGATTATTACTTAGAGTTCTGATGTGGGGTAGTAGTCAGTATTTCATCTTCCTATCAACTTTTCTGTACTTCAAAGTGGTAGGCATAACTGTTTCAACAGTTTGAGAAATTGTGGTTTCACTTCAATAGGTAATTGGATTTCCTTGAAGATAGGTGATGGCAAGTGTCAATGCCCTCCAGCGAAACACTACCAGGGATATACGTGTAATTGAAGTTGGGTTTATTACTCACTGCAGTGAGTGACAGCACACATCATAAGGAACTGTGGAGCCTCTCAGTAAGATTGTGTCAGAAAGATCCTATTATAAGATTTGGGTATTGGTTGAGTGATTTTTAGGAGGGTCTAAGGAAGTGAAAATTTGCTCTATGTTGGGTACTGGCAAAAACAGCAATTTTATGATTGGCTGTATCAATCAATCTTATCTGTAGGAAGAGCAAAAGAGAGCAAGGACAATGCTGTAATAGGTAAAGAAGATCAGTCTCTCACACCAGTCAGGAAAGGGGGATATTTGGTCTTAAGTGTGTGATTGTGCATTTTCCTGTGCTTAGACAAAGTTATGAAGTGGCTTTGTTTTGTCTCAATTTATCATGGACTCAGAGTTATCATATCTGATGTTAATGTTCCATAAGGTTGTTTATGTCCAGCATGAGAATAGCACAGCCTAGCTTAAATGCCAGATGAGCTTCCAACAACACTGAAGCCTAGTGGCAAGTATCTGATCAATTTCCAGAAAGCAGTATTTGCTTTTTTTTTGAGACAGAAAAGTAAGAGATCCTATTAAAAGTGCCCCTTTAGTTTATTGACTTTTGGGATCTATAGGAATCACATGGAAATCAGATCAACTGCCTGGAGTCTTCTGGATGAGACTTGAACTCAGAGATAATTGGAGGCAGCAGCTAGGGGCTTAAATTGGACAGAAGTTTTACTGTCCCAAGTGAGAATGAGAGCTGCCTTGGCTGCAAGTGTTGCCAGAGTATCAGCCTCGAGGGATCCATAGTAAGAATCCAGGCAAGCAGTCATTTCCTCTATTTTGTCCACTGACTCCCAACTTCCCCTCATCTGTGTGTTTCTTGGTAATGCCCCAAGTCTGGATCTCCACGAGTGACCGTAAGACTCCAGGTAGGCATGATTCTGTTCCTGAGAGTCATTTTCAGTGCTGACCTTTCTCCCTGTGTCGGGTCTTGCTTATATCTTTGAAAATATCAAATTTATTATATAATATTAAGATACTGGAAGGGGCTTCCCAGGTCGCTCAGCGGTAAAGAATCTGCCTACCAAGCAGGAAACTTGTGCTCGATCCCTGGATCAGGAAGATCCCCTGGAGAAGGAAATGGCAACCCACTCCAGTAATTCTTGCCTGAGAAATCCCATGGACAGAGGAACCTGGCGGACTATAGTCCGTGGGAGTCACAGAATAGTCGGACACGACTTAGTGACTTAACAGCAGCGGCAGCAGGGCACCTGAAACCCTAAAGAAAACTGTAGCAAATATTAATCTTGCTATTTTATGTTGACAACCCATATTCTACTTCTATAACTCTTTCTTATCACCCCAGCTTTTCCCTTCCCGGAGGTAACCATTATCCTGAATTTGGTGTTTCTTTCTCATACATTTATTTATACTTCTATACATACTTATATCTCAGAAAGCAATGATGATGCTGCTTTGAATGATTTAAAATTTCCCATGAAGATCTTCATATATACTGTTCAACTTACATCTTTAATTCTACACGTTTGAGATCCATCCATGTTGAAGAACATACAGCTCTAATTCACCCATTTTCTTGGTTATATATCAGCTATTTTCATAAATATTCTATAATTACTGACTTTTCTGTTTTGGATATTATAATAATTTTCAACAACAAGAAAATTCTTTTGTTCTGAATATTATCATATGCATTTCATGATATACAGGTAGATGAATTCTTCAGAACTTTTATGTAGGAGTGGAATTTCTGACTCATAGACTGTGTCTCCAGCTTTAATTCTTAAAGTTGATCACATCACTTAACCCACCCACTGGCAGGTAGGATAAGTCTCCATTTTCTGCCAGTGTTTGTTGTTGAACTTTTAAGTTTTTGTGATATGACAGAGTGAAATGGTATCATGTGGATTTTCATGTATGTTTTCCTATTTGCTGGCTAATTAGGCAACTTTTCATTTGGTATTGCCATTCTAGTGGTATTAGTCACCTGAACTGGCTGTTCGTATCATTTGCCTGTTCTACTTGGTTTGCCTTTTTATTGCTTGGAGAAGTTCTTTGCGTTCACTGCATTATGGTTGCAAGCATTGTTTTGTAATTTGTGGGTTATCTTTTCATTCTTTGTGGTATTTTGAATGAATGGAAGTTTTTCAACTTGAATATAGCCACAGTGTTCCAATTTCCAGTGCTGTATAAAGTTAAAAGTTATTCACACAGTTTTGTCCAATTCTTTGCAATCCAGTGGACTGTAGCCTGCCAGGCTCCTCTTTCCGTGGAATTCTCCAGGCAAGAGTACTGGAGTGGGTTGCCATTTCTTTCTCCAGGGGATCTTCCCGATCTAGGGATTGAGCCTGGGTCTCCTGCTTTGCAGGCAGACTCTTTAGCAACTGAGCTACTAGGGAAGCCCCAGATAAAGAGCACTCGATAACTTTGTGGCTTAAAACACTGTTATTGCATCCCATGGTTCTTCTGAGTTGTAATTTGGAAAGGGCTCAGCTGAGTGCTCTGACTAGAGATCTTTTGTGTGGTTGCAAAGAGATGGTGACTGGAACAGGAACAGTGAGAATCTGATTGGGCATTACTTTTATCAGGTAGTCCCAGAAATTCCTTATATGATGTATCGTTAGCATCTTGTGTGGGTTTGTTCATGGCATAACAGCATAAGGTAGCTGGGCTGCTTGGTTGGCAGTTCTAGGCTCCAGGGTATATGTTTCAGTAAGCAAAGAGGAAGCTGTTGTATCTTTAGTGCCCTGGCCCTGGGATTTTGTTAATTTTGTGTATTCTTTTGTCAAAATAGTCACAAAAGCCCACCCATTTTCATACAGAGGAGACACAGACCTCATCCCTTAATGGCAGGAATGTCAAGATCACATTGTAAAAAGAGCATATGGAATTGAGAATATCATTGTGATCATCTTTGGAAAATAGGACCTGCCACATGGATTTTACTTTCCCCTTATAGATTTTTAAAATCTTGATTTAGAAATCCTTCACTAACTGAAGGGCAAAAGTTTCCTCCTATGTTTGTTTTTGTAAGTTTGAGTTTGCTTTGCACAATTATGTCTGGAGTTCCTTGCATTATGTGAGGAAATAACCTAACTAAATTCTGTTATAGCTTGCATCGATTTTTTTTTTTTTCTTACCATTGATCTGAAATGCTAGATTTGGTATAAATTTTTCAGGTAAGCATGATTCTATTTCAAAGCTTCTGATTCTGTCAAAGTGAAATTTTTATTGATTGCTATAGTTTTAAAAAATTCTCCCCACATTGTTCTTAAAAACTATTGTGTGGTCATTGTCTTTTATTTTTTCATAAAATGTTGGAGTCCGTTTAAGAACTCAAAACACCCTGTTGGAAATTTCTTTGTAATGGAATGAAATTTATAGAATTATTTGGACAGAATCGTCATCTTCATAATATCTTGTCCTGTTGTACCTAGATATAGTAATGGTCCTCATATATAATTAAAATAGTTTTATATTTTCCTTGAAGGTCAGACATATCAAATTATCTATAAATTGTTTATTAAATTTTTTTTTCTATTTGTTTGAGGAAACAGAAATGCAGATGATCTAAGTTGATTTTGTATTCACAATCTTTGCTGAACTCAATTTCTAAGTCTAAAATGTCTATTTGGAGACAAATACTGTATGATACCACTTTTACATTGGAGTCTAAAGAATAATACAAATGAATGTATATGCAAGATAGAAACAGACTCATAGAAAACAAACCTGTGGTTAAGAAAGGGCAGAGGGAAGGAGGAAGGGGCAACTGAGGGGTATGGGCTTAACAGACACAAACTTCTAAGTATAAAATGGACAAGCAACAAGGATGTATTGTTTCGCACAGAGAATTACAGTCATTACCTTTTAATAAATTTCAATGGAGTATAATCTCTTAAAAAATGCTCAATCACTGTGCTGTACACCTAAACCTAATACAATATTGCAAATCATAATCTGTACTGCAGCAAAAAAATAAAATAAAGTCTAATTCTCTTGGGGGTTCTGGGGAAAATGAAGGTTTATTTTCATTTTCAGTCCTTATACATCCTCTTATTTTTCTCATCCTATCCCACATAGCTTGTTCTTGATTTTTAAGGCAAGTGGCTCTACACAGTTACCCATTAATTGAGGTAGTTGATGTAAGTTTTTGGTTCCTACTCCTTTATGGAAAACAATTTTCCTTCTATACATAGTTTATGAAGAGCTGCTAATTATGGTATTGACTTGTATGGAATTCTTTTCCAACATCTATTGTATTGATGATGTAATTTTTCTTAGTGGCAGTTTATATTACTAAACTTTATGTATTTAAACCACTTCTGTATTTATAACTGCTCTAAATGCAAATTTATTATAGTGTGTGTATTTATTGCTATCTTTTACAAATTAGTATTTCTTTTAGGTGCTTTATGTTCATGTCAATGAGATTGATTGGTCTACGGTTTCTTTTACTTGTGTTGTCCTTACTTGGTTTTGGTAAGATTATATCGTAATCATATAATTATGTGAAGAGGGTGGTATTAGTGAAAATGGCAGAATAAGGGACCCCAAAGTACATTCTTCCATTAAAGCAGTGAGAGAAACTGGCAAAATGGACAGAATCAAAATTTGTGGAACTCTGGAAACTAACCAAAAGCTTTCAGCCATCAAAGGAACACTTAATTAAGAAAACCTAATAAATCTTGTTCAGAAGTTTGCTTTGTGGTATTTGTAATTTATCTTGGTCCCATCTTTCACTCCCTAGATTAGGAGTGGCATTGAAGATAACACCCCTGTGCAGACATCTGTACCAGAATAAGCTTTATTTACAAATAATTGTGATTTTACTTGTGTTTTTCAAGAAGTGTATTCATTTGATATAAATTGTCTAACTTACTGGCTTGCTGCTGCTGCTGTTAAGTTGCTTCAGTCGTGTCTGACTCTGTGTGACCCCATAGACAGCAGCCTACCAGGCTCCTCCGTCCTTGGGATTCTCCAGGCAAGAACGCTGGAGTGGGTTGCCATTGCCTTCTCCAATGCATGAAAGTGAAAAGTGAAAGTGAAGTCGCTCAGTCGTGTCTGACTCTTTGCAACCCCATGGACTGCAGCCTACCAGGCTTCTCCGTCCATGGGATTTTCCAGTCAAGAGTACTGGAGTGGGGTGCCATTGCCTTCTCCAAACTTACTGGCTTAAGTTTATAATATTCTCTTTTTAACCCTTTATTATCACTAGTAATATTACCTCGCTCAAGGCCAATGTTTTTATGTATTATCTTTTTTCTTCCTTGCCTAAAGGTTTATCAATTTTATTGATCTTCTCTGTGAACTAACATTTGGCTTTATTGACTTTTCATGACCATTTTTATGTTTTCTATTTTACTAATTTCTGTTTTGATTTGTATTTTCTTGTTATTTTTGACTAAATTTACTCTCTTCTTGTTTGTAAAGGTGAATTTGAGATTTTATTGTTTTGAGATTTTTCTTTTGATACATATTTAGTGTTACACATTTTCTTCAATGCATTGCTTTAGCTGCATATCACAGATATTATGTTGTATTATGATTTTTATTCAGTTTAAAATAATTCCTGAATTCCTTTTCCCCTAAGCTTTGAGATATAATTGACATATAATATTGTGTAAGTTTAAGGTGTATAGCATCATAATTTGAAGGCTTCCTAGGTGGCTCACTAGTAAAGAATCTTCCTGCCAATGCAGGAGATGTGGATTCAATCCCTGGGATCTCCAGGAAGATGCCCTGGAGAAGGAAATGGCAATCCATTCCAATATTCTTGCCTGGATGATTCCATGGACAGAGGAGCCTGGAGGGCTGCAAAGAGGGGTTGCAAGGAGTCATACATGACTGATCAACTGAGAACACATGCACACATCATTATTTGAAACACACATCTATTGTGAAATTATTACCATAAGGTCTGTCAGTATCTCCATATCCCATAATTATGCTGCGTTTGTATAGAGACCATTAAGATCTATGCTGTCAGCAATTTTCAAGTATACAGTATAGTACTATAAATGATATTTACCACATTAGATTCCTAGAACTTATCAACCTTATAACTGGAAGTTTGTACTATTTACCAACATCTCTCCTTTTCTCCTACCTCCCAGCCCTGGAAACCACTATTTTACTCTGTTTCTGTGAATTTAGTTTTTTTAAATTTCACATAAAATATTCGTCTTTCTCTACCTTATTTTACTTAGCATAATGTCCTCAAGTTTCATCTATGCTGTCACAAAAGGCAGTGTTTCCTTATTTATTATGACCAAATAATATTTCATTGTGTATGTATAACACATTTAAAAAATTTTTCAGTTTTATTGAGATATAATTGACATATGTAATTATATAGCTTTAAGGTGTACAACAGGTTTCCCAGGTGGCTCAGATGGTGAAGAATCCACCTGCAATGCAGGAGACATGGGTTCGATCCCTGGATTGGAAAAATTCCCTGAAGAAGGGAATGGCTACCCATTCCAGTAGTCTTGTCTGGAGAATCCCACGGACAGAGGAGCCTGGTAGGCTATATTCCTTGGGGTTGCAAAGATTTGGACATGACTGAGCAACTAGCACACAAACACACACATACACAAGCTGTACAGCATTATGACTTATATACATCATAAAATATCATAAATAAGTTTCAGTTCAGTTCAGTCGCTCAGTTGTGTCTGACTCTTTGTGACCCCATGAATCACAGCATGCCAGGCCTCCCTGTTCATCACCAACTCCCAGACTTCACCCAAACTCACGTGCATAGAATCGGTGATGCCATCCAGCCATCTCATCCTCTATTGTCCCCTTTTCCTCCTGCCCTTAATCTTTCCCAGCATCAGGGTTTTTTCCAATGAGTCAACTCTTTGCATGAGGTGGCCAAAGTATTGGAGTTTCAGCTTTAGCATCAGTCCTTCCAATGAACACCCAGGACTGATCTCTTTTAGGATAGAATGGTTGGATCTCCTTGCAGTCCAAGGGACTCTCAAGAGTCCTCTCCAACACCATAGTTCAAAAGCATCAGTTTTTTGGCACTCAGCTTTCTTCACAGTCCAACTCTCACATCCATACATTACCACTGGAAAAACCATAGCCTTGACTAGATGGACCTTTGTTGGCAAAGTAATATCTCTGCTTTTTAATATGCTATCGAGGTTGGTCATAACTTTCCTCTCAAGGAGTAAGTGCCTTTTAATTTCATGGCTGCAGTCACCATGTGTGGTGATTTTGGAGCCCCCCAAAATAAAGTTTGACACTGTTTCCACTGTTTCCCCATCTATTTCCCATGAAGTGATGGGGTCAGATGCCATGATCTTAGTTTTCTGAATGTTGAGCTTTAAGCCAACTTTTTCACTCTCCACTTTCACTTTCATCAAGAGGCTTTTTGGTTCCTCTTCCCTTTCTGCCATAAGGGTGGTGTCATCTGCATATCTGAGGTTATTGATATTTCTCCTGGCAATCTTGATTCCAGCTTGTGATTCCTCCAGCCCAGCGTTTCTCATGACGTACTCTGCATATAAGTTAAATAAGCAGGGTGACAATATACAGCCTTGATGTATTCCCTTTCCTATTTGGAACCAGTCTGTTGTACCATGTCCAGTTCTAACTATTGCTTTCTGACCTGCATATAGGTTTCTAAAGAGGCAGGTCAGTTTAGTGCACATCAATCTCATATAGATAAGAAAAATCATAGGAATACAGAAATTTTTTCCTTGTGTTGAGAACTCCTATGATTTACTTTTATCAACTTTCATATATAATATACAACAGTGTTTATTATGTACATTACATATGTAGTACTTATCTATTTTATAACTGAAAGTTTGTTCCTTTGACTGCACTCAGACAATTCACCCACCCCACATTCCCTATCTCTACTAACCACAAATCTTTTTCTATGAGTTTGTTTGATTTTGGAATATAATTGACCTATGTTAGTTTCTGTTACACAACTCAATGATCCGATATTTCTATTTGTTCCTTCAAAGTAATCACCATGATAAGTCTAGTTGCAATCTATCAACATGCAAAGATATTACATAATTATTGACTATATTGTCCACCCTGTACATTTCGTACTTGTGGCTTATTTATTTTGGTATTGAAGTTTGTACCTCTTATCTCCATCACCTCTTTCTTCCTCATCTCTGGCAATCACTTGTTTGTTCTCTGTATCTATAACTGTTTCTGTTGTTATGTTTGTTCATTTGTTTTTTTAGATTCTACACGTATGTGAAATCATAGAGTATTTGTCTTTCTCTTTATGACTTATTTCACTTAGCATGATACCATCTAGGTCCAACCATGTTACAAATACCAAGATTTTAGTCTTTCTTATGGTGGAGTAATACTCTATTATACACACACACACACACACACATAAATATGTATGTGTTTATATATATATGCCACATCTTATTTATCTATTCATCTATTGGTGGATACTTAAGTTGCTTTCATATCTTGGCTACTGTAAATAACACAGCAATGAATGTAGGAGTGCACATATGAATATCTTTTCTAATTAGTGTTTTCATTTTTTTCTGATGAGTACCCGGGAATGGAACTCCTGGATAATATGGTAATTCTATTTTTAATCGTTTGAGGCGTCTCTGCACTGTTTTTCACAGTGTCTGCACCAATTTACATTTCCATCAATAGGGTACTGGGTTTCTCTTTTCTCTGTGTCCTTGCCAGCGCCTGACATTTGTTGTCTTTTTGATAATAGCCATTCTGACAGATGTGAGGTGATAATCTTACTGTGGTTTTGATTTGCATTTCCATGCTTAGTGATACTGAGCATCTTTACATGTACCTGTTGGCCATCTATGGGCCCTTCTGTGGTAGTGGGCTGACTTGACTGTTCTGGCAGTCTGGTAGATGTGGTTGGCCCCTGGTCTGGTTGGTTGCCAGGCCTTTACTTGTGCAGAGCTTGAAGTCCGCTAATGGGTGGAACCGGGTCACAAGGTGGCTGGATGCTGAGTCCTGGGGTTTCCTGGGCCTAGTGCTGGCCCAGTGGCAGGTAGAGCAAGGTCCTGGGGTGAATGGTAGTATGTCCGTTGTCTGGTAGTAGGTCAGTAGATCTAATGTCAGCTTGGTGGTGGGCAGAGCCAGTTTCTGACATGGCTGGCTATATAGGGTCTCGGGTCCCTATACTGGCAAGTGAGACTAGAGTGTGGATCATCTGGTTGAATATTCTGACAGTGGCCCTTGCCAGAAACAGCATACCTGTGGTAGAATCAGATCTCCCAGATAGCTGCTGTATGCCCAGAGTGAGCTCTGATTGTGTTCTCCTCCTTTGGGAGGTTAAGATTGGCAGATGGGTTTGACCCAGGCTTCTTTCAACTTGCTGCTTCTGCCCTGGGTCCTGGAGCATGTGAGATGTTGTGTGAGCCCTCTTAAGAATGTAGTCTCTATTTTCTATGACTCTTTGGCTCTCCCAAAAGTAAGCTCCACTGACCTTCAAAACCAAATGTTCTGGGGACTCATCTTCCTGTTGCAGGACCTCTGGGCTCAACCCTTTGTGAGGCTCAGACCCTTTGCTCCTTGGGGAGAACCTCTGCAATTGTAAATACCTTCCTATTTGTGAGTCAGCTACCTGGGAACATGCATCTTTATTATACTCTATCTCTACCTCTCTTACTCAACTCATTGTAGTTCTTTCTTTGTATCTTTAGTTGTAGACAGTTGTAGAAGATCTTTTCTACTAGTCTTCACATTATTCTTGTCATAAGTTGCTATGTAAATATTAGATTGGTACAAAAGTAATTGCCATTTTGAACCATGAATTTTAAATCATTAAAACTAGGCTCAAACACATCTCCATTAATCAAAATAGAACCATTACAATCAACATAATTTTCACAATGAGAAATAAGTTTGTTTATTCCTGTAGCATAAAAATCCATGCTTTTGGATTAGATGAATTCTTGGAAAGCATTTTCTTCCCACCACTGGTTGTAGAAGTGTTTTCCCTGCAAAAAGTTGTCGAGATGCTTGAAGAAGTAGTAGTTTGGTTGGCAAGAGATGAGGCGAATATGCAGATGAGGCAAAAATTGTAGCCCAATTTGTTCAACTTTTGAGGCATTGGTTGTGCAATGTGTGTTGGGCGTTGTCATGGAGAATTGAGCCTTTTCTGTTGACCAATGCCAGCTGCAGTTTTTGGTGCATCTCATTGATTTGCTGAGCATACTTCTCGGATGTAATGGCTTCCTGGGATTCAGAAAGCTGTAGTGGATCTGACCTGCAGCAGACCACTGAATAGTGACCATGAATATTTTTTTGGTGCAAGTTTGACTGTGGTAAGTGTTTTGGAGCTTCTTCTTGGTCCAGCCACTGAGCTGGTCATCACTGGTTGCCATATAAAGTCCTCTTTTCCTCAAAGGTCACAATCAAATCAAGAAATGTTTCATTGTTGTTACATAGAATTAGAGAAGGTGACGCTTCAAGCCAATGATTTTTTTTTAACTTTCCGTCAGCTCATGAGGTACCTGCTTATCAAGCTTTTTCACTTTTCCAGTTTGCTTCAAATGTCAAATGACTGTAGAATGGTCGACATTGAGTTCTTCGGCAACTTCTCATGTAGTTGTAAGAGAATCAGCTTCCATGGTTGCTCTCAAGTTGTCACTGTCAACTTCTGATTGGTGGCCACTGCACTCCTCATCTTCAAGGCACTCATCTCCTTTGCAAAACTACTTGAACCACCACTGCCCTGAACATTCTTAGCAGTTCCTGAGCCAAATGTGTTGTTGATGTTGCGAGTTGCCTCTGCTGCTTTATGACCCATTTTGAACTTGAATTAAAAAATTACTCAAAGTTGCTTTTTGTCTAACATCATTTCCATTGTCTAAAATACGGATAAAATAAATAGCAAGTAATAAGTTATTAGCAAAAAAACATAAAGGGAGAAATGTGCATTAAAATTGTGTATAACATCAGTCAGTCAGTCAGTTCAGTCGCTCAGTCGTGTCCAACTCTTTGAGACCCCATGAATTGCAGCACGCCAGGCCTCCCTGTCCATCACCAGCTCCTGGAGTTCACTCAGACTCATATCCATCGAGTCGGTGATGCCATCCAGCCATCTCATCCTCTGTCGTCCCCTTCTTTATTTAAGGATGTACTCCATTATCAAGTCGTGAATTTCAACAATGCAAAACCACAATTATTTTTCCACCAACATAATAGTTGTCATTTTGGTGTGCCCACGGGAGGAGGTACGCTAAGTTTCTTCCTACTTGGCCATCTTGGCCACTCCTCCCATAACACATTTCTTTATCAGTTCAGTGGCTAATGGATGCTTCAGTTGTTTCCATGTGTTGTTTATTATGAAAATGCTGCTGTGAACATAGGAGTATAGACATCTCTTTGAGACAGTGATTTCATTTCCTTCAGAGACACACCCAGATGAAACTTTGGGATCAATGGTCATTTTATCTTTAACCTTTCCAGGAACCTCCTTACTGTTTGCCATCAGTGAGTTCAGTCGATCAGTCTTTGAGACCCCATGGCCTCAACCATGCCAGGTTTCCCTGTCCATCACCAACTCCCAGAGCTTACTCAAACTCATGTCCATCGAGTCAGTGATGCCATCCAACCATTTCATCCTGTCATCCCCTTTTCCTCCTGCCTTCAATCTTTCCCAGCATCAGGGTCTTTTCCAATGAGTCAGTTCTTCACATCAGGTGGCCAAAGTGTTGGAGTTTCAGCTTCAGCATTAGTCCTTGCAATGAATATTCAGGACTGATTTCCTTTAGGATGGACTGGTTGGATCTCCTTGTTGTCCAAGGGACTCTCAAGAGTCTTCTCCAACACCACAGTTCAAAAGCATCAATTCTTCAGTGCTCAGCTTTCTTTATAGTCCAACACTCACATCCATACATGACTACTGGAAAAAACCATAGCTTTAACTTGTTGGGGGCCAGCGTGAGGTACTCTGCCCATGGCAAAGGTCATGAGGAAGGAGGCTTGACATACGCAAAGGTGGGATCGAGCCTCAGGAGTCCCCCTGGAAATCCTCGAGCATCTACCCCCATAACCAGAGCCTGCCTACTTTACTACTTTGTGTTCTCACCTACACCTCTGACTTTACGGGGGGCTGTCCCCCACCACCTCTTTCGGAGAAGGAGTTAATTTAGAGCTCCAGTTAATAAAAACTCCTGGGCGTGACAAGAGTGTTTTAACCTACAAACTCCTCTGAAGTTTCTCTGGCTTGCCTGACAGGCTTGTCCGGCCACATGTGATTGCTCACAGCCTCCCAACCATGAGAGGCACGAGATGCTTTAAACCTTCTAAAAACAGGTTCCTTAGAAAAGTTAGAAAACTATTAGTATAAGTATAATGGGCTGATTAGAAATTGTATTGGTGAAGGGTTTTTCATTTGTTGAGCCAATGTTTGTTGCTAAGTCTCCACATCCCCTGCCCTTACACACATTAATGAATATATAGAAGAAATAAGTATTAACCTTTGATATTAATCACGTTAGACCTTAGGCTGAGTAAATTCTTTCCTTAACTAAAACCCACTACACCCTATAGGAATGTAGCTTTATTTGGGTGGCATCTGTTTTAAGAATAATCACCCTTGGAGAAAAAAGTGTTCTGGTTGACTGACCACTGTCACAAGGAGAGGGTCATAAATTGTCAGCAGGCCCCCTGGCCAGAAGATGATGTAACACCCCTAAGACCTCTGTATACATTTGTGTGAAGCACCTGACTTTAATAAAAGTCAGGACTGCTGTCCCTGCGTGACTTTTGTATAACATCTCAGTGTATAAAAACAGACTCTGGAAAATAAAGAATTGGGATCAGTTTCTCGAAATACTGGTCTCCCCATGTCTCTCTCTCTCTCACTCTGGCTGAGTCTCCATCTGGAGCGCGGAACCCGCCATGCTTACTAATTATGCCTGGGCTTCTAAGATCCGACCGGGGAGGCTTCAGTGTCTCCTCTCCTTCGGGAAAATGGAAGGAAGCCTGTGGCCTATGTAAGTGGTGCAAGCTTCTTGTCTTGAAGTTTTATTGGTCTCCCGCGTAAACCAAGCCACTCAGCCTCTTTTCTCCACTGAATTTTCCTACTGAGCTATCCTCATTCTATTACTCTTTATATCTTTGATGAATATTTAAATAGTCGCCTAAGCTGTCTCCCCTTCGAATACCCTGGATCAGCCGGGGCTGGACCCTGGCATTAACTAGACAGACTTTTGTTGGCAAAGTAATGCCTCAGCTTTTTAATATGCTACCTAGGTTGGTCATAGCTTTGCTTCCAAGGAGTAAGCATCTTTTAATTTTATGGCTGCAATCACCATCTGCAGTGATTTTGGAGCCCCACAAAATAAAAGTCTCTCACTGTTTCCGTTGTTTCCCATCTATTTGCCATGCAGTGATGATACCAGATGCCATAATCTTAGTTTTCTAAATGTTGAGTTTTAAGCCAACTTTTTCACTCTCCTCTTTCACTTTCATCAAGAGGCTCTTTAGTTCTTCTTTGCTTTGTGCCATAAAGGTTGTGTCATCTGCATACTTGAGGTTATTGATATTTCTCCAAGAAATCTTGATTCCAGAATGTGCATCATCCAGCCTCACATTTTGCATGGTGTACTCTGCATATAAGTTAAACAAGCAGGGTGGCAATATACAGCCTTGACGTACTCCTTGCCCAATTTGGAACCAGTCTGTTGTTCCATGTCCGACTGTTGCTTCTTGACTTGCATACAGATTTCTCAGGAGACAGGTCAGGTGGTCTAGTATTCCCAACTTTTTAAGAATTTTCCATAGTTTGTTGTGATCCACACAGTCAAAGGCTTTGGCATAGTCAATAATGCAGAAGTAAATGTTTTTCTGGAACTCTCTTGCTTTTTTTATGATCCAGCAGATACTGGCAATTTGATCTCTGGTTCCTCTGCCTTTTCTAAAACCATCTTGAACATCTGGATGTTCTTGGTTAATATACCATTGAAGTCTAGCTTGGAGAATTTTGAGCATTACTTTGCTAGCATGTGAGATGAGAGCAATTGTGGGGTAGTTTGAAAATTCTTTGGCATTGCCTTTCTTTGGGATTGGAATGAAAACTAACCTTTTCCAGTCCTGTGGCCACTGCTGAGTTTTCCAAATTTGCTGGCATATTAAGTGAAGCACTTTCACAGCATCATCTTTCAAGATTTGAAATAGCTTAGCTGGAATTCCATCGCTTCCACTAGCTTTGTTCGTAGTGATGCTTTCTAAGACCCACTTGACTTCATATTTCAGGATGTCTGGCTCTAGATGAGTGATCACACCATCATGATTATCTGGGTCATGAAAGTCTATTTTGTATAGTTTTGGGTATTCTTGCCACCTCTTCTTAATATCTTCTGCTTCTGTTAGGTCTATACCATTTCTGTCCTTAATTGTGCCCATCATTGCATGAAATATCCCCTTAATATCTCTAATTTTCTTGAAGAGATCTCTAGTCTTTCCCATTCTATTGTTTTTTCTATTTCTTTGCACTGAACGCCGAAGAAGGCTGTCTTATCTCTCCTTGCTATTCTTTGAAACTGCATTCAAATGGGTATGTCTTTCCTTTTTTCCTTTGCCTTTCTCTTCTCTTCTTTTCTCAGCTATTTGTAAGGCCTCCTTAGACAAACATTTTGCCTTTGCATTTCTTTTTCTTGAGGATGGTGTTGATCACTGCCTCCTGTACAATGTCATGAACCTCTGTCCATAGTTCTTCAGGCACTCTGTCTATCAGATCTAATCCCTTGAATCTATTTGTCACTTCTACTATATAATCATAAAGGATTTGATTTAGCTCATACTTGAATGGTCTAGTGGTTTTCCCTACTTTCTTCAATTTAAGTCTGATTTGGCAGTAAGGTGTTCATGATCTGAACCAGTCAGCTCCCAGTCTTGTTTTTGCTGACTGTTTAAAGCTTCTCCATCTTTGGCTGAAAAGAAAATAATCATTCTGATTTTGGCATGTGTAGATTCTTCTCTTGTGTTGTTGGAAGAGGGTGTTTGCTATGACCAGCGCATCCTCTTGGCAAAATTCTGTTAGCCTTTGCCCTGCTTTGTTTTGTACTCCAAGGCCAAATTTATCTGTTATTCCAGGTATCTCTTGACTTCCTACTTTTGCATTCCAGTCCCCTATAATGAAAAGGACATCTTTTCGGGGTGTTAGTTCTAGAAGGTCTTGTAGGTCTTCATAGAACCATTCAACTTCAGCTTCTTCAGCATTACTGGTCGGGGCATAGGCTTGGATTACTGTGATGTTGAAGGGTTTGCCTTGGAAACAGAGGTCATTCTGTCATTTTTGAGATTGCACCCAAGTACTGCATTTCAAATATTTTGTTGACTGTGAGGGCTACTCCATTTCTTCTAAGGGATTCTTGCCCACAGTAATATATATAATTTGTATTTGAGTATCTCCTGTTAATTTAGGGATCAGCAGTGGCCTGCTGTAGGCCTGCACCCAGGCTCTGGGTGCTGCAGACCTGGGTATGGCATAAGCCCTCTTGGAGGAGGTCGTCATTATCCCCACCATAGAGCTGCCAGAATTTACACAGGACTGGGGAAACAGACTCTTGGAGGGCACAAACAAAATCTTGTGCTCACTAGGACCCAGAAGAAAGGAGCAGTGACCCCAAAAGATACTGACCCAGACTTGCTCATGAGTGGCCAGTAGTCTCTGGCAGAAGTGTGGGTCAGTGGTGGCCTGCTGTAGGGTTGGGGGCACTCAGTGCAGCAGTGCATGCATGGGACCTTTTGAAGGAGGTCGCCATATTCTTCATTATCTCCACCATAGTTTGGCCTCAGTTCAAACAACAGGGAGGGAACACAGCCCCACCCCTCAACAGAAAACTGGATTAAAGATTTACTGAGCATTGCCCTACCCATCAGAACAAGACCCAGTTTCCTCCCCAGTCAGTCTCTCCCATCAGGAAGCTTTTCATCCTTATCCATCAGAGTGTCAGCATAATGAAAACCACAATCACAGAAAAGCTAATCACACCAATCACGTGGACCACAGCCTTGTCTAACTCAATGAAACTATGAGCCATGCTGTGTAGGGCCACCCAAGACAGATGGGTCATTGTGGAAAGTTCTGACAAAATGTGGTCCACTGGAGAGGGGAATGGCAAACCACTTCAGTATTCTTGCCTTGAGAACCCCATGAGCAATGTGATAAGGCCAAACCTTAGGACACTGAAAGATGAACTCCCCTGGTTGGTAGGTGCCCAATATGTTGCTGGAGATCAGTGGAGAAGTAACTCCAGGAAGAATGAAGAAATGGAGCCAAAGCAAAAACAATACCCAGTTGTGGATGAGACTGGTGATGGAAGTAAAGTCAGATGCTGTAAAGAGCAATATTGCATAGGAACCTGGAATGTTAGGTCCATGAATCAAGGCAAATTGGAAGTGGTCAAACGGGAAATGGCAAGAGTGAATGTAGACATTCTAGGAATCAGCGAACTAAAATGGACTGGAATGGGTGAGTTTAACTGTTTGCCCTAATGGCTATAGAATTCACATTCCCACCAAAAGTACAGCAAGTTTTCTTTTTTTCTTCACATCCTTGCTAACACTTGTGTGTTAGACGAGGTCACTGGAAGAATATGACCACCAGCAGACTCGAGTTGGACTGGGTGGTTGGAGAATCCTTCCTCCATCCCCCTGGGGATGATGTCTCTCTGCCCTAGGCTGCCTCGTTTTGGGGCAGCTGTGATGGGTAACGTGAGGCCATCTTTCCTATGTTCTTTAATGTGTTTTTTTATTTTGTTTCACACAGGCACTGCAGTCCCTCACCTGGAATCCTTAGCGCTTGTTCAGGTATTTTTGTGTGTGGATAGTTATTGGAACTTCTGTTTCTGGGAGGAGCTGAGTGCTAGAAACTCCTATACCATCATCTTGCTGACATCACTCCTGAATTCCCTTTTGATTTATTCTTTGACCCATGGGTTATTGAGAGCTGTTTAATTTGCAAATATCTGGAATTTTTCCAGATATCTTTCCATTCTCTGGCTCACATTTTTTTTGTTGTGATGGTTAAAAATTTTTTTTCTGTGACTTGCATCTTTTAAAATTTATTCAGGCTATTGAATGGTTAATGTTGATAAATGTGCCAGACCCACTTGAAAAGAATATATATTCTTATGTTTTTAGGTGTTCTATAAATGTCAATTGTTTGATGTTGCTTGAATTGATGTCCTTACTGACATTCTGTCTACTTATTAATTATCTAGACAATAGTGTTAACCTGTGAATTTGTATGTTTGTCTATCATTTTTTTTGTGGTTTTACAAGTCAGTATTTTGAAACTCAGTTTTTAGATGAATAAACATTTTGAATTATCTCCCCCATATTCTGAAGTATTGTTTTCATGCATTATAATCCTATGTTTTCATCCTGTTTAAACCACACAAGACATTATGTTTTGATTTATGTTTCATCACATATTTCTTTCTACTGCTTTTCATAGTTTCCTACATACCCATGTTTCTCTCTGGGATCACTTTCCTTCTCCCTAAACAACTCTCTTTAGTGTTTGTTTTATAGCAACTTCTCAAGAAGATTATTTCAGATTTTGATTTCTGAAAATGTGTATGTGAATGATATTTTTGCTCAGTATAGAATTCCTTTTTTGATGTGGATAGTTTTTAAAGTTTTTATTTAACTGTTACTATATTGCTTCTGTTTAATGTTTTCATTTTTTTGGCTGTGAGGCATGTGGGATCTTAGCTCCCTACCCAAGGATCGAACCTGCACCCCCTGTATTGGAAGGTGAGTCTTTCAATACACTGGATCTCTAGGGAAGACCCAAAATAGAATTCTTAATCTGTAAATTCTTTCACAAATTTAAAGGTGTTATTTCATTGTCTTCTGGCTCCCACTGTTTCTCTTAATGCAGGTGTAAGTCTTTTTACTACTCCTATAAAAACAATGTGACTTTTAAAAATCTGGATGCTCTAAAGATCTTAATTATGTCCCTTAATTATGTCCCCATATACATTTAACTAGGATGTATATGCTGCTGCTGCTAAGTCGCATCAGTTGTGTCTGACTCTGTGCGACACCATAGACGGCAGCCGACCAGGCTCCCCCGTCCCTGGGATTCTCCAGGCAAGAACATTGGAGTGGGTTGCCACTTCCTTCTCCAATGCATGAAAGTGAAAAGTGAAAGTGAAGTCGCTCAGTCGTATCGGACCGTCAGTGACCCCATGGACTGCAGCCTACCAGGCTCCTGTGTCCATGGGATTTTCCAGGCAAGAGTACTGGAGTGGGGTGCCATCGCCTTCTCATTGTATATAGGTGTGGTCATTTTTCATATTTATTTTGTTTGGGGTTTGCATAGCTTATACCTGTGTTTTTGTTTTTGTTTTTTTTTAGTTTTAGAAAATTATCTTCAAATACTGTTTTTGCACAATTCTCTTCTCCTTTTGGAATGCTAATAAAAATATATAAGTGTATTAACCATTCAGTCATGTCTGATTCTTTGCGACTCCATGTTCTGTAACCCGCCAGGCTCCTCTGTCCCTGGAATTCTCCAGGCAAGAATACTAGAGTGGGTTGCCATTCCCTTCTTCAGGGGAACGTCCCAACTCAGGGATCAAACCCTAGTCTCCCATATTGCAGGCAGATTCTTTACCACGATCCAATAAATATGTAATACGTGTGTGTGTGTGTGTGCATATAATATATATATACATATAACATATTTTTTCTTTCATTTCAAATATTTTCTATTGACCTATCTTACATTTCACTAACCTTATATCCTTGGAGAAGGCAATGGCACCCCACTCCAGTACTCTTGCATGGAAAATCCCATGGGTGGAGGAGCCTGGTAGGCTGCAGTCCATGGGGTCGCTAAGAGTCGGACACGACTGAGCGACTTCACTTTCCCTTTTCACTTTCATGCATTGGAGAAGGAAATGGCAACCCACTCCAGTGTTCTTGCCTGGAGAATCCCAGGGATGGGGGAGCCTGGTAGGCTCCCATCTATGGGGTCGCACAGAGTCGGACACGACTGAAGCTCGCAGCAGCAGCAGCAACCTTATATCCTGCTATATATAATCTACTATAAACTTATTGTTATTAATTTCAATTGTAGTAACTTTCATGCCATTTTATATTATAAATTTCAGTCTGTTGTAATTCTACATGTTTTCTTCTATTTCTCTACTTAAAACATTCTAGTAAATCACTTATTTAAAACACTCTAAGTCACATATTCAGAGAAGGCAATGACAACCCACTCCAGTACTCTTGCCTGGAAAATTCCATGGTTGGAGGAGCCTGGTAGGCTGCAGTCCATGGGGTCACGAAGAGGCGGACACTTACTGAACGACTTCACTTTCATTTTTCACTTTCATGCATTGGAGAAGGAAATGGCAACCCACTCCAGTGTTCTTGTCTGGAGAATCCCAGGGACGGGGGAGCCTATTTACTATGGGTTTCCATCCACTTTCTTCTCTTGCCTTTATAGTTCTGCCCCTAGGCATGCCTAGAAATTTTCATTAAATATAGGACATTGTATATAAAATGTGAAGTCTCTAGATGAAGTTTTGGTTATGTTCCATAAAACACAGTTCACTCTTCTGTTAAATAGAGGCAGATAAAATAGCAAATACTTTAATGCAATCAAGGTCTGAATAGCACTGACCTTGGATTGGGGTCTTAGAAAGTGCCTGCATGCTAAGTTGCTTCAGTTATGTCCAACTCTTTGTGACCCTATGGTCTACAGCCTGCCAGTCTCCTCTGTCCATGGGATTCTCCAGGTAAAATACTGGAGTAGGATACCATGCCCTTCTTTAGGGGATTTCCTGACCCAGGTATCAAACCTGTGTCTTATGGCTCCTGCATTTGCAGGCAGGTTCTTTACCACTAGTACAACCTGGTTAAAGCTCAGTTCACTTCAGTTCAGTCACTCAGTCGTGTCTGACTCTTTGTGACCCCATGAATTGCAGCACACCAGGCCTCCCTGTCCATCACCTACTCCCCGAGTTTACCCAAACTCATGTCCATCGAGTCGGTGATGCCATCCAGCCATCTCATCCTCTGTTGTTCCCTTCTCCTCCTGCCCCAAATTCTTCCCAGCATCAGAGTCTTTTCCAATGAGTCAACTCTTCGCATGAGGTGGCCAAAGTACTGGAGTTTCAGCTTTAGCATCAGTCCTTCCAAAGAACACTCAGGACCGATCTCCTTTCGAATGGACTGGTTGGATCTCCTTGCAGTCCAAGGGACTCTCCAGAGTCTTCTCCTGCACCACAGTTCAAAAGCATCAATTCTTTGGCACTCAGCTTTCTTCACAGTCCAACTCTCACATCTATACATGACCACTGGAAAAACCATAGCCTTGACTAGACGGACCTTTGTTAGCAAAGTAATGTCTCTGCTTTTGAATATGCTATCTAGGCTGGTCATAACTTTCCTTCCAAGGAGTAAGCGTCTTTTAATTCATGGCTGCAATCACCATCTGCAGTGATTTTGGAGCCCCAAAAAACAAAGTCTGAAACTGTTTCCCCATCTATTTCCCATGAAGTGATGGGACCAGATGCCATGATCTTTGTTTTCTGAATGTTGAGCTTTAAGCCAACTTTTTCACCCTCTTCTTTCACTTTGATCAAGAGGCTTTTTAGTTTCTCTTCACTTTCTGCCATAAGGGTGGTGTCATCTGCATATCTGAGGTTATTGATATTTCTCCCGGCAATCTTGATTCCAGCTTGTGCTTCTTCCAGCCCAGTGTTTCTCATGATGTACTCTGCATGTAAGTTAAATAAGCAGGGTGGCAATATACAGCATTGACATACTCCTTTCCCTATTTGGACCTAGTCTGTTGTTCCATGTCCAGTTCTAACTGCTGCTTCCTGACCTACATACAGATTTCTCAAGAGGCAGGTCAAGTGGTCTTATATTTCCATCTCTCTCAGAATTTTCCACAGTTTATTGTGATCCCCACAGTCAAAGGCTTTGGCAGAGTCAATAAAGCAGAAATAGATATTTTTCTGGAACTCTCTTGCTTTTTCGATGATCCAGCAGATGTTGTAAATTTGATCTCTGGTTCCTCTGCCTTTTCTAAAACCAGCTTGAACATCTGGAATTTCATGGTTCACGTACTGCTGAAGCCTGGCTTGGAGAATTTTGAGCATTACTTTACTAGCATGTGAGATGAGTAATTGTGCGGTAGTTTGAGCATTCTTTGGCATTGCCTTTCTTTGGGATTCAAATGAAAACTGGCCTTTTCCTGTCCTGTGGCCACTGCTGAGTTTTCCAAATCTGTTGGCATATTGAGTGCAGCACTTTCACAGCATCATCTTCCAGGATTTGAAATAGCTCAACTGGAATTCCATCACCTCCACTAGCTTTGTTCGTAGTGATGGTTTCTAAGGCCCACTTGACTTCACATTCCAGGATGTCTGGCTCTAGGTGAATGATCACACCATCATGATTATCTTGGTCATGAAGATTTTTTTTTGTACAGTTCTTCTGTGTATTCTTGCCACCTCTTCTTAATATCTTCTGCTTCTCTTAGGTCCATAAAATTTCTGTCCTTTATTGAGCCCATCTTTGCATGAAATGTTCCCTTGGTATCTCTGATTTTCTTGAAGAGATCTCTAGTCTTTCCCATTCTGTTGTTTTCCTCTATTTCTTTGCACTGATCACTGAGGAAGGCTTTCTTATCTCTCCTTGCTATTCTTTGGAACTCTGCATTCAGATGCTTATATCTTTCCTTTTCTCCTTTGCCTTTCACTTCTCTTCTTTTCACAGCTATTTGTAAGGCCTCCCCAGACAGCCATTTCACTTTTTTGCATTTCTTTTCCATGAGGATGGTCTTGATCCCTGTCTCCTGTACAATGTCACAAACCTCTATTCCATAGTTCATCAGGCACTCTATCTATCAGATCTTGTCCCTTAAACCTATTTCTCACTTCCACTGTATAGTCATAAGGGGTTTGATTTAGGTCATACCTGAATGGTCTAGTGGTTTTCCCTACTTTCTTCAATTTAAGTCTGAATTTGGCAATAAAGAGTTCGCGATCTGAGCCACAGTCAGCTCCTAGTCTTGTTTTTGCTGACTGTATAGAGTTTCCCCATCTTTGGCTGCAAAAAATACAATCGATCTGATTTTGGTGTTGACCATCTGGTGATGTCCATGTGTAGTGTCTTCTCTTGTGTTGTTGGAAGAGGGTGTTTGATATGACCAGTGCATTCTCTTGGCAAAACTCTATTCATCTTTGCCCTGCTTCATTCTGTATTCCAAGGCCAAATTTGCCTGTTACCCCAGCTGTTTCTTTTCTTCCTACTTTTGCATTCCAGTCCCCTACAATGAAAAGGACATCTTTTTTGGGTGTTAGTTTTAAAAGGTCTTGTAGGTCTTCATCAGATCAGATCAGATCAGTTGCTCAGTTGTGTCCGACTCTTTGCGACTCCATGAATCGCAGCACGCCAGGCCTCCCTGTTCATCACTAACTCCCGGAGTTCACTGAGACTCACGTCCATTGAGTCAGTGATGCCATCCAGGCATCTCATCCTCTGTCGTCCCCTTCTCCTCCTGCCCCCAATCCCTCCCAGCATCAGAGTCTTTTCCAATGAGTCAACTCTTCGCATGAGGTGGCCAAAGTACTGGAGTTTCAGCTTTAGCATCATTCCTTCCAGAGAAATCCCAGGGCTGATCTCCTTCAGAATGGACTGGTTGGATCTCCTTGCAGTCCAAGGGACTCTCAAAAGTCTTCTCCAACACCGCAGTTCAAAAGCATCAATTCTTCGGCGCTCAGCCTTCTTCACAGTCCAACTCTCACATCCATACATGACCACAGGAAAAACCATAGCCTTGACTAGATGAACCTTTGTTGGCAAAGTAATGTCTCTGCTTTTGAATATGCTATCTAGGTTGGTCATAACTTTCCTTCCAAGGAGTAAGCGTCTTTTAATTTCATGGCTGCAGTCACCATCTGAAACATTCAACTTCAGCTTCTTCAGCATTACTGGTTGGGGCATAGTCTTGGATTACTGTGATATTGAATGGTTTGCCTTGGAAACGAGCAGAGATCATTATGTCGTTTTTGAGATTGCATCCAAGTACTGCATTTTGGACTCTTTTGTTGACCATGATGGCTACTCCATTTCTTCTGAGGGATTCCTGCCCGCAGTAGTATATATAATGGTCATCTGAGTTAAATTCACCCATTCCAGTCCATTTTAGTTCGCTGATTTCTAGAATGTCTACATTCACTCTTGCCATCTCCTGTTTGACTACTTCCAATTTGCCTTGACTCATGGAACTGACATTCCATGTTCCTATGCAATATTGCTCTTCACAGCATCAGACCTTGCTTCTCTCACCAGTCACATCCACAGCTGGGTATTGTTTTTGCTTTGGCTCTATCCCTTCATTCTTTCTGGAGTTATTTCTCCACTGATCTCGAGTAGCGTATTGGGCACCTACCAACCTGGGGAGTTCCTCTTTCAGTATCCTATCATTTTGCCTTTTCATACTGTTCATGAGGCTTTCAAGGCAAGAATACTGAAGTGGTTTGCCATTCCCTTCTCCAGTGGACCACATTCTGTCAGACCTCTCCACCATGACCCACCTGTCTTGGGTGGCCCCACAGGGCATGGCTTAGTTTCATTGAGTTAGACAAGGCTGTGGTCCGTGTGATTAGACTGACTAGTTTTCTGTGATTATGGTTTGTGTGTCTGCCCTCTGATGCCTCTGGCAACACTTACAGTCTTACTTGGGTTTCTCTGACCTTGGACCAGGGGTATCTCTTCACGGCTGCTCCAGCAAAGCACAGCCATTGCTCCTTACCTGGAATGACGGGTGTCTCCTCACAGCCACCCCTCCTGACCTTGAACGTGGGGTAGCTCCTCTCAGCCCTCCTGCGCCCCCGCAGCCACCACTCCTTGGACATGCGGTAGCTCCTCCCAGCCGCTGCCCCTGACCTCAGACATGGGGTAGCTCCTCTCGGCCGCTGCCCCTGACCTCAGACATGGGGTAGCTCCTCTCGGCCGCTGCCCCTGACCTCGGACGTAGGGGTAAAGCTCAGTTTCTGTTTAATTTCCATTCCTTGGATGTTGTTTTTCAGTCACTCGGTCGTGTCCAACTCTGTGACCCCGTGGACTGCAGTGCACCACGCTTCCCTGTCCTTCACTGTCTTCCAGAGCTTGCTCTAACTCACGTCCATTGAGTCGGTGATGCCATCCAACCATCTCATCCTCTGTTACCCTTTCTTTGGATGTAGGCATTAGGTGTTTCCAACTGATAGAATGGTTTTTATTCTGGGGTCCCTTGTGGTAAAGATTCTCCTTCCCTGTCTTGAGAACTTGGCAAATTTCTTGAGAGGGAAAGCCAGCTGTGTCTGAGGCATGAATTTTCTCTTTGCATACCCCCAAATGGCTGGAAGCTCTTTTGGTTTGTCACCAGGCTCAGCAAATTTTAAGTTCTATGTACAATATCATGAATAACCCCAGTGAAACGATCTTTATGAGGTTACTCATCTCTTTGACGTTCTCCCCTATCCTGAATGTTTACCCCTCTACTTCTCAATTCTTCTGTAGCTCTAACGCTAATAGTCATGTGATTTTTAAAATTTATGCCAGTCCAGGTTCGATGCATGATACTGGATGCTTGGGGCTAGAGCACTGGGACGACCCAGAGGGATGGTATGGGGAGGGAGGAGGGAGGAGGGTTCAGGATGGGGAACACATGGATACCGGTGGCGGATTCATTTTGATATTTGGCAAAACTAATACAATTATGTAAAGTTTAAAAATAAAATAAAATTAAAAAAAATAAAATAAAATTTATCTAGAATTTTTGGACTTCCCTGATGGCTCAGATGGTAAAGAATCTACCTGCAGTGTGGGAGACCCAGGTTCAATCCCTGGGTCAGGAAGATCCCCTGGAGAAGGAAATGACAACCCACTCCAGTGTTCTTGCCTGGAGAATCCCATGAACAGAGGGAGCCTGGCGGGCTATAGTCCATGGAGTCACAAAGAGTCAGACACCACTGAGTGACTAAGACTTTCACTTCCAGAGTCCTCACATACTATTAGTCATGTGATGTTAAAAATTTACCCAGAAGTTTTAGTACTTAAAGAGCACTGTGCTATTGCCAGTTATTCCCATCTTGTGAGCTTTTATTTTCAATTACTACTTTATTTTCCCAAGTTCTTTATCAGATCTGTCTGGCCATTAATTATAGACTCTTGATTCTTGTTCTTATCACATTTCACTATTTTCTATGAACATTTTAGCCATACTATTTTTTTGCCCTTTTAGGTACCCAGTAATTCCAAAATCTGAAGTTTTAGGAGGTATAATTGTCATTTGTCACTCCAGCTGACCCTTACTGATGAGGTCTTGTTTTCTCTTGCAGTGGGTACATTTTGATTGTGAGCTTATGCTTACCTGATCATGTTCAACCTTAATCGATCTACGCATTGAGGGGCTTATATTGAAGATGATTTCTTCCAGAGAGTTTTCATGCAGACATCTGTCACTTTAAGTTCCTCACTAACTGTTCCCTGGGCCAATCTAAATTCAACCCTCTGACCCAACTCAAGGCCACTGTACTAATTGAATAGATGTGTGCATCCTAATTCTTAGAATCTGTGAATCTGCTACCTTTTGTGGCAAAAGTGACCTTGCAGATAAAGCTCAATTAGGAATGTGACCTGGAGAGAATCCCAAGTATCCAGGTGACCCTGACAGAATCACAGGAGTCCTCTTACCAGGGAGTCAGGAGACCAAAGAGAAGAGATAATGCTTTACAGCTGGTTGTTAAGGTGAAGGAAGCAGTTGGAGTGATACTTGGAATCTGGCAGAGGCAAGTAGGAATTTTGCCTGGTGCCTCCAAAAGGTACACAGTCTTGGTCTTGCTTAGCTTGGGATGACAAGTTTTGCAGAAAATTCCTAATTTTTTTCCCACTGCAGAGACTTGGGATGGACCAATTGTCTTGCCATTCCTCCTCCTATGGTTCTGGATGCCTGCAGAAATTTCCATCTAACACCTCAACCTGTGAAAGCCCACGATTTTTGTCTTCTATTCCCCTGTTACTGTCAAAACCAAGTATTTAGTTTTTTGTGTGTGTCAAGAGATACCCTCAGGCAACCTGGCAATGCCACGTTCACTCCCCTCTCATGTTGTTAACTGTGTCTTACTTAGAATTTCTAGGTGTTTTTAGCAGGAGAGAGTCAGATTCTAAAATAAACTGCTTTGTGCTTTTTTAAAAATAATGTGTAAAATGAACATGTCACAGAAATTACATTAAAGTGTTACAAACATTCGATCAATATTTTAGTGATGATAGAGATGATTATGATGTCTTATGGTTTCTCCCAGCAAGCAGAGTTAATCATTCTTTCCTTTGCTTTCATATCAAATTTATAAGGACATAACTCTATTTTGTGATAATATATGACACACACTGACAGGCATTGCTTTAAAGATCATATTTTGTATGGAGTGTTTTCAAATCAGTCTGTCTTTGTTAGAAACCAGAAACTTAATTGAAACTATTATTTGATGTATATCTGTTTCAGATTCCTACCTTTAAAAAATATCTGGAGCAATTTCTTCCTTAACTTGAGACTTTAGAACACAAGAACAAAAGATTGATTTAGAAGAATTGAACCTGTATTTTAGAATTTAATTTTGTGGAAACTGATTTGTGATCTTTACCTTCAGATCAAACTCTGTATTAAAAGGGTATTAAATCAGAGTTAAAACATGAATGGGGGTAAATGGACTTTCTTTCCAGAACGCAGGATATCTGAAGCAGAGACATGAATCAGGGACCTGTGGAGAATGACTCTAATTTCTACCAGAGCATAGAGCATAATTTCTATTAGAGCATCCATTAGGACATAGGTTTGTGGTTTGACACTGAATGTTTTTTTAACTTGATCTTTAATGTTCTATTTTCAAATTTATCATGAATATTCTTTTTTTATTGAAGCACAGTTGACCTGTGATGTTAGTTTCTGGTGTACAGCAAAGTGATTAAGCCATATGTATATATATGTGCTTAGTCAATCAGCTATGTCCAACTCTTTGCGATCCCATGGACTGTAGCCTACAAGGCTCCTCTGTCCATGAAATTCTCCAGGAAAGAATAGTGGAGTGGGTTGCCATTCATTTCTCCAGGGATTTGTATACACACACACACACACACACACACACACACACACACACACACACACACACATAAATTATACACTGCTGCTGCTGCTGCTAAGTCACTTCAGTTGTGTCCGACTCTGTGCGACCCCATAGACGGCAGCCCACCAGGCTCCCCCGTCCCTGGGATTCTCCAGGCAAGAACACTGGAGTGGGTTGCCGTTTCCTTCTCCAATGCATGAAAGTGAAAAGTGAAAGTGAAGTCGCTCAGTTGTGTCCGACTCTTAGCGACCCCATAGACTGCAGCCCACCAGGCTCCTCCATCCATGGGATTTTCCAGGCAAGAGTACTGGAGTGGTTCTTTTCCCTTATAGGTTACTATAAAATATAGAGTATAGTTCCCTGTGCTATACAGTAGGCTCTTGTTGGTTATCTTTTTAAATTTTAAATTTATTTATTTTTAATTGGAGGATAATTGCTTGACAATAATGTGTTGGTTTGTGCCACATATCAACATGAATCAGCCATAGGTATACATATGTCCCTCGCCTCTTGAACCTCCCTTCCACCTCCCACCCCATCCCACCCCTCTACGTTGTCACAGAGCACCAGATTTGAGCCCCCTACACTATACAGCATATTTCCATAGTGTGTTAATGTTAGCCCCAAACACCTACTTTATCTCTCACCCACCCTTTCCCCTTTAGTAACCACAAATTTGTTTTTTATGTCTGAGGGTCTGTTTCTGTTTTGTATGTAAGTTCCTTTGTATCATTTTATTTTTTTTTAAGATGATGCTGAATTTTAAGAACAAAGGAGTCCTCTGTAATTCTCTGAAACAAAAATGATAGTTGGTGTTAGTCCTTTCTGAAAAGAGAAGTCCAAGATGGCAGTGGGACAGCAAGAATTGAATTTCTTACATTTGGGAAGATCCTAGTTTATAAGGACAACGTGACTAGCTACTGAATGCCTTATGAGGGCTGAGACCAAACATGATTAGAAATGCTGCATCTGTACCTGTCCTGTATTTCCAGCCTACATCTGCTATGTTTTTGTATTCTTGGTTGAAAAAATTGGAAATTTAATATAATCTTATGCTAATCTTTGGTCTATGAGAAGAACTGTAGAGTTTTATCTAGCATCTTCTACAACTAGCTATAATTACATAAATAAGATATGGCTACTATAAATTATAGTTCTTTATTTTTCTACTATGCAATTGACTTCAAGTCTCCCTTGAAAATGATTGGTAAAACCCTAAACAGTGCAGGCAGGCAAATGAATTTTAACTTTTCTAATGAGGTTTTTTTTTTTTTTTTTTCCCCATTTGCTTTTCGGATATTGCTTTGTAACTTCAGGGCTAATATTTGCATCTCATGCTGTATCATTTGAGCTTCAAATAATATATGTGAACTTCAGACTACTTTAACTTTTAAAAAGAGCTCTTTTAGCTCATGTAGCTTAGAGATCCATGACCAAACAAGACTTAGACATGGCTGCATCTTGGTGCTCTGATGAGATTGCTGATTGTTGATTCTTCCTTTTTATCTCTCTCTCCATTTGTTTCCTTCCTCCCTGGCTCCTCTCTTTTCTTTTTCTGATTTCCTCCCTGTTTCTTTTTGATCACATGCCTGCAACCCACCAAGCTCCTTTATCCATGGAATTCTCCGGGCAAGAACACTGGAGTGTGTAGCCATTCCCTTCTCCAGGGGATCTTCCTGACCCAGGGATTGAACTTGGGTCTCCTGCATTGCAGACAGGTTCTTTACTGTCTGAGCCATCTTTACGCTTCTTTATTTTCTGTGTGAACTTCATTTTTATTAGCTCTTTCCCCTGGTAGCAGGAATGATAGTGACCAGAAACTCAAGATTTAGATGGTACTTCAAGCTCTTGAAGGAAATGGCAATCCACTCCAGTACTATTACCTGAAAATTCCCGTGGACAGAGGAGCCTGGTAGGCTACAGTCCATGGGGTCACAAAGAGTCGGACACGACTGAGTAACTTCACTTTCAAGCTTTTGACTATAGAACAAGACTGATGCTCTCTCTTCAGTTATCCACACGACAAGCCTTAGAGATGATCTGATGGGGCCACGGTAATCTGATCATTATGCTCAGATGCATAGAGTGCTCTTTGGCTAATCCCAGGATGAATGATCTATGGAAAGGTGGGAGGCAAAGTCAACCACACTCAACCTACAAGGGAAGTGTTCCCCACAGTAAGGGAAGATATTTTATAAGAAAGAAAGTCATGGTAGATCAAATAAGTAATAGTACAAATGAGCTACGCAATTCTGTGGGTCCCATACTCTTCTGTGCTGGAGTAGCCTTTATATTAGGGCCTTTACCAAATATGCAGAGCTTCCAGCATCTTTGTTCTGTTGTTCAGTCGCTAAGGTCATGTCTGACTTTGCAACCCCATGGACTGTAGCATGTCAGGCTTCCTTGTCCTTCACTATCTCCTGGCGTTTGCTAAAACTCATGTCCATTGAGTTGGTGATACCATCCAACCATTTTATCCTGTGTGGTGATCTTCTCCTCCTGCCTTCAATCTTTCCCAACATCAGAGTCTTTTCCAGTGAGTCAGTTTTTCGCATCAGATGGCCACAATATTAGAACTTCAGCATCAGTCCTTTCAGTGAATATTAAGTGTTTATTTCCTTTAGGATTGACTGGTTTGATCTCCTTGCTGTCCAGCATTTTTGTATGTATTTATTTAAAGTTTAGACTTTAAATACCATCTTCTAATACTCTCTATTTTAACCAATGTTTGCTCTATAAATATGTCTCTAATTTTATAGAAGAAGGGCATTTCTCCTGTAAGGTAATTGCAGAAATACCTGCTAGTAATTACTGGGAGTGGCATCTCTCTCTCCCTGTTTGTGAGAGGTGCAGTTTGCTGGGTGCATCTCTAGCTAAGTGTTCTTTAAGTTTTTAATAAGTTTATGGTAGATGAAGCTTCAGGACCAATGGGCTCTGCCATCAATTGATCTGAGACAAGTTGCAATCTCCTGCAGTAGAGTTTGGTTTTTTGAATAATCTCATTCAAATTGTCTGCCTTTGATTTATTTCCATTTAGAGACATTTACAATCAGTATTACTTCCTGGGTGGCTCAGATGGTGAGGAGTCTACCTGCAATGTGGGAGAGCCAGGTTTGATCCCTGGGTCAGGAAGATCCCCTGGAGAAGGAAATGGCAACCGACCCCAGTATTCTTGCCTGGAAAATTCCATGGACCCAGAGGAGGCTGGTGGGCTATAGTCCATGGGGTCGCAGAGTTGGAGACAACTGAGCAACTTCACTTTCACAGTAATTACTGGCAGTTCTCTTTTTTGATCAATTTTTGTTGCTTATAAAGTATGTCATTAAGTGTCACTACAGTTCAGTCTCCCAATTCTGAGGGTTGGCAAAAATAAGTATCTCTGTGCATGAGCAGCACATCATAAGGGAATTGCTCTTTTATGATTAGCTGTATTCATTTTTTGGTCCAGAATTCAATCAGTGACATACTTTCTTAAGCTGTAAATTTTAATAACCTTTTAAAAATGAGATAAAGTTTAATTCTTCTAATGATGTATGCCATGATTCTTATTTTGAATAGCCAATGAAGTTAGATCCTGCAATAGTGTTTTCTTTTTTAAGATCACTGAGAAATGTGATCAGTGTGTGTGAATCAGTGCATATGTGTTCATGTGTAGTAAGCAGAGGATGAGATGGTTGGAAGGCATCACACACTCAATGGACATGAATTTGAGCAAACTCCAGGAGATAGTGAAGGACAGGGGATCCTGGCGTGCTGCAGTCCGCAGGATCAGAGTCGGACACACTTAGTGACTGAGCAACAATAATGAGCCACAGCTGAGGGTAGAGTCAAGTGGTCCCACTGAGGCGGTGGGAGGAAAGTGGGGTGAAGGGGGACAAAATCCTGTCCATGCTGCTGCCTCATTGTGCTGACCCCTCAGTTCAGATGCTCATCAGTGCCTTACATAGTATCCAGTCCTTTTGAGAGAAGAATGGCTTTTGCAGTAAGCCAAACTATCTTACTGCTTATTGTTTTAGTCTTCTATGCTGTGGGATACAATAGCACCTGGAATTCTAATAATTTTTATTCTGTACAAATAGAATTCTGATTGTATATTTTGATTATATTTCATTTGATATAATTCATATGGTACCCCAAAATTTAAAGGAAGCACAAATTTCTTGAGAACACTACCATTAAGATTTTGATGAGGATTTTTCTTCCCCCTTCATGTCTCTTTCTTCCTCCTTTGCCTCCCTTCCTACAATTTTTACATAAATGGGATGATAAATGCTGTTTTTTTTTTCATTGTTATCTGAAAACGCCATGAACTTATTCAGTTCATCTACTAAACTTTGTGATAAAGTTAACATTTCATAGATTCAGTGTTATTTGTGCTGTGATCAAATTTCATTTATTATTTTTTTTTTTCAACCACCTGCCATCTGTCTATTTCAGTAGTTTTGTTTTCCCAGGAGTTCTTGCTCTTGACTGTCTCTATATTTCTATATTCTTCCTCTCAGGCAGGGTCCTGAATTAGGTCATTTTTCTTCACGTCACTCACTGAGGCTGAGCTCTGTCACCTACAGCAGTGATGCTTCCTAAGCCCAGTAGAAACTGTGTCTTGGGGCTCATTGCTCACTGGACCCTACTGGTCATACTAGCAAGCATTCTGTTTCATTAGTCATCTCTCAAGGCATCTCACACATGCCCCATTCCTTCCCTTCTCATCAGCTATAAAGGTCTATTTTCTCCTAGCTTTATTGTATAAGGGAACTCAACTTATTCCCCATTTTCTCTGAAGGGCAAGTGTTCATATGGGCCAGCTCTGTCCTTCCTCTCTGGACCCCTAAGAGCTTATAGGACAAGTTCTTTCTAGGAAACTCTTGCTAATCATCCCAGATCTCTCTTTAATTGGGGCCTAGTTTCTCATGCAGCCCAGAAGTGGAAAATTTTGACCTCCTTCTGTCTGATCCCAGACCTTGATCCCTTCTTCCAAGCTGTACTGTTTCCAGCTCCAGTAGTTGTCTGCCTTAGGAGAAGAAATCTGTTGGAGGTGTCCTGAGAGGGTGTCCAGACTTCTTCAAATCTCCAAAATTCCTAGAAGGCCATCACCCCACCCACCACAAATACGGGAAGAATGTTTTCCTGTTTAATCCTTACAAAAACTCTATAAGAAAATTTCTATTTATCACTAGTGTATTAAATTCCTCCTTTAGAACTTTGAACTAAAAGAAGAAATTAATACTTGAGAGTAGCAAGAAAGAATATCAGTGATAGAAGATATTTCTTCATTCAGAAGCTGAGTTGAGGTGCTGCCATGATGTAATTTCTCTCGAAGATAAAAACTATGTCCATTGTCTGCTTCCCAAATGATAATAGGTGAAGTTTCAAAGTAGTTTATGAAGCTCTGGAATGCTCTATGGAGCTCTTCTAGCTAGAAGATCTCTTTCTTTCTTGTGTTTTCCTTCCATAGGCTGTTTCCTAAAAGTAGAAATGTGCCATCATTCTGTTCTAGAGATCCTCATACATCACAAAAGTCTGTCCTACTGAGTTCCCACAATGCTGTACAATTATTCTCATTATACAACTGGAGGCAGCTGCTACTGTCAGAATCTGGGTTGAACATAACTCTACTACGCTGGAGGTCTGGTCTCATGAAGAATAATTTTGAAAACTAGACTTTGTTGACTGAAGAACACATTTAACCATTCTTTTCTCTGTAGGCTTTTCCCTGCCTCTCCAAGCTTTATTGCTACTTTGTATTACATTTTATAGCTTTGTCTCCTCCAATAGGCTTTGAAATTCTCCTGGGCTAGGAATGTATCTCTGCTTCCTGAGAGCCTAAAACTATGCTTGCTTACAAAATGAATTAGATGAATAATTGAAATTGACTACATCATATTCCTATCAAAACTCCTCTAATGACCAGAATGGCACTTAGAAAAACAATCCAACTTCCCAGTTGTAGTCTATAAAACACCTGGTGACCAGGACATAGCTTGTTTTTCCAGCCACATTTTGCCATTTTTTGTTCCACGTCATTCTACACAAATTGCTATTCTTCGACCACACCAAGCAGGTAACAGTCTGTTCACTTATGGGGAATTTCACTTAGGTATGCATTATACGCACAAATATTTCCTCCTGAACATCCCAGAATGCTGATCCATGGCTCAAACAAAATCAGCTCCAGAGAGCATACAACCATGCTACGAGTTTTAAATTGGGCTTGGAAACCTTCAACCTTCATGCTTGAAGACCAAGAAATCACAACACCTAAGTCTTCCCTGGAAATTTTGATTTCTTATCTATAAAATGAATAGATGATCTCCAAAAGGCCTTTCTGAGTCCTTGGTTTAGATTCATTTTTGAAGGATAATAATGATTTATTTTCTCCTTACTGATTCATTCTAGGCATTATGGAACTAAGGAATGATATAATATATAATGAGTTAATTCTACAGGCCATTTCTTTTTAGTTGACTGAGGCAACCGCAGTATCTTGCATTTAACCTCACAATTGAATGAAGCTCATCCTATCATACTCTCTATCTCTAAGGGAACTTCAAGGCTTAGAGAAATCAATAATAAAGAGCTTATTAGTGACTAATCTCCTCCTTGACAGCAAAAATAGATATACCAGTTGAGAGAGTAAGTTTTTTTAAAGCTCAACAGTTTCCTCACAGATGTAACTTTACTTTTTCATGATCTGGTACTCATCGTGGGGCTCTGACTTTTAGCTTTTAATTTTGATTTCTTCCATGCCATCAGTATTGGTCAACTTTTCTCTCTCTCTCTCTCTTTTTTTTTTCTGTTTTCTTGTAGACATTTGATCAGCCTTGGGTCAGTCTTGTGCATTAAGGTCTTCTAAAGTGCCTGCTTGATTATTCATAGAAGCTGTAAATAAGCATCTATCTCATTCTTAAACTTTTTCTTGCCTGAAATGACTAAAGTATGTTTTTGTTTGTTGGTTGGTTTGTTCTCTTAAAGACTTTGTAGCATGAAGAATCTTGGCTTGGGGTAAAAAAAGATCTGAGTTTCACTGATTTCTGTGACTTTAAGCAACTGGCTCAATTTTCATGAATCTGTTTCAAATTTTAAAAAAGTCTTGTAGGTAGTTAGGACTTCAAGTGTCCTCTTCCCTTTCAAGTACTTAGTAAGCACACAATAATTTCAGAGTCTGCATTCCTTAATGTAACCTTTCCCACTCTCTTTTTTTTAAATCATGAATTCTCAGGCTTCATTTTATCACTTTAAATTTCTACCATATTTTTCTTTTTTTTTTTTTAATATTTTTCATTTATCTTTATTTCCAAATAGATTACCCTAATTCAAATAAGAAGATTTGTATAATATTTCAACTTCTTCTCAGTCTAAAGATTAGGTATACAATACAAAACACATTTTATTTAAAGGAAAGTGAAGTGAAAGTCGCTCAGTCATGTCTAACTTTTTGTGACCCTATGGACTATACAGTCCATGAAATTCTCCAGGCCAGGATACTAGAATGGGTAGCCTTTCCCTTCTCCAGGGGATCTTCCCAACCCAGGAATTGAACCCAGGTCTCCAGCATTGCAGGCAGATTCTTTACCTGCTGAGCCACAGGGAAAGCCCTTGTGAAACAAATTGCCACTGATATTCCCAATGCTAGCTAACCCAGCACATGTCAACATTTGGGGGTTAAGCTATTGTTACTAATAGGTCTCCTGTTTAAAAAATAAAATAAAATAAACAGAGTTTGAGGATGATTGATCCTAAGATTTATTCTCAGTCAAAATGAAACAGTTGTGATTTACCAAAAGGGAATCAAGTAGATGTGTAAGAGCAGAGATGCTAGTGCTGAATAGATTACGTAGACCATAATTTCGATTCCATCACTTTTTTGGTATGACCTTGGAAAACTTACCTAACTACTGGGCCTCAGTTTCCTCATCTGTCAAGTGGGAATAAAAAATAGTAACTCATAGAATTACCATGATCTTGAAATGTGTGTGTGGATACATTATACATACATAACTAGAAGAGTCTTAGAATGTAGTAAGCACATATATGGTTTGTGTAGTAAGCACAAACCATGTAAGTGTTAACTGTTATCATCATCATCATTACTATTACTATTTCTAGTTTACCATGCCCACTGTAATTGATAAAGTCATGTATTAAACAACAGAAAGTTGATTTCTGGTTCACATAAAAATCCACGCTGGTGGGTTGTCAGAGGGGAAGAGTATACCTGCTTTAGGATGTTGTCTGTGGACCTAGATTTCATCTGTTTTGTTGATTTCCGATTACTTAGGGCAGGGGCCAGTAAGCTTTATCTGTAAAGGGCTGATGGTAAATATCTTAGGCTTTGAAAGTCATGTGGGTTTTTGTTGTTTCTCTACTCCACTGTTGCCATGATGACACGTGAATGAATGGCTGCACTGGTGACCACCCTGACCTGGCATGATGCTCTCATTTATGAGTGCTAACTTTGTGCTGCCACAGCCATTCTAGCCTATGGGAACAGGACAGGAAGAAGCAGAGGGCAATGTCCTCCTTTTAAGGGAATCATCTGAAGTTTGCATACTTCATTTGTTGTTATCCCCTGGGTTAGAATGCAATCACATGACCAAGCCTGACAACAAAGGAAGCTGGAGTGCGTGGCTTGATTACCATATTCCCAACTAAAAGTTGGAAGAGTCTTGTATAAACCACAAGGAAAGAATGGATGTTGGGAGATAGCATTCCTGATGTAAGCTGAACAAATGTTAGAGTGGAAATACATTTATTTTCTTGGAGAAAAAAGTAATGACCAGTATGGTTCTTTATAGAGTATAATATATACAAAGTATATTCATATCCCTTTTGAAACTTGATATTTTCAACTATTCTGTAAAATAAGCAAGACTTCTTATTCCCAGTATCTGATAATATTAAACCTCAGAAAAGTGGAGAGCTTCCTCAAGGTCCCATTTTTGGTTGAGTCATACCTTCAGCTACAAACAACTTCACCTGTTCTTCCTGCATCACCTAAATTTTTTTTGTTAAAAAAAAAAGTTAAATTTTCGTTGATTATTTTCAAGAAATCAGCCCCTGATACTCTGTGATGAAATGGGAATAATGGACAGAAAATATATTGGGTGTTTTATTTTTCCGTTGCTGTTGTGACAAATTACAACAGAGTTAGTTGCTTAAATACATTTAGGATCTTACAGTTCCATAGGGCAGGAGTTCAACACAGATCTTTCTTTCAGTTCAGTCACTCAGTCGTGTCTGACTGTTTGCAACTCCCTGGACTGCAGCATTCAACACTTCCCTGTCCGTGACCAGTCCCCAGAGATTGCTCAAACTCATGTCCATCATGTTGGTGGTGCCATTCAACCATCTGATCCTCTGTCATCCCCTTGTCCTCCTGCCTTCAATCTTTCCCAGCATCAGGGTCTTTTCCAATGAGCCAGTTCTTCACATCAGGTGGCCAAAGTATTGGAGTGACAGCATTAGTCCTTCCAATGAATATTGAGGAGTAATTTCCTTTAGGATTGACTGATTTGATCTTTTTGCTGTCCAAGGGACTCTCAAGACTTCTCCAACACGACAGTTCAAAAGCATCAGTTCTTCAGTGCTCAGCTTTCCTTATGATCCAACTGTCACATCCGTACATGACCACTGGAAAAACCATAGCTTTCACTATACAGACCTTTGACAGTAAAGAAATGTCTCTGCTTTTTAATATGCTGTCTAGGTTGGTCATAAGTTTTCTTCCAAGGAACAAGCATCTTTTAATTTCATGGCTGCAATCACCATCTGCAGTGATTTTGGAGCTCCCCAAAATAGTCTCTCACTGTTTCTACTGTTTCCCCATCTATTTGCCATGAAGTGATAGGACCGGATGCCATGATCTTAGTTTTCTGAATGTTGAGTTTCAAGCCAACTTTTTCACTCTCCTCTTTCACTTTCATCAAGAGGCTTTTTAGTTCTTCTTCACTTTCTGCCATAAGGGTGGTGTCATCTGCATCTCTGAAATTATTGATATTTCTCCCAGCAATCTTGATTCCAGCTTGTGCTTCATCTGGTCTGGCATTTCTCATGATGTACTCTGCATATAAGTTTAATAAGTATGGTGACAATATACAGCCTTGACCTATTCCTTTCCCGATTGGGAACAAGTCTGTTCCATGTCCAGTTCTAACTGTTGCTTCTTGACCTGCATACACCTTTCTCAGGAGGCAGGTAAGGTGGTCTGGTATTCTCATCTCTTTCAGAATTTTCCATAGTTTGTTGTGATCCACACAGTCAAAGGCTTTGGCATAGTCAATAAAGCAGAAGTAAATGTTTTTCTGGAATTCTCTCGCTTTTTCGGTGATCCAGCAGATGTTGGCAATTTGACCTCTGGTTCCTCTGCCTTTTCTAAATCCAGACTGAACATCTGGAAGTTCACGGTTCATGTACTGTTGAAGCCTGGCTCGGAAAATTTTGAGCATTACTTTGCTAGCGTGTGAGATGAGTGCAATTGTGTGGTAGTTTGAGCATTCTTTGGCATTGCCTTTCTTTGGGATTGGAATGAAAACTGACCTTTTCCAGTCCTGTGGCCACTGCTGAGTTTTCCAAATTTGCTGGCATATTGAGTGCAGCACTTTCACAGCATCATCTTTTAGGATTTGAAATGGCTCAACTGGAATTTCATCACCTCCACTAACTTTGTTCATAGTGATGCTTTCTAAGGCCCACTTGACTTTGCTTTCCAGGATGTCTGGCTCTAGGTGAGTGATCACACTGTCATGGTTATCTGGGTCATGAAGATCTCTTTTGTATAGTTCTTCTGTGTATTCTTGCCACCTCTTCTTAATATCTTCTGCTTCTGTTAGGTCCATACCTTTTCTGTCCTTTATTGTGTCCATCTTTGCATGAAATATTCCCTTGGATCTCTAATTTTCTTGAAGAGATATCTAGTCTTTCCCATTGTATTGTTTTCCTCTATTTCTTTGCACTGATCACTGAGGAAGGCTTTCTTATCTCTCCTTGCTATTCTTTGGAGCTCTGCATTCAAATGGGTATATCTTTCCTTTTCTCCTTTGCCTTTTTGCTTCTCTTCTTTTCATAGCTGTTTGTAAGCCCTCATCAGACAACCATTTTGCCTTTTTGCATTTCTTTTTCTTGGGGATGATCTTGATCACTGCCTCCTATACAATGTCATGAACCTCCTTCCATAGTTCTTCAGGCACTCTGTCTAACAGATCTAGTCCCTTAAATCTATTTCTCACTTCCACAGTATAATTGTAAGGGATTTGTTTTAGGTCATAGATGAATGGTGTAGTGGTTTCCCTACTTTCTTCAATTTAAGTCTGAATTTGGCAATAAGGAGTTCATGATCTGAGCCATAGTCAGCTCCTGGTCTTGTTTTTGCTGACTGTATAGAGCTTTTCCATCTTTGGCTGCAAAAAACATAATCAGTCTGATTTCAGTGTTAACCATCTGGTGATGTCCATGTGTAGAGACTTCTCTTGTGTTGTTGGAAGAGGGTGTTTTCTATGACCAGTGTGTCCTCTTGGCAAAACTCTGTTTGTCTTTGCCCTGCTTCATTCCGTATTCCAAGGCCAAATTTGCCCGTTACTCCAGGTGTTTCTTGACTTCCTACTTTTGCATTCCAGTCCCCTATAATGAAAAGGACATCTTTTGGGGGTATTAGTTCTAGAAGATCTTGTAGGTCTTCATAGAACCATTTGATTTCAGCTTCTTCAGCATCACTGGTCAGGACATACTTGGATTACTGTGCTATTGAATGGTTTGCCTTGGAAACAAACAGAGATCATTCTGTCATTTTTGAGATTGCACCCAAGTACTGCATTTCGAATTCTTCTGTTGACTGTGAGGGCTACTCCATTTATTCTAAGGGATTATTGCCCACATTAGTAGATATAATGGTCTTCTGAGTGAAATTCACCCATTGCAGTCCATTTAGTTTGCTGATTCCTAAAATGTCGATGTTCACTCTTGCCATCTCCCGTTTGACCACTTCCAATTTGCCTTGATTCATGGAACATTCCAGGTCCCTATGCAATATTGCTCTTTACAAAATCAGACTTTGCTTCCATCACCAGTCACATCCACAACTGGGTTTTGTTTTTGCTTTGGCTCCATCTTTTCATTCTTTCTGGAATTATTTCTCCACTGATCTCCAGTAGCACATTGGGCGCCTACCGACCTGGGGAGTTCATCTTTCAGTTTCCTATCTTTTTACCTCTTAATACTGTTCACTGATTATAATACCAGTAATAAAACTAGTTTGGCTGAGCAGAACAACAAATATAAACATTTACCAGCCCTTCAAAAGCAAGCATACAGGAGCACTGAATTTGATATGTCTGCAGAGGATAAATCCCCAGATCCCATCTGGATGAATTTATTCACCAAAAAGAAAAAGAAAAAAATTTAAATGCCTTTTCATAGGTCTTCCCTGGTGGGTCATGGTAAAGAATCTATCTGTCAATGCAAGAGACAAGTGCTTGATCTCTGATCTGGGAAAATCCCACATGGTGCAATGCATCTAAGCCAGTGTACCACAACTATGGAGTCTATGCTGTAAGCCTAGGATCTGCAACCACTGAAGCCCTCACACCCTAGAAACCATGCTCAGTGACAGAAGAAGCCACTGCAATAAGAAGCCTGCCCACTGCAACTGAACTCTTGACAACCAGAGAAAACCCACACAGCAGTGAAGACCCAGCACAGCCAAAAATAAATAAAATTATTTTTTAAAAGCCTTTCACAAAGGAACACCTGAGCAATCTTTTCTCCATTCTGCTGCTGCTGCTGCTAAGTTGCTTCAGTCATGTCCAACTCTGTGCGACCCCAGAGATGGCAGCCCACCAGGCCCCGCCGTCCCTGGGATTCTCCAGGCAAGAACACTGGAGTGGGTTGCCATTTTCTTCTCCAATGCATAAAAGTGAAAAGGGCAAGTGAAGTCGCTCAGTCGTGTTCAACTCTTAGTGACCCCATGGACTGCAGCCTACCAGGCTCCTCCATCCATGGGATTTTCCAGGTAAGAGTAATCCTTTATAAGGAAAAGCAAATTACCTCAGCATACTATAGTCATGAATTCTTCATGTGAAAGAATGTCTTCAGTTAGTTTTGTGGCACTAATCTATTGCCACAAAATATTTGATAACCAGATTCTTTTCATATAAGACAAGAGAATAACATCCCAGTTTACATTGTGGGATTTCTCAAGGATCTGTGTTCATCTGAAAATAACATTTGAGTTCTTGTAATAGAAGTGTATGGTGCATACAATTGTTTAGTCCTAAAAAGCCTCTTGATGAAAGTGAAAGAGGAGAGTGAAAAAGTTGGCTTAAAGCTCAACATTCAGAAAACTAAGATCATGCCATCTGGCCCCATCACTTTATGGGAAATAGATGGGGAAACAGTGGAAACAGTGTCAGACTTTATTTTGGGGGGCTCCAAAATCACTTCAGATGGTGATTGCAGCCATGAAATTAAAAGAAGCTTACTCCTTGGAAGGAAAATTATGACCAACCTAGATAGCATATTCAAAAGCAGAGACATTATTTTGCCAACAAAGGTCCATCTAGTCAAGGCTATGGTGTTTCCAGTGGTCATGTATGGATGTGAGAGTTGGACTGTGAAGAAGGCTGAGCGCTGAAGAATTGATGCTTTTGAATTGTGGTGTTGGAGAAGACTCTTGAGAATCCCCTGGACTGCAAGGAGATCCAACTAGTCCATTCTAAAGGAGATCAGCCCTGGGATTTCTTTGGAAGGAAAGATGCTAAGGCTGAAACTCCAGTATTTTGGCCACCTCATGCGAAGAGTTGACTCATTGGAAAAGACTCTGACGCTGGGAGGGATTTGGGGCAGGAGGAGAAGGGGATGACATAGGATGAGATGGCTGGATGGCATCACTGACTCTATGGACATGAGTTTGAGTAAGCTCTGGGAGTTGGTGATGGACAGGGAGGCCTGGCGTGCTGTGATTCATGGGGTCGCAAAGAGTTGGACATGACTGAGCGACTGAACTGAACTGAAGGAATTGGATTTGGCATAGATTTCACCAAGTTTCCCTTGTATGAGATTTGAGGGAGAATTGAATAAAGGGTCTCTTACCTCCAGTTCCTAGTTGTATGTGCTAGCTAGCAAGAATGTGATTTTTCTAAAAGCAGATTCCAGAGTTCATCTTCTAGTCTTTTGGCTGTCAGTAATTAGTGGGTATAGGGGCAGCTGACTGTGGTCTCTGGAGTACTGGTGTTAATGTCTGTTCTGCAGCGTGGCCCGTGTTCATAGGTTGCTGCTGTGCAGCGAGTGAATGCTGCACAATGAGATGCAGGCTAGCGTATATCTAGTGGTGGCTGCAAGGGTAGCAGCTTCTTTAGGGAGTCAGTTCTGTTTTGGTCTGGAGACTTCCCAAGAGACTGGCCTGGAGCTAGTTCCTTCAGCCTTCTAACAGCTCTATCAACACTTCATTTCTCGTGCTAAATTCATTTCATTTTATAAGGAAACTAGAGTCCAGGGAAGGGATTGACTTGCTCAGAATTAGACACCTTCGTAGTAGAAGAGTTGAGGCAAGAACCTAAAGCTCCTCACTCCCATTTGAGTATTTTTCTACTCAAGCATCCATAGCCAAGGGGGAAAGAATTCATACAGGACTTCCTGTATCACTTCATGGGTGTGAGTGGTGCGTGTGTATGTTCTGTAGACCTGTCCAGAGCATTTGTATGTGTCAAAGAATGGGAGGAAGTGAGTTTAAGTTTGTCTGAATGCACATCATTGTCTATACCTTTTTAAAATAGGTTAGTTACCCTCTGACATCTTCCTTTAATATGAAAACCCTGTGGCAATAGAACATTCAATCCCTTTAGTATTATAAACTCATCAGATTGATTTTCTTTTTTTCTATACAGATACCAGAGTAGCAAAAGGGTGATGGAGATGCAACTGGGATTTGATTTGGAAGTGATGCAAGAAAAAAAATCAAGGAAAGAAAGACAGAGCTCCTCGTCTTGACCTGTTGCATCTAATTCCTTGCTTCCCTGAACCTGTTTCATTCTTCTCCAAGGAAAAATTGATAGATGAAACTAAGCTTCCTTCTTGCCCAATGTTTGATGTAAAGAAATTCTCAAATCCTGTAATTATCCCAAATGTGCCATAGCACTTTAGTTTCAACAAAGGGTTAGCAATCCTGACAGGTAAGAAGAAATGTGTCTGTTAAGGAGAGGAACATGGATGAATAAAAGAAAGAAAAACACAAAAAATGTTGGAAGGAAATGATACAGTTAATACTCTTTGCAATCATTTGCCAAATCCACTTTCATCAAGTATCTGTTATGTGCAGGCTACTGTCAATAAAGACATCAGACAAGCCTTTGTTCAATGCTTTGCAGAAATCAAAAGTTTCTGATAGTTTTCTAAAATGTTCACTAAGAAAATCTGGCTGACTAGCAAGAACAATTCTAGATGAACCGATGTTGGCCTCTATTGCTCACAACTTATTTTCTGAAGCACATACAAAGTCTCTGTTCAGTTATTCAGTATAGAATTTGGCCTGAAATCAACAACAGAATACATCAGTGAACAATTTACCAAATATTTCTTCTACTTTTGTGAAATCAGGCAATTGTCTGCTCTCTATCATTTACTTTTCTAATCTTCTGTGATTGTTAATGTTCCCTTTGGGTGGATCAATATACTAATTTGCAAGTTTTCTTAGTAACTTGATTTGTATTTAAGGAATTAATGAAATACATATTTATTGGGAACTTTGTGCTAAGAGAGGCACTGAGGCTTCAACAGTGAGCAGAGAGTACAATGCTAATGCTCAAAGATTTGACCTTCTAAGTGAGCAGTAATTAGTTGCAGTAAATGGTGATAGCACAGCATGTAATGGGTGCCTAAAGCCAGATGGAAGTCCTCCCAGAAAGAGCCATAGAGTCATCGAGGCCAGACCTCATGCAGAGCAACCTGAACTCTTGTGTATCCTCCTCACTTACTTTGCTTTTCAGTGTTCTTATTTCAGTGCTAGTTCTGCCTTTTCTCACTTGTTGGTCAGTCACTCAGTTGTGTCCAACTCTTTGCAACCCCATGGACTACAGCACACCAGACTTCCCTTCACTATCTACCAGAGTTTGCTCAAATTCATGTCCATTGAGTTGGTGATGCCATCCAACCATCTCATCCTCTGTCATTCTCTCCCCTCCTTCCTTCAGTCTTTCCTAGCATCAGGGTTTTTTTTTTTTTTCCAATGAGTTGGCTCTTTGCCTCAGGTGGCCAAATTATTGAAGCTTCAGCATCAGTCTGTCAAATGAATATTCAGGGTTGATTTCCTTTAGGATTGATTGGTTTGTTCTCCTTGCTGTCCAAGGGACTCTCAAGGGTCTTCTAAAGCACCACAATTTGAAAGCACCAATGCTTCAGTGCTCAGCTTTCTTTATGGTCCAACTCTCACATCTGTACATGACTACTGGAAAAGCCTTAGCTTTGACTATAGAGACCTTTGTCAGCAAAGTGATGTCTCTGCTTTTTAAGACACTGTCTTGGTTTGTCACAGTTTTCCTTCCAAGGAGCAAATGTCTTTTAATTTCATGGCTTCAGTCACCATCTGCAGTGCTTTTGGAGCCCAAGAAAATAAAGTCTGTCACTTCCCATTTTTTCCCTATCGATTTGCCATGAAATGATGGGACTGGATGCCAAGATCTTAGTTTTTTGAATGTTGAGTTTTAAGCCAGCTTTTTCACTCTCCTCTTTCACCTTCATCAAGAGGCTTTAGTTCCTCTTTGCTTTCTGTCACTAGAGTGGTATTGTCTGCATGTCTGAGGTTGTTGATATTTCTCCCAGCAATCTTGATTACAGCTTTTGACTGCAGTCTTTTCTCACTATCATCCTTTAAAGGAGAGAGAAGTGAAGTAATAAGTGAGAAATTTTGATTGTTTTTTCACCTAATCCTGTACTGTCTTAATCAGGCCCTATCCAATTTTTTATCTTCTTGCTCCGTATATAGTTTACTTCTACCCATGTCCCCCTTTTTGTGTTTTGTTTTTTACAAGTCTTGATTATTAGAGAATCTGTCCTCTTTTTTTCTTTTCCATTATTCCTTGACTCTTGGTACTGGTCTGAGCCATCCCTTTCTAGCCAGATGTTCTTTAGATATTTTTTGCGTATATGTGGTGTAGGGCCAGTCACTGTGCTGAGAACCATCAGGGAAATAGCAGTAAACAAAACCAAGTCTCTGACCTTCTATGGGGAAAAAAGGCAAAAACAAAGTAAAAAAATAAAAATACAGTATGTTAGATGACAATAGAAAGTGCCATGGTGATAAACAGGAGCGGAATAGTGAGTGTCAAGGGTGTGGGTTGCAATTTTAAGAAGAGCCAGGCAAGCTGACACTGATTAGGTGACCTTTGAGAATGACCTCAAGGATGTGAAGTATTTTACTCACACTCTCATTTTTTATCATTGGCTCTATGCTCTTTCATTCATCATTTGTAGGTAAACTAAAAACAAGTAAAAATAATTATATATTACAAAACTGTATTATGGAAAACAAAAATACAGAGAAAAAGGAAAACTGCAAATACTCAGATTCCCACCATTTACCTAGGGGGGTGCGTGTGTGCACGTGTGTGTCTGTGTGCACACACATAAAAATGAGATAAAAATCTAGTTACTCTTTGGAAGATGTGTTTTTCACTGATATTATGCCATGGACATTTGTAACAACATTTTGAATAAATAAGCAGTCCTCTATTGTTCGGCATTAAAAATAACATAAAGGAACAATCTTATAATTAAGTTTAATATATCTATCACTAAATATTTTCTTAGCAGAAATTTTTAGAATTGTTGATACGAGTATATACAGTTGGCCCCAGAACAACATGGGTTTGACCTGAGCTGCTTCACTTAATGCATATTTTTTTAGGAATGGATATGACAGTAGCACATGATATGTAGTTGGTTGAATTTATTGATGAGGAACACAGATACCTAGGAAATGTGAATATGAAGGTTCTACTGTTATACACAGATTAAATTTTTTTTTCTTTTCCATTATTGTTTATTACAGGATATTGAATATAGTTCCCCATGCTATACAGTAGGACCTTGTTGTTTATCCATTCTAGAGATAATAGTTTGCATCTCCTAATCCCAAACTCCCACTCCATCCCTCCCCTGCCCTTCCCCTTTGGCAACCATAAGTCTGTTCTCTGTGTCTGTGCATCTGAACTTATCTATGAAACAGAAACATTTGTGTCATATTAAAGATTTCACATATAAGTGATACCATATGGTATTTGTCTGTCTCTGTCTGACTTCACTTAGTATGATAATCTCTAGGTCTATCCATGTAGCTGCAAATGGCATTATTTCATTATTATTTTATGGCTGACTAGTATTCCATTGGATATATGTACCACATCTTCTTTATCCACTCATCTATTGATTGATGTTTTAGATAAAGAACTTATACACAAGCTTTTGACTACAGAGTGTAGGTCTTCCTAATGTCCACATTATCCAAGGGTCAACTGTATTTTAACAGCTGATTTGTACTTTTAAAATTGCTCACCCTGAGATGAAAGAGCCTGTAGTTGGAGGATGGTGCCCAGGTGTAGTTTCCAAGAAAGCTCAACAGATGTTGCTAGCACTTCTATGACCCCATGGACTCCACTTCAAAGTGAAGGTGAGCCTTTAGTTGGGAGAGGCAGCTGGAGGCTGGGGACAGAATGTACATAGTTAAGGAGGCTCCAGCAAAAACCTGGAATTAGGAAAAGACCAGCACTTCCTCTTGGAGAAGGCACTGGCGATCCACTCCAGTACTCTTGCCTGGAAAATCCCATGGATGGAGGAGCCTGGTAGGCTGCCATCTGTGAGGTTGCACAGAGTCGAACACGACTGACACAACTTAGCAGCAGCAACAGCAGCACTTCCTCTAGTCATGTCCCTTGTCTTCTCATAGTGAGGCATGCCTGACTTCATGAGGGCATTTTTCAGGGTTTTAGGATATAGAAATAATGATCTTTGTAGCTGATTTATATACTTTTATAGATGCACATTCCTGAAGGTCAAAACCTCCTTGTTCAATCACCTCACTTACATTGGTTTTCTTAGGCCCATATAATTTCAAATATACTTAGCTTTATGATGTCTTTTTAAAGAAAATGATTTATTATTCTGAAATGGCTTTGCCATAAAGATGTGAGTGGATTGAAAGTCTTTAAGCCTCAAGAAGGACTTACTTAGAAACTCTGTAATAAGCAATTCATATGGTTCTTGAAACTGCAAACCAAAGCTATCCTGAAAGAGTGCCTTTCAGAAAAATAGTGTGTTTGCCCCCTTTCTGCTATCTGGATTGCCCTCTGAATAGAGAAGGAAGGAGGCCTCAGTGCAGAGAGTTTGTTGTCATGGTCACTACAGATGAATTTCTATTTGTGAGGACCTGACATGCAGGAAACTGACAAAGCAATATAAATGTCTTTAAAATGACCTTTTGTAAGTGGCTTGAAGAATAAAGATGATCTTAGCTTGTCTGAGATTTATATGTGAAATTGCTTTAGACTAAAAGGTTTTTGGCATTCCGATCATTCCATTTCTCCTCTTCTACCACCAGTAAGTTCTTTGGAGTTAACCTATTGCTTGGGAAATCCATGTGAGGGTAGAAGGATGTGTACAGATGCAATGAAAGGTACACTTACCGAGGTGCACTCTGCTTTGAAGAGAAAAGCACTGCTACGCCCACACTGAAACGTGTTCCCTCCTGGCCATGGAGTGCTAGAGTGGGATGAGCCTTTGGGCCAGGGAAAACCTCAGTACATATCTTGGATCACCATTTATGAGCCTGAAAGTCAAGGGAAAATTTTAGCTGCTCAGTCATGTCTGACTCTTTGTGGTCCCATGTCCAGGCTGTTCAGTCCATGGAATTCTCCAGGTGAGAGGACTGGAGTAGGTAGCCATTCCCTTCTCCAGGGGATCTTTCCAACCCAGGAATCAAACCTGTGTCTCCTGCATTGCAGGCAGACTCTTTACCATCTGAGTCACCAGGGAAGCCCCATTTATGATCCTAGTAAATTCCTTACTCTCTCTGATCCTGTTTCCCCCAAATTGTTTGGGAATATGTGGATAATAGTAGTTACTTGGGAATGCTGTTGGAAAAATGAAAGGAAATGATTATGCAAAACCTTGTCTTAAGGTAGTCTCATTCCTAGTCTGACAAATAGGACTCAGAGGATATAAACTTGAAGGACGATGAGATACATATTTTTTTCAGACTTGGACATTTTTTTCTAGAAAATATTCTCATCATTCAGGATCTACCCCTCAGCACTTGATTTTCCTCTATATAGTACATCAATTGTAAACTTTTCAAGGGTTTATTCTACTGACAGGGACTTGATAACTATCATAATTGCTGAACTAAAGACATATTAACTTGGCAATTTAGTTTTAAAGGTACTAAATTGCCATGAAGAGGAACCATTGGAAAGATCATATAGCTGTTGCTAACTAGCATTATAATCTGGTTCGCTACATGTGCAAATTCAAAAGATAATCAGTGGCAATGCAGTGAAAAGTTCTTATCTTCCAGGCCTAGAAAAAATTATAAGGAGACAAGAATTAAAAGGAGGGGAAATGGAATCTTTTAAGGGAACTACACTGAAAGTAAAAATGAGAAAAAAGAAATGAAGAGAAACTTCTTACTAATGGTATGTACGTGCATGTATGTATGTAGGCACAAGTATCTCCTTTTGTGTAGACTGTTGATACATAGCATAATACTGCACTGGCTAAAAAATTATGAAAAACCCAAACAAACTTTTTGGCCAACCCAGTAGTTAAGAACTCAGTTTCAGCATCAGCTTAGCTTCTAAATGAAGTTTATCACCCATTAGACATGCAGCCTTTGTGAAATCACTTTACCTTTCTGACTTGAAGTTGCTTCACCTGTAAAGGAAAATTGCTAACAAAATCTGACTTCTAAGGGGTCTGGGGAACATAAATAAACTAATGTATGTGGAATGCCTAGCACATTGAAATACTCAAAAATATTATTTTTTATTATCTTCATTGTTATGAAGTTGTCATTATTATTGAGGTATGAAAATGAGCTAGTGTCAGTGAGCTGACGTCTGACTTCTGCACAGACTATTCTGATGATGCTTTTGTGGTTCTTTTCACTCTTGAATTTCCATTTCCTCAATAAGAAAATGTGATGCTTGGTCAAGATGGCCTGCACTTCTCCCAGCTCCAAATGTTGTCTTCTGTTAGCTCTATAATGTAAGAAATGTTTCATGGCTTTTTACCTTCTCTCTGTTAGATAAGTTTATGCCATTTTAATTTGAACCTGTTGGAGTTAAGCAATTCTTAATTGTGTTTGTGCATGTGTTCATCACTGGTTTCAGAGAGAAAGGGATGGAGTTATCTGCAACCAACCACAAAATATCAATTTTCATCATAAAACCTTGGTGAAAAAGCCACTATATTTGAAACAACAATTCCATGTTGTTTCAGGAAATCAAAAAGACAAAGTGTTTGAAACCAAAATAGTAGGTAACAAAATTCATGTGGAAGGTGAGACAGGGGTGCTTAGAACAAGCATATTGAGCCCAAGGGCTTCCCTTGTGGCTCAGCTAGTAAAGAATCTTCCTGCAATGTGGGAGACCTGGGTTTGATCCCTGGGTTGGGAAGATCTCCTGGAGAAGGGGAAGGCTACCCTCTCCAGTATTCTGGCCTTGGGAATTCCATGGACTGTATAGTCCATGGGGTTGCAAAGAGTCAGACATGACTGAGCAACTTTCACTTTTGGAGCAGGAAATGGCAACCCACTCCAGTATTCTTGCCTGGAGAATCCCATTGACAGAGGAGCCTGGCAAGCTGCAGTCCATGGGGTCGCAAGAGTTGGACATGACGTCACGATAAACCACCACCACCATCGAGCCCAAGGTGCTTTGTTTCAAGCCTTGATGCTTCTTCATCTAGCAGTTTCCATTCCTTTAACCTTGAGGAGCTTTAACCCTCAGTTTGCATAGGATGTCTTGCTCATGATTTTTAAGGTGGCTGGGAGAACTTGAAACAATGTTTTAGTGGAAAGCACTTCTTTGATATTATTTTTCTCAGCACAAAGTTGTTTGTCTTTGTTTTAATTTTTTTAAAACGTGTATGTGTGTGTGTGTATGTGAATATATATGAAAAGTACTATCCTTGTTCTTCCTTTCTCTGTATTTCATCAACAAATGTATTTCTTCTAACCTATATATGGTCAACTCTATCAATTCCAAATTAAAATAGATCCAAACACTTAGTGTTTCTTCTCAGGGTTCTGGGTTAATATGAAGAAAATTCATACAAACTGTATATCTTGATCTGCATAGAGGAATCTCCAATATTTTCTACCATTTTCTAGCTTCTTCTCTAAATTTATTTCCTTAAAACAGGTAAATGAAACTTCTAATTTAGAACACCTGGGTTCAAACAGATGCCACTTGCTAGATTTAAAATTGGGGATAAGTCATTTTCTATGACTCAGTTTCTTCAAATGTAGGATAAGAGTAATTGTAGGGAATCACTTCATAGGGATTATGAAGTGTTAGTCATTCAGTCATGTCTGATTCTTTGTGACTCCATGGACTGAAGCCCACCAGGCTCCTCTGTCCATGGAATTCTCTAGGCAAGAATACTGGAGTGGGTAGCTGTTCCCTTCTCCAGGGGATCTTCCCAACCCAGGGATCAAACCTTGGTCTCCTGCATTGTAGGCAAATTCTTTACCATCTATGTCATAAGGGAAGCCCTCATAGGGATTATAATAGACATTTAATACATGTTAATTACTGTTGTTTCTTTACACACACACACACACACACACACACACTGAACAGTCTTGACTGAAGGTATCTGAAGGTCCTGTTCTCCCATCAAGGACAGCAGGTTTGTGTTCTCATTTAACCACATAGCATATTAAATATAAGCAGTACCTTAGACAATAGTTTTATGTTTTTTTTATATTATTAAAAACACATTTTAATGAGAATACTCTGGTCAAAAATCTTAGTACAATGTTCATTAAGTATCCATTTAAAAATTTTAATCTCTTTACATCTACTAGGTTCAAATAAAACATTTCTAAGAACAGTTATTTGAAATCTATATTAGTGAAGTATGAAATCATAGCAGAATAAAATGCTTTTCCTTATGTGATTGAGCTTTATCTGAAACCACCTTGAGAGCTCCCTAATGCACTCTTACTCCAATTACCTTTCTTACTATGGGTTTTGTATCTGACAACTCCAATCAATGTGTCTTTTAGGCAGAATAATAAATGTCCTCCCAAAGATGTCCAGGCTTCCCAGGTGATGCTAGAGGTAAAGAATCTGCCTGCCAATGCAGGAGATGCAAGAGACATGGGTTTGATCCTTGGGTTGGGAAGATCCCCTGGAGGAAGAAATGGCAACCCACTCCAATATTCTTGCCTGGAGAATCCCATGGACAGAGGAGCCTGGCAGGGTACAGTTCAAGGGGTCGCGAAGAGTTGGACATGACTGAAGAACTGAACACACACACTGAACACAAAGATGCCCATCGCCTAATCCCTAGAACAAACATGGAAAAGGGGATTTGCAGATGAGATTGAGAACCTTGAGAAGGGGAGATTACTTTGGATTATCTGGATGGACCAGATGTAATCACAAAGCTCCGTTGGAGGGAGGTTGGAGGATCAGAATCCTAGAGATTTGATAATTCTATACTGTGGGCTTTAAAAATGGAGGAAGGTGTCCATGAATTAAGGCATGTATGTGACCTAAGCAGCTGCATAAAAGAAGGGAATGGATTTTCCCTTAGAGCATCCAGAAAGAAAGAACTCTACAAACATCTTGGTTTTAGGACTTCCTACTTCAAGAGATGAAAGATAATAAATTAGTGTTGTTTTTAGCCATGAAATACCTTTGTTCACTTATATGGAAAGGGGTGTTCTAGAGGATCTTGAGGTATCAGGAAAAACATAATATTATGGTCAATAATTGCATTTTGTGGGCCATCAAATGTCTCAAAAGATTTTGTTCTTATGGTTACAACGTTTTCATCTTTTCTAGGGCAGTTTTATTAAGCTATTTATTTTCTGGATGACAGGGCATGTTTAAAAGTCTTTCTCACCAAAGCATAAAATGTACATTTTATGGTCTGAAGTGTCCCTCTTTTCCCATAACACTGAAGTAAAATTTGCATCTCCTAGAAGTAATATATTTTCATTCGTCTCCAGAGATGAGATCATTCCCTAAAGAATACTCTGGCTTGTGAAAGAAATAAAAAGTGATGAAGTACAGGAATTGGTTTCTTGTAGACCATTCCTTTTGTATCTTCTCACTGGGCTCATGCCTTCTTTTTTGCCTTGGGGTAAATGAGTCGCCAACCTAGATATCATATTCAAAAGCAGAGACATTACTTTGCCAACAAAGGTTTGTCTAGTTAAGGCTATGGTTTTTCCAGTGGTCATGTATGGATGTGAGAGTTGGACTGTGAAGAAGGCTGAGCGCTGAAGAATTGATGCTTTTGAACTGTGGTGTTGGAGAAGACTCTTGAGAGTCCCTTGGACTGCAAGGAGATCCAACCAGTCCATCCTGAAGGAGATCAGCCCTGGGTGTTCTTTGGAAGGAATGATGCTAAAGCTGAAACTCCAGTACTTTGGCCACCTCATGCGAAGAGTTGACTCATTGGAAAAGACTCTGATGCTGGGAGGGACTGGGGGCAGGAGGAGAAGGGGACGACAGAGGATGAGATGGCTAGATGGCATCACTGACTCTATGGACATGAGTCTCAGTGAACTCCGGGAGTTGGTGATGGACAGGGAGGCCTGGCGTGCTGCGATTCATGGGGTCGCAAAGAGTCGGACACGACTGAGCGACTGATCTGATCTGATCTGAAATGAGTCACTCATTTGTTCACCAGGGCAGAGTAGGGCATCTGATTGAAGTCCCTGAAACACACCCTTGAATGATGGCTTTTGCATTAGAAATTGAGCTCTATGACCAGTTACCACCTATATCCAGGTACTCTTCTACCTAGATGTGAAGAGAGTTTTAATTGAACAAATGGTATTGACCATTCTGCCTTCATTTCCTATCGGATGATAAAACAAAACAAAACAACAAAGAAAACACATTCCAGCTAGTTAGGACTGAAGTTACTGAAGCAGAAAAGTTGGGTGTGTATCCATATTTCCTGTTAATTAATTTTCATCATTCCTCCTCCTAATTTTCAAATCTTTTAACACAAGTCCTTTTCTTTATCTCACCTTTGATCTCATGTTATCAAAATAAACATGGAGATTATCGTTGCAATCTCAATCTCTTGACTGTTCATGGTCGCAGGTTCACATGCTTACAGGGCTCCAGTGGGCAACACAAATTACCGTAGAGTGAGCCAGACAGTGGGGCCTCCCAGGTGGAGCTAGTGGTAAAGAATCTGCCCGCCAATGCAAGAGTCATAAGGGACTCAGGTCTGATCCTTGAATCGGGAAGATCCCCTGGAGGAGGGCATAGCAACCCATTCTAGTATTCTAGCCTGGAGAATCCTATGGACAGAGGAGACCAGCAGGCTATATTCCTTAGTTAGGGTTGGAAAGACTTGGATATGACTGAAGCGACTTAGCACTCATGCACAAGCCAGGCAGTGGCTAGTGAGTGGTGGGGATTGTGGTGAACTGGAGCCCTTGCAAAGGGGTTAGCTGCTCCCCAGTTAATTTTTGGCATGTTGAAATATAGGAGTAGTGTTGCCAGGTGTTCTAATGTTTTTTAAAAGAGAAGATAGAAATCTTTGTTTTTATTTAATGTCACTCAATTTTTCTACTCTGTAGATCAGACCTAACTTCTCTAGAATGGATTCAGCCTGCAGAAGGATAAGAGCTCGGTTTATTTCTATTTTATTTTTATTATAAATATGCAGTATTTTCTGTATTCTTGTTATATCTTCCTAAGACCTCATTTGTTCTTTTTTTTTAAATTTTATTTTATTTTTAAACTTTACAATATTGTATTAGTTTTGCCAAATATCGAAATGAATCCACCACAGGTATACCCGCATTCCCCATCCTGAACCCTCCTCCCTCCTCCCTCCCCTACCCTCCCTCTGGGTCGTCCCAGTGCACAAGCCCCAAGCATCCAGTACTGTGCATCGAACCTGGACTGGCGACTCGTTTCATACATGATATTATACATGTTTCAATGCTATTCTCCCAAATCTCCCCACCCTCTCCCTCTCCCACAGAGTCCATAAGACTGATCTATACATCAGTGTTTCTTTTGCTGTCTAGTACACAGGGTTATTGTTACCATCTTTCTCAATTCCATATATATGCATTAGTATACTGTAAATGGTGTTTTTCTTTCTGGCTTACTTCATTCTGTATAATAGGCTCCAGTTTCATCCACCTCATTAGAACTGATTCAAATGTATTCTTTTTAATGGCTGAACAATACTCCATTGTGTATATGTACCACTGCTTTCTTATCCATTCATCTGCTGATGGGCATCTAGGTTGCTTCCATGTCCTGGCTATTATAAACAGTGCTTCAGTGAACATTGGAGTACATGTGTCTCTTTCCCTTCTGGTTTCCTCAGTGTGTATGCCCAGCAGTGGGATTGCTGGATCATAAGGCAGTTCTATTTCCAGTTTTTTAAGGAGTCTCCACACTGTTCTCCATAGTGGCTATACTAGTTTGCATTCCCACCTACAGTGTAAGAGAGTTCCCTTTTCTCCACACCCTCTCTAGCATTTATTGCTTGTAGACTTTTGGATCGCAGCCATTCTGACTGGCGTGAAATGGTACCTCATAGTGGTTTTGATTTGCATTTCTCTGATAATGAGTGATGTTGAGCATCTTTTCATGTGTTTGTTAGCCATCTGTATGTCTTCTTTGGAGAAATGTCTATTTAGTTCTTTGGCCCATTTTTTGATCGGGTCATTTATTTTTCTGGAATTGAGCTGTAGGAGTTGCTTGTATATTTTTGAGATTAGTTGTTTGTCCATTGCTTCATTTGCTATTATTTTCTCCCATTCTGAAGGCTGCCTTTTCACCTTGCTAATAGTTTCCTTTGATGTGCAGAAGCTTTTAAGTTTAATTAGGTCCCATTTGTTTATTTTTGCTTTTATTTCCAATATTCTGGGAGGTGGGTCATAGAGGATCCTGCTGTGATGTATGTCGGAGAGTGTTTTGCCTATGTTCTCCTCTAGGAGTTTTATAGTTTCTGGTCTTACGTTTAGATCTTTAATCCATTTTGAGTTTATTTTTGTGTATGGTGTTAGAAAGTGTTCTAGTTTCATTCTTTTACAAGTGGTTGACCAGTTTTCCCAGCACCACTTGTTAAAGAGATTGTCTTTAATCCATTGTATATTCTTGCCTCCTTTGTCAAAGATAAGGTGTCAAAATAGAAAGCCCAGAGATAAATCCACGCACATATGGACACCTCATTTGTTCTTGAAGGATTAAAGTATGCAATGGCAGCCCCTAGGAATGTCATTTAAAGAGAATCTAGGAGCATCAAGAAACAGTTCTTTGGAAAACTATTCAAGTAAACCAAAGTCTGAGGGATAGGTAGGAATTGGTTCAGTAAAAACAGGGGAACGTATATGTGGGAGGTGTGGGAGAGAGACTTCCAAGAGTCTTCCAAGAGCAACTAGAATAACAAAATCACAGAGAGAAGAGAGAGAAGTTAAGAAGAAGCCCAAAATGTTCAGCTTGGCTGGAATTTAGTGCAAAGAAAAGGCAATCATAAGAGATGACTCTACCCCAATAGACAGGTACTAAAATGGGGGAAACCTTCTGTTCTATAATGGAATATAGTTTTTAATCTGAGGCAGTAAGAAGCTCAAACTGTTCTCTCCTGAGGCTAACATTCTTCTCCAACCCAGCAGTGTTTCTCTAATTTCTTTGGCTCAAGATTATTAGTGACTTCATACAACAACACAAGTCTCTTGCAATTGTGAGCAAAGAGACAATTGGGGCTTGAGGTGGAAGGCAGCCTGAGAAAGCTCATTGTTGGTGCCAGGGCTTTCCCTAGAGCTAGAGACACAGTCATTGGATCAAATCTTCTGTACAGCAAGACCTCATTCAGGCACATTAGTTCATAGGCCATATTTAGGCCATTTCCAAAGGCTGTTAGAGTATCAGCACAAGGAATGTGAACTCTGATAGCATCTGTGGTTTTGGACTTACAGGTGGTGTGGCTCAGAGAAGAGACCATGTGGATATTAACTGGCGTTGAGAGGGGGTCAGCACTTTGCAACTTTTCTGAACTCTTTCCTAAGGCAAAGAGAATGGCTTCAAACCTTTGTAGTGACCAGACATCTAGGGAATAAGATGAAAGAAATAGAAAATGAGAAGACTGTTTGAAACATGGGAACCCAGGTCAAGCAGCAGTTTGGTCATGTAGATGTAGGTCATCCTATTAATAAAATACAGAATTTTAAGTCATTCACTGTTTCCAGATGCATTATGCATGTGTCTTGTATTCCTTGTGCTCAGTCACTTAGTCATGTCCAACTCTTTTGAACTGTTTCCCGCCAGGTTCCTCTGTCCATGGGATTCTCCAAGTAAGAATACTAGAGTGGGTTGCCATTTCCTTCTCCAGGGGATCTTCTTGCCCCAGGAATCAAACCTGTGTATTTTGCATTGGCAGGTGGATTCTTTACCGCTGAGCCACCTGGAAAGCCCCATACTATTATGCATTATGCATAATAATTTCTGAATGGTTATTTGCTGGACTGTAGTTGAGTCATTTACCTATACTGAAATTGTTAGAAAAAAGATGATACCAAGTGAGAAAGAGATTGCCTATATCATTGAACAAGCTAGCTAGCTGTTCTCTTCCATAAATGAGAGACACTGAGTATAAAGTAGTATACCCAATGTAAATTAAATTAGCATAATTTGCTGTGTTTTTATTTTCAGCATGCAGGCAATAGTATATCAAGCTCCATTATGAGTTACAGAACAGATTCATTAGTATAACTGAAGCAGATGTTATTTCTTGAGATAATAGGTAAATGTGTAAAAATATATTAGGCTACTTGGATTTTTCTCATGTTACTGCATGTTTGTAAGCAAACGCCTTTAATGATGAAGCCCAGGAGCATATAGTCAACAGAATAATAAGAGAAATTAAAAAATCGCAGCCAAGTTAGACTTAGACTTCCCTTGGGAAGTACCAGGTTGGAAAATTAGTCATTTTTCTTGGCAAATTAGCATGCTATAATTGGAATAAATTGTTTCCTTGAGTATCTCAGTGCAGTGACTATATATCTGTAAAATTTAAAATGTATCCCACCACTATGTACATATTTATATGCATATTTTCTTTGCATATGAAAAGATACATATTCCTCTAAATAAAATGACATGGAGCCCTTTGCTATAAATCATATTCAAACTTATCTTTAAGTACTTGTGTGTCTAAATATAATTCCTTACCCTAACTTTCAATGTTTTTCATAAATTATTCCTCTCATCATACATAACAGGCTTCCCTGGTGGCTCAGTGGTAAAGAATCCACCTGTCAATGCAGGAGACATAAGTTCAATCTCTGGGTTGATCCCTCGGTTGAATCCTTGGAGAAGGAAATTGCAACCCACTCCAGTATTCTTGCCTGGGAAATCTCATGGACAGAGGAAGCTGGAATGCTATAGTCCATGGGGTTGCAGAAGAGTTGGACATGACTTAGTGACTAAACAACAAGATCATATATAAAGGTTAATAGCCTTATTTCTTACTAATTTCCAGAAAAACCTCATTGAATAAAGCAAATTGGTCACTTCAACTAATCTCACATGATTTGCTTATTTATAATATCTTTAGTGTGATTCACTTGTTTTTTTATTTTTTTAAATTCATTTATTTTTTATTTTATTTTTTAATTTTACAATATTGTGTTGGTTTTGCCATACATCAAAATGAATCCGCCACAGGTATACATGCGTTCCCCATCCTGAACCCTCCTCCCTCCTCCCTCCCCATACCATCCATCTGGGTCATCCTAGTGCACCAGCCCCAACCATCCAGTATCGTGCATCGAACCTGGACTGGCGACTTGTTTCATATATGATATTATACATGTTTCAATGCCATTCTC